>NW_022111336.1:1934946-1949732 GCF_000313985.2 Echinops telfairi | reverse complement strand
TAATAAAATGATATTTAAAAATATGAGATATGTAATATCTCATAGAAAGGTTAATAGTTACTAATTAGAAAGGACTAGTTTGAGGGTAAAAACATATTTCTACATGCATATTTGTATGTGCTGAAAATATATCATATGTATATATAAAATAGCCCCTGAAATGAAATCAGCAACAATATTCTGTTTAAACCCTCCTTTTTTTGTTCCCCCATCCCTTCCATCTCTCTGTTTCCTGATCTCTACTGATGAGATTCCAAAGTACATAAATCAAGTATTACCATCCTCACCTCTTAAGAAGCATTCTGACTTTACTTCTTCTAAGACATGTTTATGTGTTCTTTTGGAAGCCCATAGAAATTTTAATATTCACCAACATTACAGTACCCCGAAAGAACAGTTCTATATTATCCCCAAGGCTGTAATCTTTATGGGAACATTTTTTCTCTGCAGAGCAACTTGTGGGGCCAAACTGCCAACTTTTTGGTTAGCAGCTGAGCACTGAACCACGACACAACCAGAGTTCCTGTAATAAACATATACTCAGTACATTTGAATTGATTCCAACTCAAAGCAATCCTATTGTATAGAGTAGAACTGGTCCATAAGGACTATATTTCATACTAAGATTTAAATTTCAATTAAATTGTAAGTTGATCCCTAAATTTCATTACTCTCAAGTCTATTCTGAGTCACAGTGATGTTACAGGGCAGAGAAAAGTTGATAGTTACTAATTAGAAAGGACTAGTTTGAGTTTAAAAAAACATCTTTCTACGTGCATATTTCTAGATGCTTTAAATATGTTAGTCTATGTAGTAGAGTAAGCAGAGTTCATAGTTATTGAAAACATCTGAGTCATAATCAAACATCTTAAAAGAATGAGGCCCTGGGTTTGAAGTCTGAGAACCAGACTTGGCGGATGGGATGGCTAAGTCTACTGACAGGAAGTTTTTCACAGTGTTCCTCATCCTCCTGGGATGAGTAGGAACAGGATTATTAAAAGCTAACAAACAGCTATCTAAGATGGAACTATCGGTCTCTTCCCATCAGGAGGAAAGAAGGGTAATCAAATCAAAGATTTAAGGAAACAATTAGTCCAAAGGAGTAATCATGTGAACTGTGGCCTTCACTAGCCTCCGACTAGAAGAACGAAGTGGTGCATGACTACTACTACAGACTCTACTAATGGAGCCCACAGAAGGTCCTGGACAGAATAGGGGAAAATGTAGAAAAGAATTACGATTCACTTTATATTTATATTCATTATATGTAATATATATTCATTATATATATATATATACCAGACATTCTGATCTGATAGAGACTCTTTGAACCCTGGAGATGGTGTACCTTAGACCCACTTTAAGCCTGGAACTGAGCCCACTCCCAGGGATCTACATGCAACCAAATAGCATGCAGACCTACAGTCTCACGGTACAGCTTGTAGTTTCAAACTGCTGACCGTGTAGTAGGAGACAAACAAGTAACCACTATGCCACCAAGCATGCTTCTTCCAGAGACTGGTCTCTCCAGATAACATGTCCAAATTAGCATGAGATGAACCCTTACCATTCTTTCTTCTGAGAAGCATTCTCTCCGTATTTATTCAAAGACAGATTTGTCTGTTCTTTTGGCAGTTCATCATGCTTGTAATATTTTTCACCAGCACCATAATTCAAATTCGTTGATTCTTACACAATGGCCAACTTTCACATGAATATGAGTTGATTGAAAATACCATGGCTGGGGTCAGGCACACTGTAGTTTTCAAAGTAACCTCCTTGAGTTTGCAAAACTTTCAAGAGGTCTTGAAAGTACAACGTGGTGTTTGATCTCTTGACATCTGCTTCCATAAGCATTGATTCTGGAACCAAGCAAGATCAAATCCTTGACAACTTTAATCCTTTTATTCGTTTCTCATGAGATTGATCCAGTTGTGAGGAATTTAGTTTTCTTTACACTAAGTTGTAATCAATATTGAAGGCAGTAATCTATGATGATCATCCGCAAGTATATTTGAAGATCTTCTTGCTTTCAGCAAGCAAGGTTATGATATTTGCATATGGCAGATTGTTGATAAGCCTTACTCCAAGCCTGATACCTTTTGATCCATTTAAAGTTTCTGTATGAGCACAATGTAGTGTTCTGGAATTCCTATCCTTTTCATGGTTATCTATAGTTTCTTATTACCACACAATTGAATTCCTTGGCTTTGTAAATAAAACACAATTACCATTTTGATATTATCTGCTTTCAGCGAAGATCCATCTGACATCAGCAGTGATATCCCTCACTCCCTGTTCTCTTCTGAATTCACCCTGAACCTTGGCACCTCCCTGTCAATGCACTGCTGCAACCATTGTTGAATGACCTTTAGCAAAAATGTAATAGCAGGTGATATCAATTATATTGTTCTTTAATTAGCATATTCTGATGGGTCCTCTTTCTTTGGAAGGGCACAATTATGCAACTATTCCAGTCAGTTGGCCAGTTAGCTGTCTTCCAAATTTCCTGGTATCGACTAATGAGTGCTTTCAGTACTACATCAGCTTATTGAAACATTTCAGTTGGTATTCAATGGATTCATGGATTTTTGTTTTGGGCTGCCTTCAGTGCATCTTGGACTTCTTCCTTCAGCACCACTGGTTCTTGAAATGATTGAATGGCAATTCATTCTTTTTGGTACAGTGACTGTATTCTTTCCATCTTTATCTGATGCTGTCTGCATCATTCAATATTTTGCCCATAGAAAATTTCAATATTGAAATTCAAGGCTTGTTTTTTTTCCAGCTTAAAATATTTTGAGTGTGTTCTTCCTTTTTGATATTCTAGCATCAGGTCTTTGCACATTTCATAATAATACTTTATTGTGTTTTCTAGGACTACCCTTTGAAATTTTCTGTTCAGCTCTTTCACTTTCTTCCATTTGCCTTAACTAGTTTGTGATTAAAGAGCAAATTTCAGCAAAGTTCACCACTTTGACCTTTTATTTTTTCCCCTTATTTTTAATACCTTTTGGCTTTCTTCATGCACGGTAATCTTGATGTTCTCCCACCGCTCATCAGGTCTTCTGTCATAAGTGTTCAGTGGCTCAAATCTGTTCTTGAAATTCAGTGGGATAGACTCAAGGTTGTATTTTGGCTCTTGTGGACTTGGTTTCATTTTCTTCAGCATCAAGTTGACCTTACAGGTGAGCAATTGATGGTCGTTCCATAGTCAACACCTGGCCTCGTTTTAGCTACTGATATTGAGCTTCATCATCTTTTCCGACAGATGAAGTTCATTTACTTTCCATCTGAAGAAGTTCACCTTTTGTGTTGTTGAAAAAAAAATGGATTTGCAATGAATAAGTAGTCGGTCTTGCAACATTCTCTCATGTGATCTCCAGCTTCCTTCTATCACCAAGGCCATATATTCTGACTACTGTTTCTTCCTCTGTTTCCAACTTTTGCATTCCTCCTGCCAATAGCTATCAATGTATCTTGATTGCAGGTTTGATCAATTTCAGACTAAAGATATTGGTAAAGTCATTGAATTTCTGTATTAGTACCTTTCATGGTGAGTGCCTACAAAATTTAAGTAATAGTTTTAGTGACTGGTTTTATGTGTATATGGACAGATATTTTCTTATTGCAGACAGCATTGGACTTCCAGATAGACCTCGAAATGTCATTTTTGATGATAAATGTGATGCCAGTTCTCTTGAATTTTTTATTGCCAGAATAGTAAATATTATGATTGTCTGATTCAAAATGACCATACGAGTTCATTTCAGCTCACCATGCCTAAAATATAAGTCTTTGTGTTCCATTTCATTTGTGACAACTTCCAATTTTCTTAGATTCATATTTCATACATTCCAAGTGCCAATTGTTAATTGATGTTTTCAGCTATTGTTCTTTACTCTCTCATTTTGTGTCCCACCTCAACAGCAAATGAAGGTCTGGAAGGCTTTACTCCATCTAAATTATTATGGGCAACCCTGCTATAGAAGGCAGCTCTTCCTCAGTCATATTTGAGTGTCTTCTGACAGGAGGAGCTCCTCTTCTGTCACTATGTTCAGCAATGTGCTGCTGGTATTTATGAGATCTTCAGTATCTGACAATGTTTTACTGTTATTTGCAAGCTGTTCAGTGGCTAATTTCTCAGAAGTGGACATGCTGTTTCCTTTTTTGTAGTCTGAATTTAGTCTGGAAGCTCTGCTGAGACCTGCTTACCTTGAATGACCCTGCTGGTATTTGAAATACCAATGCTGTAGCTTTCAGCATTACAGCGACTCTCAAGCCACCACAGTATGACTGACAGAGAAGTGAAAAACAAAGCAAGTCACTATTGTTGTGTTAATTCTGACTTATAGTGACACTTTCGGACAGGGTGGACCTGCTCCTGTGTGTTTCTGAGACTGTAACACTGAATGGTAACTATCTTTCTCCTGGGGAGCAGCTGGTATTTCAAATAGCTGAGCCTGGGGTTAGCAGCCCCGTGCACAATCACTATGCCACCAGGGCTCCACATAGTAGACAAATGGTAGGGATTATGGTAGTTATGTTAATGAAGTAGGATGTAATCTACAGAATTCGATTTTATTTTAAATTAATCTCTTTTGAAATATGAAATGGATTAAATAAACTACATAAACTCAGAGAAGAAACTACCAGGAAAGTCGAGGGCAGGGAATAAGTACATTTTGGACCCAGCTTCCCTGTTGCTGTGAATCTCCTAGCACCAGGGGGAAGACTGATGTCAAGCACCTGGAGATCTCCAAGGCATGTCAGACTATAGCCATTGAAAGGCGACAAGGATCTTCACCCAGAGTTAACAGAAGGAGAATAAATTTTTCCTAGAGCTGAATCCCTCCCTGGCTTTCAACTTCGAGCTCCCTAAACTGTGACGGAATACATTTCTATTTGGTAAAGCCACTTGTGACATTTTTGTTACAGCAGACCTAGAAAACTATGGCATAGGGGTAGCAGCTGGCCTTAGATCAAATACCCCTTCTTCTCCTTATTCCTTACCTCTCATCTTTCAGGACATCCCATTGGCTGAATCCAACCAGAAGACAAAAGGTAAAGGAGCCCGAGTGATGTGATCTAGTCTATAAGGTTTCCAAGAGCAGATGTGGAGAGACAAACAGGCAGAAAGCCAATATAGCTTTTGTACTACATGATGCACAGTGGACACCACACATGCTTGACCCATTAACATTCCTTATTAGCACAATGGGTCTTATCAGTGCATTAACGGCTCAGTGAGTACCGTTTTTTCTCGACACCTGACCAACAATTCCTCTTTATGAATTGGCATGATATTATAGTGTTCAGTAATTATCAGTTACTAATGAGTGTTATTTAATTACCTAAGAGAGTGTCTCATGTATTTTAGACATGTCAAAAGTTATTCATCCCTGGGAAAAGACACCATAAAATAGAGGCTCAGTAAAAAGAGGAAAACCCTCGATGAGATGGTTTAGCACTGTGGCTGGAACAATGGACTCAAAGATCACAAAGTTGAGGATGGTGCAGGACCTGACAGTGATTTGTTCTGTTGTACTAGGGTCACTATGAGTCAGAACCGACTCTATGGCACCTGAAACAATGACAATAGTTTCTACTAAAGGTGTTTAGTCCTCTGAGTCCATAGCTGTTGGGGGGTATGTCTTCAGATTAGTTCTGTATCATCATGCTTTCTGAATGAGTACATCTAATTCTTGAATTGCAAGTGAGAGTCAACAGTGCAGCCTAGAAACTAACATGTTTAGCACCTATCAATTAACTTCCTCATCTATTATCCTTCCTCAATGTAAATGTATGCCAATAGAATGGGATAGAAGATTAGCAAGCATTAAACTCTGAGAGATAGCTAGGCAAAAATGATGACACTAAGCAACCCAAGCAATAGTTTAATATTTTTAATGTCAAGTTTGACTGTACCTACAGTCTTCCATGATGCACTGCTTTCCTTCACTCTTTAGTACAACTCTCCTTTTGATCTAGTATCTTAAGCACGTCCTGGCCAGTGAAGGAATTTTCATTTCAAATAGCTTCATTTCAATGGACAAATACAATGTTGTCTATGTCAACCATGAGCTCCTTGACACCAAGGGCCACAGCTTGTATCAGGATGAACAGTGATCCAATTCCACCTTCAAAGATGTGTCCCTGAAGAGAAATATTCTCCAAGATATCTATAAGATTTTGGTTATTCACGCTATTCAGATTCTGGAAAAGGGGTGAGAGGCAGGGTAGGGGAATGGAGGGGTATTTATGATCATTCTAGTGTAAAATAGCACATGCACAAATAGGTGTGATGCCTTGAAACAAATTCTCCTAATTTCATGTCTTGGCTCACTTTAACTGAGCATGTAGTTTGTGTTATGCTCTGTGCTAAGTGTTGATGACAATAGTATGAATGTCGTGATGCTGAAAGGAGAATGATGCATAAACAGATAAGCAGACACACACATTTTGGTACTTTGAAGCACAGAAGAGGGAAATATAGTCATCTTAGAAGAAATGACAGTTATTTCTAGCTGTGTATTGAAAAATGAATGAAGACGGCAGGATCCTACCTAGATGGAGAAGGGTAACTTCCACACAGAAGCAATAGCCAGAGAAATAGGTGTACAAGATGCAGCAATGGGCTAGAGGGTTGACGGGCTTTAAGTTGAATGAAGGGAATGATAGTACTTCACAAGAGAGAAAAGAAAAATCAAAGGTGCAGGGTAGGGTAAGCTATTGGAGGGTTTGCTAAGTCGTTTAAACTGTTGAATTGATGATCCTCAATGTAAACCCCTATCTAAATGGAATATAGTTCCCGCTCCCAATAGATCAATATATATTTGTGGTAATGAATTGCCTACCTACTGAAGTTGTTTATTTTATGATGTTTGTGCTGAGTCTATTATAATAATACTAAAAACTGTTTGCTTAAGACCCGTTTTAAGCACAAGCATCATAAAATCAACAACTTCAGTAGGTAATTAATTATCATAAGCGTATATATCGATCATTGAGAGCTGGAATTTTATCCCATTTTCTACAAATTCTCAGTGTCTACCAAACGGTATGACACAGAATAGGCATTCTATAAATGTTGAACTGAATGGACGGTCATCAGTGGTGTTTTTTCTATATATGTTTTACTTTTTATTCAGATGAAAGCATATCATACATTGTGAGGTGACCCCTAGGCTTTATATACTTACACTCACTGCTATCCTGTCAATACCAATTCAAAGTGATCCTGTAGAACAGGATTGAACTGCCCTTTTGAGTTTTCAAGACTGTAACTGGTTACGGGAGAAGAAAGCCCGGTCTTTCTCTGTAGGGGCAGCTGGTGGATGCAGACTGCTGACCATGAAGGTCGCAGATCAATGGATAACCATTATAGATGTTATGAGACTGAACTGTACTGAGTAAAACCTATGATGGGGCCCTAATGCCGTAGTGCTTACACATTGGGCTACAAACCAAAGGTCAGCAGTTTCAAATCACCAGCCACTGAGGGAGAAAATGTGGCTTTCTATGCCCAGGAAGAGTTGCAGTTTCGGCAACCTGCAGGGGCAGTTCTGCCATGTCCATCACTTTGTGGCAGTGATCTTTAAGACCTTTGATCATTTAGTTGCCATTGAGAGAGAAGGGAAGCAATATAATTTTGAGATGGAATTCTTGAGGTGCCAGGCTCATCTCACCATCTTAAGGCTAGCCATCTGGGATTAACCAAACTGATGGCCATCAAGTTGTTTCTGACTTATAGTGACCCTATAGGACAGAATAGAACTGCCTTATAAGGTTTCCAAAGCTGTAAATCATAACAAAAGCAAACTGCCATATCTTTCTCCCATGGAACACCTGGCAAGTTCAAACTGCCAACCTTTTGCTTCTCAGCCAGCACTTAAACCACTGTGTCACCAGAGTTCCTCACTTGAGATTAAACCACCATTGTTGCATTTCTTTCTACGCACAATAATCCTAAAGGACAGAATGGAACTTGTCCGTAGGGTTCCTGAAGTGGTAAATCTTTATAGAAACAGACGGCTTCATCTTTCTCCCATTGAGAGGCTGCTGGGCTCCAAATACTGACCATTTTGCTGGCAGTTGGACATTCTCGGAGCCACCAGGCCATCTTCATTTGAGATATAAAAACAAAACTACTGCGATCCAGTTGATGTTGAGTCCTAGCAAATCCTTGCAGGGGGTCTGAGCCTGGAAACCCTGGTGGGAGCAGAAAACCCCATCTTTATTTCAGAGATCAGCTAGTGAGTTTTGAACTGCCAACCCTGTAGTTAGCAGCCTAAGACTGAACCCACAGCACCAAAAAAAAAAAAAAAAAAAGACTTCAGATCCCTACACACATGATGTTCAACCATCCCCTTCATATTAATGATTGCATGTGTTTTTCAGGTCAGGTAGAGCCACCAAGGAGAATACCCTGAGTTCTCTCTACCCTACCTGATGCTAAGGCGAGGGGAGATTACAAGAGTTCCTTAAAAGCTGTGGCTGCACTGTATCATTCTTGTCAGAGTATCTGCTGCATATTTGAAAGTGATGTTAGATATCCTTTGATATGTACAAAACTCCCTGCCATTGAGTTTAGGTTGACTCATTGCAACCTTGTAGGACAGGGTAGAACTGCCTCTGTGGGTGCAATTATTTACAGGAGTTGAAAGCCCCATTTCTTTCCCAAGCCCCATTTCTTTCCCAGTGGCTGCTGATTTCGAACAGCTCAACCTGAGATTAGGAGCCCAATGGGTGTCCACTACACCATAAATATTAGTGTGTGCGCATGCTATATTATGTTGAGTGGGGGTTGCTTCATCCTTAGAAAGATACCGTTGGGAACCATTGTTTCTGCAGTTAAAGAAAACGAGGTTCACACATCTACACCTGACATAGACCTACCTGCCCAGGCTGACCTTGCCATCAATAATACCTAGACTCCTACACAAAGGGGAGTGGGACGGCATACTCAAAAAGAATGTGCTATCTCAGCCATGCACTCTAAGCAAAGCAATCCGCTCTGTGTCTTTTAGGGACTGAGTAATGAGGAGGCCAGAGTAGCACAGTGAAAAGAGAACTGTTGGAAGAATGTTCAATAATGCATTTGCTCAGATCCACAGATTGGACGCTCTCAAACTCTACAGTGCAGACTGAAGATATGCCAAGCCAAGGAAATTAATAATTAACAACGTCAAGGCAGCCAAGGAATCATAAGATTAGTGACTTCAATTTTAAAGTGAAAACATTACAAATAAACTGTATCCATAATGTCAGAAGCACAAGCAGTTGTGATTTTAGAGCTCCTACAATGCCACCCCACCGAGTATCCAAATCCTCCAAATGGTTCTCCTGTCTGCTGCCAAAAATCCATAAGCATCTTGTTGGTAAATAACAACTTTTACAGTCATTTATGTATACGAAAGTTTTAGGAAAACTCTTTATTTGAACTTAAAGCCCTTATAGCCCAAAAGATGACTATAAAACTCAGTTGACCAATTCTACCTTACAAATCTGGCTAGACCAGAGGATGTACACTGGTGCAGATAGGAATTGGACACACAGGGAATCCAGGACACATGACCCCTTCAGGACCAGTGGTGAGAGTGGCGATACTGGGAGGGTGCAGGGAGGGTGGGTTGGAAAGGAGGAACCGATTACAAGGTTCTACATATAACCTCCTCCCTGGTGACGGACAACAAAAAAAGTGGGTAAAGGGAGATGTCAGACAGTGCAAGATATGACCAAATAATAATTTATGAATTATCAAAGGCTCATGAGGGAGGGGAGACTGGGGAGGGATGGGAAAAATGAGGATCTGATGCCAGGGACTTAAGTGGAGAGCAAATATTTTGAGAATGATGAGGGCAATGAATGTACAAATGTGCTTTACACAATTGATGTATGTATGGATTGTGATAAGAGTTGTATGAGCCCCTAATAAAATGATTTTTAAAAATCAATAAATAGCCAAAAAAAAAGAAAAGAAAAGAATGATGGCAGCAATTGTACAATTATGCTTGATCTAATGGAACTATGGATTGTAATTATATATGTAAGATCTCCTAATAAAATGTTTTTTTGTAAAAAAAAACAAAAACTCAGTTGATCATAGGAACAATTCAGTAGGCCGATGTTATTAGATTGAATAGGGCTCTGGGGAATGAGAGTGCCAAAGTTTGTTTCTTCAGCCAACATAATGGTCACCAGGAAGCTTCTTTGGATGCCCATCTGAAAAATCCATTATACATGCTCTTGCTTCAATCAATATTCCCACTTGACTCCATTATACTGTGATGTGGATGACCTGCAATACTGAACCTATTCTTCACTCATGACAACTTCCTCATTAATCCACCAAACTTATTATATAACTGTGTCTCATAAGTATAGGTGAAATAGGGAGTGCCATATGAACCAGGCCATGTCCATTCTTCTGCAGCATTGTGCTATTGAATCGCAAGCTGATGCATTATTTTTCCAAATTATTTTGTAGGACTCAATGAAATCTTCATAATTTTAAAATGAATTTTCTTAGGCTTTTTCTTATGCCAGTGTCAGATATTGTCTATAGGTAGCTCATTAGGAAAAATATAATACCTGAGATGAGTCACAGAGTAATTTGTTAACAGTGTCGCAATTAGACATATGCGCACCTATGTCCATTGTAACATTATCCACAATAGCAATAAAAAAATAAATAAAAGAAGAAGAAGATAGGAAAACCAAAGTACATCAAGGGATAGATGGGTACTAACACTAACCATTCTGATCCAGGACACAATAGATAGCAGTGGACAAAATTGGGGAAAACAAGGCTTGGTTAGAACAAGACTTTAATTCTTGGAGAAAAACAACGCTCGAATTACTGGAATTGTATAGATTGGAGGAATTGATGATTTCCCTGAGAAAACCTTTTAAGTTTGTACTAAAACTACCCCCAGTGGTAACCTTTCATCTAAATAACAGACTGGCTCATAAAATCAACAAGACCACACACCGTACTACTTTTTGAAAACCATCACATCTATGATAGCCTGTCGTCAACGATGACCCTTTAGCGAAGGTGAGAAGGTTGGGGCTCACGGGGCGGCCAGTGAGGCTGAATGGAAGAACAACCAGAACAGAAATCATCAAAATGTTGGCACAACGCGGCTGATGTAACCAGTGTCAGTGAACAATGTGTGTAGAAAATGTTCAATTGGAGCCTACATGGATATGAAAACTTTCGTCAAAAAAATCAACAAAATGTATTTATTTTCAGGAGAGGAATAGGCAAAAGACCGGTAAAATCCAAGCAGTGGACAAAGAAGGAATTAAGAACTTGTAAAAACATGAACCAGTTAGTTCCACTAGCAGTAGAGGGACTGAAGGAGGAAGGGGTAGTGTAGCAGGCCCAGGCACTGGAGGCTCCCAGTAGGAACTGGCGGAGGAGGTAGTATCTACTGTTGGCAATTTTGCCTGAAGCAGAAAGAGAAGGGAAGAAATATCCTGGCTTTGCCCTTTCTGTTTCCCTTCCATTTCCTGTCAAATCCTCCCTCTGGTTGTCCCTAGCCGGAAGTTAATAGGCAAAGGGTCTTGAGAAATGAAGTTTGCAGCAATTAGCAGCCTTGGAATACACAGGAGAAGAGGCGAAGAGTAAGGGTTTTATCTAATCAGGTGGATGGCTAGAGGAGAAGCATCCTCGGCTTTAAACATGCTCACAAATTCTTTGAAACTCCTCCCAGCAAAAGTGAAATCGAATCTTCCTCCTCTTGAATATAGTTGGCCTTGGTGACTTGATTCTAAAGAACAATGTGACAAAAGTGACTGCATGATTTCCAAGGCTAGGTCCTAAAAGACAATACCTTTTTCTCCCTCTCTCATCATTGGAACCCAGGTTCTTTAGGGTGTAATTCAATAGAGGAGCCACAGCACAAGGAAATGATCGGAAAAAGTCGTTTAGAAGAGACCTGAAACACTGAAGAGAAGGCAGGGAGGCAGTTGACACTTTAGCACCAGTCCAGCTGCCATGTGGAAGGGACATGTGTTAGGTGCTCCAGTCACAACCCCAGCTGGGCTTCCAATTGACAGCCAGAATCAAGGACTAGCCAAATGAGGGAGTGATTCCAGCCCCCCGCCCTTCAAGCCACTCCTGTTGATGCTCCATGAAAGGGAGACAAGCTCTCCTCATGGAGTCAGGCCCAAAGTGCAGGCCCCGAGTAGAATAAATATTGTCCTTGTTTTAAGCCACGACATGTTGTGGTGGGTTGTTACACAGCAGTAGACAACGCAAACAGGATCTGAGCGCAAGCAAGCCAATAACTCTCACAACATCATTCTCATTTTCTCGCTTCTGCTTCAGCTAACATTTGAAGGTCTCAGTCAGAACCAACCACGCTCACATTTTATGGCCATTTTAGATATTTATTGGCCAGTGTTACTGGCAGTAAAAACAATTTTTCAACTCATTAATTCTGATTATACTTTTGAAAGGTTCATGGAAGCTATGGTTTATGCTTCCATTAGAAGCATTTCCATATGAAGGTGTTGACAGAACTTGGTTTCCCAATATGAAATATGATTTTGAAACTTCAATTCTATATGTGAAATTCAATTTAATTTCCTACTATTTACCATTAATCTGAAATAAAGGTCAATGCATTGACTAATGAAATAAACACTTACCTTACCTGGTGTATAAGAAATTAAGTTGTAATTGCTTCTGGCACTTAATTTGTATGTAACCAAATATAGACATGGGGAAATGTAAAGAAAAAAGGAGAAAGATGAAAAGGGAAATGGAGTGGGAAAATGAGGAAGAGTGGAGAGATAGGTTTACTTTGCTGAGAGATTTACTTTCACAAGTATGCTAATTCAATGACCTTTTCCCACAATAGAAATGTAATGATCATCATTGGCTCCTTGTACATCCAGATTTAATGAGGTCTGCTCTGACCAATAGAAAACTTCTTACAAGCAGAATTGACAGATGTGATTAGAGCCTACAGTGCATCGGACTGCTAACGCTAAGGTCAGCAGTTCATAGTTACCAGCTGCTGTTCAGGAGGAAGATGAGGTTGTTTGATTTCATAAGAATGTACAGCTTCAAAAGCCCTAGGGGGCAGTTGGGTTCTTTCCTGTGGGCTCTGTATGAATTGGCATAGACTTGGTGGCAGTGGTTTTTTGTTTGTGTGTTTATTGTTTTTGTTGTTTAATACTATGAATGTTGTTGTTGTTGTTGAACTTTTTGTTCCATCACACTTTTTGTCAATGGAAGAGAAGAAAGCAAAACAAGTGGTGTGTTTTCCAATGCGCTTTAAAGACAAAGAAGTGAGGATGATCTATTCTAAAACATGCTACATGGAGGCAGGGATGAGGGTGTGACACTAACAAGCCATATGACAGCTAGTCATATCATTTACTGTCTTTGTGGCTTGACTTCTTCATCCATAAAATGTATAGGTTATACTAGGTGATCTCTAAGGCCTTTAACTTCCAGCAATAAAAGTGTAATGCTCTATTATTTATGGGAACTTTTCTCTTGCCTGAAGGACTCTAGATTTGGATGTTACTAGACTAATAAAATCAATCCATAAAAAACAATAAAAAAGGACTGTCATTGAATTGATCCGAATTGATAGCAACCTCGTAGGACAGAGTAGAACTGTCCATTAGGGTTTGAAGGCTGTAAATCTTTATGGAAGCAGACTACCACACCTTTTTTCTCATGGTGTACTGGACTTTTTGGCTAGCAGCTGAACGTTTAACTACTATGCCACAAGGGCTCTTAAAATTGATCTATAATGTCTTGTACTTTCTTTTCTCACAAGGGCCCACACTTAGATCTCTATTCTTCTCCACTGCCTCATTGTGAATTCCATCACAGCAGCTATGCGCTCAACTTCCAGCCATTGAATTTGTTTAATTCCTTACTGGCTTTCACATAACAAGGGAAGGAAGAATGTTTGGCCTATTTCTTGCGCTAAGTATTAAAGTCATAAGAAAATTAGAAAATCCTAAAATTAGAGAGCCCTGGAGGAGTAGTGAGCTATGTGTTTGGCTGCTAAGCACAGGGTCAACATTTCTAAACGATCAGCTCTTCTGTGGGAGAAAGGTGAGCCTTTCTACTCCTATAAAGATGATAGTCTCAGAAACTCACAAGGGCCAGTTATCCTCTGCCCTATAAGGTAGCTGTAAGTTTGAATTGACTCTAGAGCAATGTGTGGATGTATTTATTATAATGCTCAAGTGTGAACAAAGATCTCGATAAAATGAACTTTTAAAAACTGGTAAGCAAATTTTGTTAGAAATTGACAGCGTAAATATAGTAAATAATGATTAATGATTATCTATTGATATCTGATCAAGGAAATGAACTGGAGAGGACTTCAGCTAAAGATTGAGCAGTAAACATTCCTCATGGTATGTCCAGTTTAGCAAGAAAGATAGGTACAAATTGAAATACGGTAACCCACTAAACAAGAGGGGGAAAGAAAGAGAAAAAAGAGACATGGGTAGGTGGCGGAGTAGGGAACAAACCCAACCAAGGGGAGGATATTATTTATATCTCCACAGGAGAGAGAGAGACCAGGCTTCAACTCGGTGCACCAAGACGTGAATACAACATGCCGGCGTGGAGCAGGGAACCAGTGGAGAGGTCTGAAGGGCCGGCCCCAATCCCAACTACGTGGACAACTGCCCCTCCCCCCAGAAGAATTTACTTCAAAGGACAGCACTGAAGTTGTAGCTTAGGGAGAGGGACATTTCTGGTCAGAGCACACGGGACCAAATGAACGGGGAAGGAAGAGAGA
>NW_022111336.1:1931349-1933324 GCF_000313985.2 Echinops telfairi | reverse complement strand
TTCATGAGGGAGGGAGGGCAGGGGAGGGAGGAGGAAAAATGAGGAGGTGATACCAAGGGCTCAAGTAGAAAGAAAATGTTCTGAGAATGATGATGGCAACATATATACAAATGTGCTTGACACAATGGATGAATGCATGGATTGTAATAAGAGATGTAAGAACCCCCAATAAAGGTATAGGTATTTAATAATAAAAAAGAATATATTATAGATTAAAAAATGAAAACAAATATATCATAAAAGAATTAGTGTATGACTCAGGAGACTTAATCTAATCTAGGGGTATCTAAAATGGTATTCGTTCATTAACATCTATGCCCAAATATCCTCTCCCTTCTACCACTTGTACTGTGGTAGCTTTTGTGTTGCTACAGTACTGGAAAGTGAACCAGTTTCAGAAGCGCTTCCAGACTAAGAACATACTACAAAGAAGTAATGGTTGGTACATTTTCGAGGAATTAGCCACTGAAAACTTTATGGATAGTATCCCTTAAAGACTGAAGAAGAATTGATACCTTTGAATTTTGTTGCTGGCAAAGAATATTAAGTGTATCATGGAGTGCAAAGAGAAAAAACTGAATCGCTCTTGAAAGAAGTACAGCTGGTGCTCCTTAGGAGCAAGAGTGGTGAGAATTTGTCTCACATACTTTGGACACGTAATCAGGAAAGACGAGGCCCTGAAAAAGGACCTCATGCTTGGTAAAGCAGAGGTGTAATAACATAGAGGAAGACCATTGATAAAATGGATCGACACAATGGTTGCAGCAATGGGCTCAAGCATGGCATCGATTGTGAGGCAGGCACAGGACTCGGAGGTGTCGTGTTTTGTTTTCCTTAGGGTCGCTGTAACTCAGGACTGTAGCACCTTGCAACAACAAAAACCAACTACCTTCTCCTTTATCTTTTATTTCAAAAAGGGAGTAAAGTTATTTTTAATTTTTTCTAGGATTCTTTGCAGCTAGGGAGAACTGTATGAGACAGTTCTACTTAATAAGATTAATTCAGAAGTTCCTAAGTAACATGGCAAAATAATATGCATAACAATCCCTTCTTTCCTCACCCTTTCACATTCTATTTTCCTGAATTTCAGGAAAGATACCTGTAGAAACGGCAGCCATGTTGTGCTCTGGAGGTCACAATATGAAGTCCTAAATTGATATGGCAAGAACGATAAAGGAGAAATGAGGGAGAATTACTGAGGACAGGTGGAACTGCTGAGGGAGCAACTCTTTTATTTTATGGAAAGAACAAGCCCCCAATAGCAAGATTGGGGTTCTTTACAGTTAATGATATTTCTGACTTATGTACGGCATTACTTAATAGCAAGATTGGGGTTCTTTACAGTTAATGATATTTCTGACTTATGTACGGCATTACTTCGTAGACTGACAATTTTTAACCTGATGTGTGCATATTGGACTAGAGGGGTGGGGAGGAGATGAACAGGTAGACAGAATATCTGAGCTTGAATCTCAATTTCCTCACCCACTTGCTCTACTTTCAGCAAGTGTATATTCATAAGTTACATAACCTAGAAAGTGGGATGACAACCGGGTTGTCTTCAGTTGGTAATGACACAAGGCGTAGAAAGTACCTAGCATGATACCTGGGAAATTATCAACTGGTAGCTCCTATTGTTTGTTAGTTTCCTATGATTATTCTTCATTTCTTTATTTTCTATAATAGTCTCAAAACCTTACTTATAAAGAAAAATGAGTGTAATGGTCTCAAGCAGCTTCAATTTACCTGAAAGTTGTTCTAGTCTTGACACAGAGCTTTCACATATATGGGAGGAAGACTTCCACCAGTAGGGAAACTTCCAATCTACACTCATTATTTTCCATGTTAAAAGATGAAAGAAAAGAAGTGTAAGTATAATCCATTACTGGAAATAGTTTTCATAGGATAGGTTAATGTTATGTTTTAAAATCTATGTGTGTGTAATACTATAATTAATTTCACTTATAACTGACTT
>NW_022111336.1:1929640-1931249 GCF_000313985.2 Echinops telfairi | reverse complement strand
ATATGGCAAGAACGATAAAGGAGAAATGAGGGAGAATTACTGAGGACAGGTGGAACTGCTGAGGGAGCAACTCTTTTATTTTATGGAAAGAACAAGCCCCCAATAGCAAGATTGGGGTTCTTTACAGTTAATGATATTTCTGACTTATGTACGGCATTACTTAATAGCAAGATTGGGGTTCTTTACAGTTAATGATATTTCTGACTTATGTACGGCATTACTTCGTAGACTGACAATTTTTAACCTGATGTGTGCATATTGGACTAGAGGGGTGGGGAGGAGATGAACAGGTAGACAGAATATCTGAGCTTGAATCTCAATTTCCTCACCCACTTGCTCTACTTTCAGCAAGTGTATATTCATAAGTTACATAACCTAGAAAGTGGGATGACAACCGGGTTGTCTTCAGTTGGTAATGACACAAGGCGTAGAAAGTACCTAGCATGATACCTGGGAAATTATCAACTGGTAGCTCCTATTGTTTGTTAGTTTCCTATGATTATTCTTCATTTCTTTATTTTCTATAATAGTCTCAAAACCTTACTTATAAAGAAAAATGAGTGTAATGGTCTCAAGCAGCTTCAATTTACCTGAAAGTTGTTCTAGTCTTGACACAGAGCTTTCACATATATGGGAGGAAGACTTCCACCAGTAGGGAAACTTCCAATCTACACTCATTATTTTCCATGTTAAAAGATGAAAGAAAAGAAGTGTAAGTATAATCCATTACTGGAAATAGTTTTCATAGGATAGGTTAATGTTATGTTTTAAAATCTATGTGTGTGTAATACTATAATTAATTTCACTTATAACTGACTTGTTACATACCAACATCTTTTCATCATAGACAGAGTAGAACTGCCCTTGTGAGTTTCTGAGATTGTAAATCATTCAGGAAGTAGAAAGCCTCATCTTTCTCCTGTGGAGTGGCTGGTGCTTTCACAATGCTGACCTGAGGGTAGCAGCCCAATGCATAATCCACAACACCACCAGGGCTTTATGAGTCAGAACTTACAATGATGGCAACGAGTTTGGTTTTGATTAGTTAACATCTTATCGACATTTATAAAAATATTGCATCTCAGTCCACGATGACTGTCTTCACAGTTTGCTTCAATCCCCAATATTTCTTAAGTTTTCATGGGATTTATAGTTTTTCAGTCACTGTAGAATCATAAAATAAGAACAGAATTATCCTTTGTTAATTAAGCTGTTTCTACTCCCATTTTTCTTTTCCTGTTGTTTCATCATAATGATAAGCTCCTGGAAGACATGACCTAAACATGCCTCCTGATAACATACCAAGCCCATGTTACTTTCAACCACAACAAACCAAACTCACTAATATTACAACTCAGAGCGAGGGACCAAAGTCAGGTCCCTCAACCAAGTGGGGATGCTAGTTCTCTAGGGTTCAATTTAAATACGCTTAAAAAAATTAAATCATTTCATTGGGGGCTCATACAACTCTTATCACAATCCACACATACAACCATTGTGTCCATCACATTTGTACATTTGTTTCCCTCATTATTCTCAAAACATTTGCTTTCTACTTGAGCCCCTGGTATCTGACCCTCATTTTTGCCCCCTTCTTCCCCCCTCCCCC
>NW_022111336.1:1927915-1928925 GCF_000313985.2 Echinops telfairi | reverse complement strand
TTTTGGGTCTCCACTCTGCACTCTCCCGCATTTACAATGATATGAGTTTTTTTTCTTTGATGCCTGATACCTGATCCCTTTGACACCTCGTGATCACACAGGTTGGTGTGCTTCTTCCATGTGGGCGTTGTTGTTTCTCAGCTAGATGGCCACTTGTTTATCGTCAAGCCTTTAAGACCTCAGACACTCTATCTTTTGATAGTCAGGCACCATCAGCTTTCTTCACCACATTTGCGTATACGACTTTGTTTATTACTACCTAGGCAAACATTAAATCCATATATATTTACTGTTAGAGAACTAGCACCCTCATGTGGTTGAGGGAACTGACTGGTCTCTTTGGTTTGGTGGTGGTGGTGGTGTTAAATATATATATATATACATATATATATATACATATACATATATATATACACACATATATATACATATATATATAAATTTCCCTACGTTTAAGTATATATATATATATATATATATATATATATAATTTTCCCTACATTTAAGCCAGCCTAGCATTCAATAATGCTGTCATGATGATGAATGGATATACCCTTAATGGAATACTGTAGTCAAAATGGGGATCAGAAAAATTGTGCCTTAAAGCATTCAGATATTTCCATACCATGATACCTGTTGTGGGTAAAAATGCACTGTCACTATTAATAATGGGTGCTTTGGTCTGGTGTCCCTGCTTCAAATGTCTTGTGATAATTAAGAGAGAAAAGTAGCCCTTTTGAGGAAATACATCTTAAAAGGCAATCTGGAGTTTAAAACCAAAGACACTGACACTAAAATGTCCTAGATTCTTGTTTTTCCTGAGAGAGAGAAAGAATCTGAAACTAAAGGAAAGCACTGTAGAAGATTCCACAATTCTTATATTGCCATTAAACTGATTTTGTAGTGATGATTGGATTGATAATTACAGCTTGTGTTTGGAGGATAGGCATTTATATGAATGCTACTATTATAAATTATTTTATGGAAAGAACAAGCCCCCAATAGCAAGA
>NW_022111336.1:1926479-1927815 GCF_000313985.2 Echinops telfairi | reverse complement strand
GAAATTAACAATTTTTCATGATTGAGAGTCCTAAAAGTATCTGATCTAGAAACATATCTTCTACTACAGTCAAATATTTAAGTAGTGCCACCCATCACAAACCACTTATTCTGCCATTGGTTCAATACTGCTCTAGGCACTTCAGAGTGAGCAATGAGGAAAGCAAGGTCCCTTTCCTCATAAATGTATATTCTAGAGGGCATGACAGACCTAGAGTGTGGGGTGGTGGTGGTGATAGTGGTGGGATGAGTGTGTAGGGGAGAGTGAACTGTCGTATTTGTATGGGTGTGTAATATGCACAAGATGGCTTCAAAGAGTGTGCCATAAAGTGAAATTTAAAGATAATGAATGTTTCCACCATCTCTTGAAGTCGTCTCATGTGTGTATGTGTGCATATAATACCCAGTGTTTAGATTCATCATAGTTAGAGAGATATGCAGTGTCAAAGGTGTGTATGTGTAATTGAGTGTGTGACGTTATAATAGAGTAATCAGAAAAATACCCCACTCCCACCCCAAGGAACTTGAAGGGAAATGAGAAAATAAACCCTGTAAAAATTTGAAGTAGCATGTTGCAGTCACAATCAACAAAACATGTAAAAGGCCCTGAGACAGAAAGTGTGTTTAAAGAGTTCAAAGAAGAGCAAAGAAGTAAGTGTTGTGGAAACTTAAGGAGCAAGAATAAAACTGGTAGGAGAGGAGGTCAGAGGAGTAGTGGGGTCAGGTAACCTGGAGTCTAGAGTCTGTAGACATGAATATGCATCTTCATTTGATCATCTGAAGTGAGTTGTCTTATGGTTCTTTCCCAGCTTTAGTGTTCTATTATTATTATGGCATTAATGTTATAAACCCCACAACCCTCAAATTGGTTCCAACTCAAAGTGACCCTATAGTACAGAGTAGACCTGCTCCTTAGAGTTTTAAAGACTTTAAATCTTTACAGAAGCAGACAGTATCATCTGTCTCCCATAAGGAGGCTGGTGGGTTTGAACCACCGACCTTGTGGTTAGCAGCCCAATACTTAACCCAGTGTGTACCAGGGCTCCTAGTATTCTCTAGTATTCTCTTACTAGGGTTCTAAATGAATTTTCCTGTCAACTTCAATACTTTTTAATACAAAATAGTGCTAGTGTGCATATGAGGGACCGCTAATACTGCTTAAGCTACCTCTTTTATTGGTCAAGTTTTGCTCAAAGTATTATGAAGCAGTGTTATTAGGTACACAGACATTTATTTAACACTGCTTTTTAATGAATCTGTTTGAATTGAGCCTCTTTATCTTTGTTAATGTTCTGGCTTGGAGTGTATTTTGTGTGTCCTCTATGTAGCTTTCCTAA
>NW_022111336.1:1924438-1925762 GCF_000313985.2 Echinops telfairi | reverse complement strand
CACTGAATAAATGTGTTACACAAGACTCTATAGAGTATTGAAAAGCAACAGTATTACTCTTAGGGCTAACATGCTTCTCACACAAGGCATGCTATTTTCAATTGCTTGATATGCATGTGAGAGTTGGATAATGAATACGGAAGACCAAATAAGAATTGAATTGTTTCAATTATGGTCAGCTGACTGGAATTATAGCCAGCTCACTAGAAGAGGTCCATATGTGTTCCCATTCCAAAGAAAATTGATTTACAGATTGTTCAAATTAAGGAACAATATCATTGATATCACATGCAGGTGAAATTGTATTGAAGATCATCTAACAACAGTTGCAGCTGTACATTGACAGGGAGGTGCCAGAGGTTCAGACCTGACTCCGAAAAGGACAGGGAACAAAGGATATCACTGCTGATGTCATAATACTGAGCTTGGCTAAAAGCAGAGAGTACTAGAAAGATATTTACTTGTGTTTAATTGACAATCCAAAGCCATGCATGAGTTTCTTTTCTGTTCTGGAATGGTGGGCGCTCAACCTTCTTTTGAATTGTCTTCAGTAAACCTGAGTTCTTGCTTCAGCACAGGTTCCTGCATCCCATACCCAAACAAGTCTGGGACTGCTGCGCTGGCAGTGGAGTCTGCGAGTGGCCGCTGATGGGAGAGAACCTGATGATTTGCAATCACTTTCTTGTCTTCGATTTTATGAACATCTCCAAAGTTGCTCAGATAGGAGAATGTCAAAAGGAAAGGAAAGGAGTTAGCATCTGAGAATGCCCATGAAAGTGACCAGTGTCTGCAATAACACAGTCCCTTCCACAAAATTACATATGGAATAGTACATTTCCCACAAATATATAGAAACCTGAATGAGAAGCCATGTACACTTCCTATGTGATAATTTAGAGATCATTACCAGAGCCAGAATGAAGTCGTAGCAACAGATAAGTAGAAACCTGCCATGAGGCTGTAGAATCATGAACTGAGAAAGACTATATGAGTCTTCCACAAATCCCATGAGTTGCATGCATTTTAAACCCTCACAGGGCATTTGAAATTTATGTAAGTCTTTAGAGGGATGTGGCAATGTTTGAGGGAGAGCCAGCAGCCTAAAGGGGGTCGTGACAGATTGTAATTATAGAAGGTATTGCCAGAGTTAACCACTACTGGTATAACCCTTTACAATTTCCAAACTTCTTTACAGTTACTTGGACCAGGTGAACAATTTTGGCACAAGGAACTGACAGAAGTGATATGAATCACTTTTGGACTATTTGGTTAAGTATCAGGCTGCTTTCCTACATGATCACACATTCTACACAGAATGTGATAT
>NW_022111336.1:1921033-1923865 GCF_000313985.2 Echinops telfairi | reverse complement strand
AAAACAAAACCAAAAACAAATGCAGGCTTGTATTTTGTTTTTCTTGGTTTTATTTATTTCTAATTTTAGTCTACTAGTAATTTGTGCTAATTGTATTTTACACAAATATTAGTCTATGTCAAACTGAAAATAATAAAAGTAGATTTGTGAATCACTCTCCATTCTACTTCGACAGAAATGAAATAATAGCAGAAGTATTTTATAGGGATAGCAAAAGAGAATCAGAAGGACTAGACAGTAGATTGTCTGCTATGAAGAAAGAATATCATATAGGCCCTTGAAAATTAAATACCTTCTGTGGATAGGAAAAGGAAGGAGACATGCATTAACTCTTTCTAGGTCAGAAATAATTATGTACCCAGGATTGTATATATTTTTGTATATTATATTTTCTACCTTCAAATAATGTTGTCAACCAGAAAATAAATTCAGTTGCAGAAATATTAAATTACATTATCTATTTTTTCCACAATAGTTTTCAGCTTGACCATATTATACTTTCTTTGGGGGTATTTTCTTTGAGATGTCCACCTCTCATTCCTTGGTTTTAAGACTGCAACAGTGGTAGAGCATACTATATATGGATTTATTGAGAGAATATTTCCTGTATAATATGTTAGTCAAACTTCTTTTGTGCTTCCTTCTTCCAAATGGCTCTGCATGTAAGAAGGATGTAAGAAGGATGTAAGAAGGATGATAGCGATGCATGTAAGAAGGATGATAGCTATGTTCACTTGTTCATTCATGCCCATTGTGGGGGAATTCTTATGATAAGATTGAAATTTCTTGAAGCTTCAAAGTACTCATCCTCACACTTTACTATGTTAACCAATACAAATTCTCCTCAGAAGAGTTCCTGATTCCCACCTGGCCTTCTGACCCTTGAAATATCCTGAGACTTTCTATCATTGCTGACATCAGCTGGATCTTGGATGAATGCAGAGAATACCAAAAAGATGTTCATTTGTGTTTTATTCACTAGGCAAACACAGTTGACTCCATGAATCATAACAAATTATGGATAGCATGGAGAAGAATGGGAATTCTAGAACACTTCATTGTACTCATGCAGAACATGTGCATGGATCAAGAAGGAGTTGTGAGAATAGAACAAGGGAATCCTGCATGATTAAAAATCAGGAAAGGTGTGCGTCAGGGTTATATCCTTTAACTATACTTATGCCATCATCTGTATGCTGAGCAAACAACCCAAGAAGTGTTTGATATAAAGAAGAACATGGCACCAGGATTGGCAGAATATTTATTAATAACATGTGGCATGCAAATGATATAACCTTGCTTGCTGAAAATGAAGAGAACTTGAAGCACTTGTTGATGAAGATCAAGGATTGCAGCCTTCAGTATGGATTGAAACTTAATGTAAAGAAAACAAAAATCCTCACAACTGGACCAATAGGCAACACCATGTTAAGTGGAGAAGAGATTAAATTTGTCAAGGATTTCATCTGACATGAGACCACAACCAATGCTCATTAAAGCAGCAGCCAAGAAATCAAATTATGCATTACATTAGATAAATCTGCTGTACATAACCTCTTTTAAAGTGGTGAAGAGCAAGGAGGTTAGTTTGAAGATTAAGGTGTGCCTGACCCAAGCCATGGCATTTGAAATCATCTCATATGCACATGAAAGTTGGAGATTGAGTAAGGAGGACCAAAGAAGAATATATGCATTTGGATTACAGTTGGTATTGTCTAAGACATACCAGGAACTGCCAAAAGAGCAACTAAATCTGTCTTGGAACAAGTACATCCAGAATGTTCCTTAGAAGTAAAGATAACCCTGTAACCTAGAGGAATTACTGAAACCCAAATGAAGGCTTAACATGAAGTGTGACAAGAGGGAAGTAAAAGGAAATAGAGGGAAAGAACTAAGAGGCAAAGGCATTTATAGAGGTCTAAATACAGGCATGTGCATATGTAAATATATTTATATATGACCACAGGTGTGGCAGTCACCTAATCTGGTGTCAATTTACGGATTAAGAGTGTAGGGGTAGAGTCGGGGCTGTCAATCTGGACATAGTCAATGAGACTTCTGTGTGGGTGTGGCCTTCTGAGAATTCTGGGAAATCTAGTACTTCCTCCTTAGAGGCAGAAGACACCTCTCTCTCTCTGCTTCTCCCTGGGAGACATTGCAGAAGAGAAGCCATATGGATGCAACCAGACTTCAGAAGCCAGAGAAACTACAGAGAGATCCCTGCCAGAGCTGAGATGTTTCCAGTGCCACTGGACCCAAAGATTTTCTACCCACTGGTTTGTGATTGTCCTGCATCTGGCTTCATTGCATGTGTTTTGTGAGTCTGAAGAGGACTTTATAGATTGGTATCAGACTTAAGGCCTTGGACTGGACTAGGCTGGGATGTTTTTTCAATGTTCAATTGCTCTTGTATATAAATGTATTTCTTATACACATATGTGTGTCCATGGATTTGTTTCTCTACTACCCAGACTAACACAATGGGAAATAGATCTCTGTGCATATATTTATAAGTCTAGTATTAAGTTAGCAGATAGACATTGGGTCCCTACTCAAGTACTCCCTCAATGCAAAAACACTTTGTTCTATTAAACTGGCATTCCATGATGTTCACTTTCCTGACACCATTGCTGAAGACAAAGCGGGTACATAAGCAAATGTGGTGAAGAAAGCCGATGGTGCCTGGTTATCAAAAGATATGGCATCTAGGGTCTTAAAAGCTTGAAGAGAAACAAATGGCCATCTAGCTGAGAAGCAATAAATTCCACATGGTTGAAGCACACTATTCTGTGTGATCATGAAGTGTCAATAGGATCAGGTATCAGGCATCAA
>NW_022111336.1:1916367-1920415 GCF_000313985.2 Echinops telfairi | reverse complement strand
ATGTACAAATATGCTTGACACAATGGATGGATGTGTGGATTGTGATAAGAGTTGTACGTGCCCCCAATATAATGATTTTAAAAAGAAAAGAATGAAGCTAGCAAGGCTTTATCTCATGTATTTTGCATGTGTAATTAGGAGACACTAGTCCCTGGAAAAGGATACCAGGATTGGTAAAATAGAAGAGCAGCCAAAAAGTGAGATGTTAAAGGAGATGGATTGACATCGTGCCTGCAGAGTCGACTCAAACAACCATTTTGAGATTTTAAGGACGGCACTTGACTGGACAGTGCTTCATTCTGTTCATTAGGTAGGGTTGCAGAGTTGGAACTCGCCCAACAGCACCTAACAATAACATCCTCACCTCCTCTCAACACTGAATATAACCCATCAAGTAATATTTGCATTGTTCTCTCTGGTACAAAGAGCTAACACACTCCATTAAACTGAAAGGTTGGAGGTTCAAGCCCATGGAGAAGCCTGGTGATATATTTTAGAAAATCCAGCCACTAAAAGCCCTGTGGAGCATAGTTCTGTTCTGGCATGCATGGATCATTATTAATTAGAATCAATTCCATTTCAACTGAGGATTGCTAAGTGGCACAAATGGCTAAGCAAGTGTCTGCTAATCAACCAAAAGGTTGGCAGTTTGAACACACCCATAGGTTTCTCATATGTAAGGTCTAAAATCATTTCCAAATAAGCAGCCATTGAAAATCCTGCCAAGCACTTGTCTACTATGTCACACCTGGGATCTCTAAGGTTTGGAAGCAATTCTACAGAAACTAATTTGGTTTGGTTTGGGGAACATCCTAGCTCTGGGAAGTGTGTTTCTGTGAACTACCTATCCTCTATGATCCTGAGTGAGAGTTTACCAGAACCAGGAACTCTGGTGGAAATTGGAAATGAAGCAGAAGCTGATTTTGCTCAATCCATTATGAGAGTCAGGTGTAGTACTTAACTAGCCCCAGACTACCAGTAGACTCTCATTCTGTGATAGTACAAATTTCTTGAACTTCCCCAGAATTGGTAACTTTTCTAGCCACTCTAAGGTGCAGGATGATGTCACATTGATGGTTTCTCTGATCTTTCAGTTGCATCTTGCCAGACCTTTACTCCCCTACTTCCCATATTAGTCTAAAATTGCTATATCATACCTCTTATTACTTTATCACAAATTTTTGTTGTTGATAAGCCCCAAACTGGCATAGAAATTGCTTAAACGTTTACAAGTCATAGCATACCTGTTACCACCATTGTTATTAGCTGCCATTGAGTGAATTCCATTTCATGGTGACCCTATACGTTGAGTAGTGCTGCTCTGTTGGGCTTTCAATGCTTTGACATTTTGGGAAGTAGATCACCAGGCCTTTCTTCCAAGGTGCCCTTGATTGGTTTAAACCTTAACCTTTTAGCTAGTAGTCAAGTGCTTAACCATTTATACGACTCAAGAACTCAATAGCTCTATAAAAACGAAACATATTGCCATTGATTTTGATGCAGAACAACTCTATATAGTACAGTAAAACTGCTCCTTTGGTTATCTGAGACTGTAAATCTTTACTGAACCAGACAGCCTCATTTTTAACCCTATGGAGCAGCTGGTGGGTTCAAAGTTCTAACCTTGTGGTTAGCAGCCCCAGTGATTATCCTACTGCACCATCAGGGTTCCTTCACTATCTCTACCATTCTTTAAAATTTTACTTCAACCCAAAGGACTTGGGCAAAATTTTGTGCACAAATGCTACTTGACTAGTGATTGACTGATTATTAAGATACCACAGAAGAAGACATTATGCTGACTGAAATACTATAATCACAAAAGATAAATATATTATATGACCTCACTTATATAAAGCAGGCAAGAAAGAGTTTATTAGTAGTTGCAAGGGTCAGGAGAGAAGGGGCAGGTGGGGGGGATTATCAATGATGGAAAAAATCACTTTTATTGTAGGTAAGGTTGCACAACCCATTATTACAATTTCTGTCAATATATTGTACCCTTGCAAAATGTTGAACTGGCAAAAAGTTAGTGATAGATACACATACAGCAGTAAGTAACAATGCAACAACAAAAACTAGTGGCTTCTGTCACTGCTTATGTACAACCAAAATTTGATGGGATTTGGTTCCCTGGGTTGGAGTATTAGAGTCACAGTTTCTTGGGATAGCCAGGTTTATTTGGCCTAGTAACGTGTCTCCAAAAATGGGTGCTGCAGTTGAAGTTGAGAACTTTTGATAAAGGGGTCTCATAGCCAAAAGATTGCCTATTTACTCAGAGCAAACCTTCCCATCCCAAGACTGGAAAAGACACCCTGGCTAATGGGATTGAGGGAAATGTCTAGGCCCGGGGGATGCATCAACTGAAGAGTCTGTGTGGATCCTTCTGAAAAGTGAGATCCTAGCCCTGCACTTCTTTCAAGCTTAGCCTCAAATGGAAAGTGAGCAGAAAAGGGAAATACAGCTACTTCTTAGGACCAGGAACACTGGGAACATGGACGTCCTTTTCCAGGAGGCTCTAGAGGGTAGTACGAACACAGAGATTTAGAATGGGGGGCTGGCCTCAGTCTCAAATACTAAGTGGATGCCTGCCCCTCCCCTCAGAAGAATTTATTTCAAAGGACAGCACTTAATCCACAGCTCCAGGAGAGGGACATATCTGATCAGAGCACACAGGAGCAGATGACGGTGGAGGAGGAGATACTGGAGCACATCCTGGCCCACCAGGCCTTCAGGATGATGAGCCCAATTAGATCAGCCAGTCCACAGAGAGGACCACATGGCCAGTCCCACTATGAGACATGATGCCCCTCACTGGCCCATGGCCCTGTGGGGGACAGCAACAGAGACAGTATGGGAACTACACCCGATCTGATCCTGCCACACCTAGGCAAAGCACTGGGGGAGTGCAGCAGAACAGCAAGGGATTGGAGCAGCAAGGTCCCCAGGGAATGCTGAAGGCAGACTTTGGGGCCAGGGCATGGTGCCCCAACAGACTGGACTGGAAGACACTCCTAAAGGCCAATGATCCTTGAACTAACTACACACTTTTCTTTCTTGTTGTGTTTGGATTTGTTCTTTTTAAGTGGTTTGTTGTTGTTGTTGTTGTTGTTGTTGTTGTTTTGTGGTATATTGTTGCTTGGTTTTGCTCTGTCTCGTTTTTGTGCATGTTATTATCTCTGCAAGTCTGTCTAAATAAGATAGGCTGAATGAACAATCTGGAGGAGAGAACAATGGGACCAACAGTTCCAGGGGGGATATGGGAGAGGGGGAGGGGGCGGGGAAAGGAAGTGGTGTTAACAAACCCAGAGACAAGGGAACAACAAGTGATCCAAATTTGTGGTGAGGTGGGTGTGGGAGGCCTGGTAGGGCATGATCAAGGGTAATGCAACAAAGAGAAATTGCTGAAACCCTGGTGTGGACTGAGCATGATAGTGAGACAGGAGGAAAATCAAGGGAAATAGAGGAAAGAGCTGGGAGACAAAGGGCATTTATAGAGGTCTAGATAAAGACATGTACATATGCAAATATATTTACATATGAGGATGGGGAAATATATCTATGTGCCTATATTGATAGGTTTAGTATTAAGGTAGAAGAAGGACATTGGGCCTCCACTCAAGTACTCCCTAAATGCAAGAATACTCTGTTTTATTAAATTGGCATTCTATGATGCTCACCTTCCATACACAACCGCGAAGACAAAGTGGGTGAATAAGCAAAAGTGGTGAAGAAAGCTGATGGTGCCCAGTTATCAAAGGATATAGCGTCTGAGGCCTTAAAAGCTTAAAGGTAAACAAGCGGCCATCTATCTCAGAAGCAACAAAGCCTACTTGGAAGAAGACATCAGCCTGTGTGATCACGAGGTGCTGAAGGGATCAGGTATCTGGCATCAAAGAACAAAAAATCATATAATTGTGGGCTCACCTCCATGATACAATCTCTGAAGACAAATGGATGCACAAGCAAATGTGGTGAAGAAAGCTGATGGTGCCTGGCTATCAAACGGTAAAGTGTCTGGGGTCTTAAAGGTTTGAAGGTAAACAAG
>NW_022111336.1:1898071-1915696 GCF_000313985.2 Echinops telfairi | reverse complement strand
TGAGGACCTGATGCTGGAGGCTAAAGTGGAGAGCAAATGTTATGAGAATGAGGGCAATGAATGTACAAATGTGCTTTACACAATTGATGTATGTATGGCTTGTGATAAGAGTTGTATGAGCACCTAATAAAACAATTAAAAAATAATGTGAATTTTTTTTGATAATTTGAATCTTAATGTACTCCAAAATCAAAGTCTGTTTTCTTACACTATCAGCTGGAAGTAAGTGGATGTGGGAATGGGGAGGGAGCAGCAAAAAGAAAGGGCATTTGTGTAGCCTTTCATAGTTTAATAAAGGACTGTTATCTACATTAAAAAAATAAATAAATGGTGGCATTGGCTGTTTCTAGAGCTGGGACTGAGACAGCATCAGAGACTAACTGCACTAGAGGATGGAAAGGAGCAAAATGATAAGTTTCCTGTATCAACAAATGGCATCAAAATTGCCAATGTGTAGTTACTGTGAAGTTGGGAGGACACATATGGACCAATGACCAGCTGGAAACAAGGACATTTCAGGAGAAGGAAATGCACATAGATTAAAATTGACAAGCAGACCATTTACCTCTAAGTTGATGCCCCTCATGGGAACCCCATGTGTTGCAGAAGATAAATGCACCCTGTACGCTGTGATCATAAGACCTTTCTTCGAAGCTTTGTGTTAATACTCTATTTTGGAACTGTCCATAGATGACACAGGCCAAAATTTCTTTCTTTTGCATGTCATCGTGTCCCTGAAATTAGTCTTATAACGCTAAGGTAAAATTAGGGGGCTGGGGAGAAGAAATTTAATGTGTTCAGATAAATTTTCACAGCCATTGGAAATAAGGTAAATAATAGAAATAAAAACGTTACCTTTCCAGTACATTTGACCAGATGAAATGGGTTTTACTTCCATTGGTTACATCATGAAATGGATTTTTTTTTAAATAATCGGGCCTCAAAGTAAGAAAATAAGATTCATATACTTATTTGTTCTCAGTTGTAGTCCTCAGCCCAGCATCAAACTAAGGACCCTATATGGAATAATTCTTTAGGGAAGCTTTAAAGAATCATTCTCTAACAATAATTTCACTGCTAAGAACTTTCTAATCATTTGCATATATTAATAGTGGCAAAGTATACATTAATTTGAAAGGCTTTTATCTCTTAAATTATGGTGTGGCATATCTTAAAGAAATACCACCATACTTTGTTTACCATTCACAGATCCAGATTTCACAAAGAATGGAAATGTTTGCAGTAGTTAGTGTAAAAAGAGCTTCACAGTTATCTCTCTGGAGAACATAGTCATGAGACAAGTTTTTGGCTGTGATGATGAACTTAATATTGATTTCGGTAAGCCTCCATTCCTAGCTGGGCAAAGGTTTTAGTAGAACCATATTCCAAGCTGTCATTTCCTTTGTGAATCCTCCCTGCTAGGGCTGTTTCCTTCATAATAGATTTTTTAAAATCATTTTATTAGGGGCTCATACAACTCTTATCACAATCCATATATACATCAATTGTGTAAAGCGCATTTGTACATTTATTGCCCTCATCATTCTCAAAGCATTTCCTCTCCACTTAATTTTTCCTTCTAAATGCTATGCCCTTTCACCTGAAAGCTTTTCCATACAATCTCTTCCACAGACCAAGGACATCTCACCTTTGTCCTTCCTTTCCCTCATCTAACTCTCACTCATCCTGAGATCCTATTTATACGTCACTTCCTGCAAGAAAACAATAGCTCTAAGAATGGCCAGGTTCTAACCTCATAACAGATTTCTATAGAGCTCTGCTAATTTCCATCACAGTAATTTATTCAGTAAGGTCTGTACCTTTCTAAAAGGTAATTCTGCTGGAGCAGGGGCCTTATCTGGTTTTGCTAACCCCAGTAACCCTATGTCTAGTATAAAAATACTTGTTAAGAGAATTAGTGCACTCATTAACTGTTCATCTTAACCAGTTTATTCTTCAAATATAGTACTTGACAAGAAACATTTTCACCTCTATTTCTTCGTCCATTCTTCTTCCATCCTTTTGTTCCCTTGGATGAATGAATATAGTGATACCGGACTAACTCTTAAACTATGTGTTTTTCTGACTAGTTTTCTATCACCTGGTCTAAGAAGCCAGAATAATCAGAATATGATGTATGTCTTGTTTCCCTGTCAATGCCAGTTATAAGTCTCTGAAAGCATTCTCTCTCCCACTGTCAAAATATAATCATTTTGTAATGGGACTCATGATGGAGTTCTGAGATTCTATAGTCCCTTCAAGGTTGTGTAGCAGGACACATATTCTACAACCTGTCTTAGAAAAGGACAACAGTTCCCCCAAGTTCAGATCTGATATTCAGAATTGCTCCTTTCTGGCTTACCTAATGAGGTAAGAATTGATCTATCTACACTGATATCCTGTAACCTCTTTATGCTAGCATGTCTACTGAAATTGCTCTCCGAGTGAACTCTTTATCATAATGCAATAGAAGAGGCTGTGATATAATGCTAAGGCAACCATTTGGAAAGTGAGAGACACATAGTGATAGCAAGAAGAACAAAAATCACTTTTATCTGATTTTCTAGATGTAGTAGAAACATGGAACTACTAAAGAATCTAGATTGAATCAGTTGGTCAGTTCAGGCAAACAAACCCAAATTTAACTGTTTTGTTTTCCTCACTCAATTGATTGAATGTATGAAATGCTTTGGTGACATAAAAGCTTATCTTCTAAAAGGTTTACAATTATACTGCAAACCCCACACCTCTGATTTCTTTTCTTCATAGAGCTATTCAGCAGTTTGCTAAAATGCTCAACATGACTGACTTACTTGATCTGTGTAACTGAATGTATATGTGTATATCTATCTATAACCATTTTTATATTTATATCCGTTTTTCTTTATAAGCTTCCCCCAGAAAGATTTGTGATTTGATTACTAGCCCCATGCCTCCCTTTTAATTACCTCCAGTCTGCTAAAGACTCCATCAGGGATTTTGATGATCCCTGTGTGGACCATTTAGGGAATACAACTGTGGCCTTTTAAGCATCTCGCTTCACTGCTCACTAGCAACTTTAGCTTGAGCAAGGTGAAGCTTTGAAAGACAGCTGGGCAACCCCATCTTCATTCCAAGTGCTAATGTTATATCTGCATAATTTAATCTTCTCATTCTAAATACCAAACCTTGTTTCCAAAAGTTAATTGGTTTTCTTTCTTTTCTGTTTTTTTTTTTAATTTAGATACATTACGCAGATTTTGTTTGCATTTTCATTTTCTCTCTTTTGGCAAAATCCATGTTTCAATTATAATTATTTGGGCTCACCATGGGATTTTTATATTTTAAAGATTACATTAATTTGTTCTCAAAAAAATTAAATAAATTTTACTCCTCATCAAGTGCATTATTAGCAAGCATATCCAAATGCCTTTCAGACAGTTTTAGGATATTTGTCATTCGGGGTAAAGCCAGGATCATTATGCTTCCTTTTAAGAACCACTGCATTTCCATTACATTATTTAATTATTATTTAATTTGTAAGACCAAAGATGATTTAGACATCCTCCCCACCCCTCCCTACCTTCCTCTCACTTACTATAGAGGATAACACTGATGTTAGTTCTGTGATGGTTATAAGCCAATATATTGAGATGAAACCACCATCAAGCAAGAACCATAGCGAAAACTTCATACCATAGAAATCATTTGAACTTTCAATTAAGTCCTCCTGACCAGTCATTTTGGATTGCATTGGGGAGGTGTCTCATGAGTATGCATAGACATCACTGTGGCCCTTTCCATGGTGATATAGTAATATGCTTTTCTTGCAGCAATGTCAGCTGCTGAAATCTCCCAGAATGTCCTTCCTAATTCAATTACTGTTGCTCTGTGTGTTACTACTGCCTTCCTGCTGACAACTCTTTTTTTTTTTTTGACAACTCTTATGACCAACTTATATCCTCTTTACCCTCTGGTGCCTGATGGGGGCTGTGGGTATCAGGCTTTGCTAAATTGAGCCTCCTGCTGGCGTGGCAAGGATAATCCCCCCCAAATATCAACTTGGTGTCATACCTTATTGCCGAGAAATTCCCTGTGCTACTGTTATCTTACAGAAGGCATCATTTGTAAGAAACTAGGTGCTCTGGTGGCATAGTGGTTATGAGTTGATTACTAACTGCAAAGTCCACAGTTCGAAACCAGCAGCTGCTCTACAGAAGACAAATGGGGTTTCTGTAAAGAGGTACAGTCTAGGAAACTCACAGAGGCAGTTCTTCCCTGTCCTGTAGGGTTTCTATGAGTTGTCATTGACTCCATAGCAGTGAGCTGTTCTTTTTTAATTTTGTTTTTTGCGAGTTTGCATAAAACTTGCCCTTTCATGTATTATCCACTCTTTGTTAGACCAACTAGAACCTGAGCAATAGAGATTGTGTGCTGGCCCATACCACTTTTCTTTCTAATGGTAGGAACATCGATAGAGAAACAAGTCTGGGTTCCCAGTTCTCTCGGTCCTCTGGATCTACTATTTCCATAAAACATCTTCTTGCCTTTAGAGCTAGACCTCCATCCCAGAAAGTTCCAGATGTTCGCCTATGTTTGAATGGCAAAGCCAACAAAGCTAGACTCAAGGTACAACATGTGTGTATGTGTGTGTGTGTGTGTGTGTTCAAGCAACATATCAACATGGAAGATAGCTATAATATAGTAGTTCAAAGCATGGATTTGTGTCCAGATTGAATGAACTCAAGTCCTAGCCCTGTCATTTGATAACCCCGTGAACTGGAATAAGTCTCTCAGCCTGTTCATGCCGCATGATAATCATCTTTTAAACTGAAATTTATAGTAGTGCCTTCTACCTGACATTCTGTAAGGTTATTTGACAAAGTAGTCTATACAAAGTGCTTAGAAGAACATCTGCTATATAATAAGTGAAGCATAGGCTATGATTATGGTCAAGGCATCATCAATTTCACTCCTATGGGTAACAGGGATACTGATGTGACTAAAATGGACTAAAAGTTTGACCTTATGGAGAAAACATGATAAAAAACATAAATCCGAATATTTTGTCTTGTTTTTGTCTGCTTCTCTCTGCTGGCCAATGACCATGATGGCCACATGGATAATGCAGTGCAATACTACCCACTCCTCTACCATACCAATGATTAGTTGCAGATAGAGTTGCTGTGATACATAGGTAGTATAGTCAGTGCCAATTTTTCAGACGTAGTTGACAGGCTTTTCTTCTTAGACTTATTCTGGCCAGGAATCAAACCTGGGTCTTTGGTGTGTGATATGAGATTTGTCCCATTGAAACATCACTGCCCCTAAGGAACGCAGTGAAACAACAACAATAAATGGAAGAAGAAAAGGAAAGTGAAACAAAAGAGGGACAAAGGAGACTAATCTGAAACACAGAAAGTGTGATACAAAATGATGGTTTTTCAGGAGTGCCAAGATCCTCCCTCTAAGGAGTTGATATTTCATTAAAGATTTGCAGAAGAATATGCTTTTATCAGTTAATAAATTCTATTTTATTATTCTGTATTTAGAGATGAGATGACAAAAACTCAAAAACCATCCATATATTTTCATTGGACACTTACAACTAATATGAGGTTAACCATGTTGTGAACTCTTAATTTCAATAAATTATGCTAAAACAAAGACTAAATTACAATCTTCCTCAGTCCTTGAGTCACAGAAGATAATTTTGAATTCATAGTTAACATAGTTTGTTCTAAAAGAAACAATATTGTTTCTTACAATTTTTAAATTAGCTGAGCTTTAAAATAGAGGTCCCGAAGTGTCGAAGGGATCAGGTACAAGGCATCATCAGAACAAAAAAATCTTACCATAGTGAATGATGGGGGGGAGTGCAGAGTGGAGACTCAAAGCCCATTTGTAGGCCACTGGAGATCCCCTTGTAGAGGGGTCTTGGGGAGGAGATGAGTCAGACAAGGTGCAATGTAGCAACGATGAAAAATACAAATTTCCTCTAGTTCCTAAATGCTTCCTCCCCCCCGCCCCACTATCATGATCCGAATTCTACCTTGCAAGTCTGGCTACACTGGAGGATGCACACTGGTACAGATAGGAACTGGAAATACAGGGAATCCAGGGCGGATGATCCCTTCAGGACCAGTGGTGTGATTGGCGATACTGGGAGTGTAGAGGGAGAGTGGGTTGGAAAGGGGGAACTGATCACAAGGATCTATATGTGACCTCCTCCCTGGGGGACAGACAACAGAAAAGTGGGTGAAGAGAGATGTCGGACAGGGCAAGATATGACAAAATAATAATTTATAAATTATCAAGGGTTCATGAGGGAGGGGGAAGCGGGGAGGGAGGGGAAAAATGAGGACCTGATGCCGTGGGCTTAAGTAGAGAGCAAATGTTTTGAGAATGATGAGGGAAGAATGTACAAATGTGCGTTGCACAATTGATGTATGTATGAATTGTGGTAAGAGTTGTATGAGCCCCTAAACAAATGATTAAAAAAAATAGAGGTGAAAACCTCATTAAAGGGTAATTTTCATTTCATTAGGTCATCCAGAAAAATTACTGTCCTGGAAATCAGATGATGTTTTTGGTATAGTTCAGAAGACACAGAAAAAGCAGTTCCATCCCTGGATTTTTAGCAATGTCTGGGGGTTTTCATGTGGCATTCCATATTTTCTTTTTACTTCTTGTTGCTTTTATGGAAGACTCCAAACACAGAGCCGAGGCATGACTATACATTGAGAGCTGAAATTACCTACTTCCACATAGTTTAGGATCTGCATTTACAAAAGCAAAACCAAAAGAAACCGCAGTTTCCATAGAGTTGCTGCCAACTCGTGATGACTCCATGTGTGTAGAATGGAACAGCATTCCATAGGGTTTTCAAGGATGGGACTTTTCAGGAGCAGATAAACAAATCACCAGCCACTTTTCTCTGACACCTCTGAGTAGGTTCAAAATGCCAACCATTTGGTTAGTAGTCCACTGCTTAGTTGCCACACTTGTGGATTCCACTATCTGCATTCTTGTCATTGAGTGCCTTCAAGTCAATTGTGACGTGCCTTGACCCAATATGACCCAGTAGAATTTTCCCAAAGAGTTTTCGAGGCTGTAATAGTTAAGGGAGAAAGAAGTTTGACAGATCTTTTCTTTTTCAGAACCACTAGAACAGTGGTTCCCAACCTTCCTGATGCCACGATGTTGTAATACAGTTCCTCATGTGGTGGTGACCATAACATTATTTTCATTGCTACTTCATAACTGCAATTTTGTTACTGATATGAATCAGGCGACTCCTGAGAAAGGGTTGTTCTACCCCTAAAGGGGTCACGAGTCATGACCCACAGGTTGAGAACCGCTGCACTGCAGGGTCAGAAACACAAACCTTTTTGTTGGCAGTCAAATACCTACCCATTATATCACCAGAGTTCCTTAAATAAAGTTTGGAAGATAGCATGTCCATTTATTTTCAAACTATCCTTGGCTCCATTACTGTGGTGCTACAACATCAGAATTGAGTTATTGCAACATATATCACATGGATGAAGCTTTAAAATACCTACTATCTGGAACTGACAGACCTCTGGTCTACAGCAAGAGTTCTCAACTGTAGCCCTGTTGGCATTTTAGGTGGAAGAATTCTTTGTTGTCGCCACTTGTTTGCCAGTTGGTTTTACTGTGGTATCGTGCGTATTTCTGTGATGCTGGAAGCTATCACTAATATTTCAAATGCCAGTAGGTTCACCCAAATTAAACTGGTTTCAGCAGAACTTCCAGACTAAGAAACAGACTACTAAGAAAGAAGCAGCTGTCCACTTCAGAGGAAGTAGCTGCTGGAAACCTCATGCCCAGCATGGAAGGATTACCAGATACGGAAGCCCTAATGGATAAAAGCAGAACATTGTCAGAGACAGTGCCAGGGGCTGGTCCCCTTTGATTAGAAGGCATAGGGAATGTGATTGAGGAGGAGCTGTTTTCTCAAAGTAGAGTCATCCATGATAGCAGGAATGGAGTAATGCCTGGGGAAGTGGAGCCTTCAAGATCTTCATTCACTGATGGAGCAAACCTGAACATGAGAAGAAACAGCTGCAAAAATCTTCTTTTAATCAGAACTTGGGATGTATGAAGTATGGATCTAGGAAAATTAGTAGTCGTCAACAATGAAATGTAGGCATTAGCAAGCGAATAGTAGGCATTAGTGAGCGAAATGGACTGTAATTGGCCATTTTAAAGTAGAAAATCAAATGATTTATTATGGCAGGAATGACACAATCAAGAGGAATTGCATTGCAGTCATCATCAAAAAGAACAATTCAAAATCAATCTCGAAGTACATGGTTGTCTATGACAGGATTATATCTATCTGCCTGCCAGAAGATTCAGTTAATAGGATTACTATTCAAATTTATGCACCAGCCACAAAAGGTAGTGATGAAGAAATTGAAGAAGTCAACCAATGTCTTTTGTCAGAATAAATAAGTCAAATATATAATCAAGACACATCCATAGAAATTGGCAATTGGAATGCATAAGTTGGACACAAAGAGGTGGGATTAGCACTTGAAAAATCTAGACTTGGTGATAAAAATGAAGCTGGAGATCACATGATAAAATTTGGCAAAACCAATGACTTGTTCATAACAAATACCCTTTTCCCAAAAAACCATTTTATTAAGACGTAATTCTGACTTCCTACCATTTTATAGTTCAATCACATAAATCAGTATTGTATAATTTCTCCCACAATCAGTCTCAAAACATTTTCATCCTTCTCGAACTCCTTGATATAAACTCTCCTTATTCCCCACCTCCCCCACTGAGAGACCCTTGTTCAATTGCCTCTATAGGCTCATCAGTCTTGGGTTTCATATACAGAAAAATATATAGCATAGATTAAAGAAGGCTACTCACAATGACATAATACATCAGAGATAAGGCCCAATATGAATTTTAATCTACTCTAAGCATCTCTGCAATACTCTCTGGTAACTAGTTTATTCCATGCCTCAATTATGGTTAGAGGGAAATCACCGGAGGCTTATTTCCTGTGTAGATTGCATAAATGCATTTTTGGCTTCCACTGTCATCCTTAGCCTTCTGTATACCAGAATCTCACAATTTAAGCTCTGATACAATTTACTCTTTCTATACTCGTGGACTTCTCCAGATAGAATACATAGAAACCAAATTGACTACATCTGTGGGAAGAGATGATGGAGAAGCTCAATATCAATAGCTAAACCAGGCCAGTGCCTGACTATGGAATAGACCCTCAGTTGCTCATATGTAAGTTCAGATTGAAGCAGAAGTAAATGAAAACAAGTCCACAATAGCAAAATATGACCTGGTATCTATTTCATCTGAATTTTGAGAACATCTCAAGAACAGATGTGTTGCATTGAACACTAATGACAGAAGACCTAATAAGCTGTGGGAGGACATCAGGAAGGCAAAAGGTCATTGTGCTGCACAGAGTTCTCTAGAGAAAAAAAACCAGGACACTTATGATTATATAGATAGATAGATAGATAGATAGGTAGATACAGCATGAAGGAATATAACAGCTAATTAGTTCACACAGCAGTACAGAGGGTTCAGTTCAGCTCACTTTCTGTGGAACAGTTAATATACTGAAGTTCTTCAACTCATGAGGGCTGCTGGGTCCAAGGTCAAGGAAGCAGACAGCTGAGTCTGCACTCAGGAAATGCAGGCAGTCTGGCCACAGGCAGCAAACATCAGGGTGGGTAACCAACAGCCAGCAGCTGAGGAGCTTAGCAAAGCAGGTTCCAATGGAATATCGAACTCAAACAATGCAGGACAACAAAGATCTGCCAGCCTCAAGCTCAAGCAATGTCTATACCAGTAGTATGGCGAAGCAGGTCTTGAAGGAACCTTAAGCTCTGGCAACACGATCCATGGGTTGGGTGCCCCACAGGGAGTATAGCTCACAAGTTGAGGCAGAGAACTAGCTGAAGCAGCCTCATGCTGGTCCAATGGCCAGAGAGTAAGTGAGAGAGGGCCTGGCCTTTTGGAGCCATTTAGCTCTTTGCCCTCCAATCAAACTGTAACTTTATGTTCCTTTTGGACAGGTTGGCACAATAAGCCTACCTATCATAGTCATCAAAATGACAGAAAAGAAAAATGATCAAAGTGGATGTCAGAGAAGACTCTGAAACCGGATCTTAATTATCGAGTAGCTAAGGCAAATGGAAGAAATTTCAAAAGGCAGCTCGAGAAGACAACGCCAAATATTATAATGAAATGTGCAAATACCTAAAGTTAGAGAACTAAAATGGAAGAGCGTGTTCAGCATATCTCAAACGGAAAGCACTTAAAAAAGTCAAGCCTCCAATTACAATATTAGAGATTCTATGGGCAAAATATTGAATGATACAGGAAGCAGTCAAAGAAGATAGAATGAATACAAAAGTCACGGTACTAAAAAGAACTAGTTGACATTTAACCAGTTTCAGGAGGTAGCATATTAGCAAGAATCAGTGGTAGGTACTGAATGAAGAATTTCAAGCTGCACTGAAAGCATTAGCCAAAAGCAAGGATGCAGGAATTGATGAGATAAAACAATTAAAATGTTTCATCACACACTTCTACCAGTGTTGTTCTTGCTAGCTGCCACTGAAGCAGTTCCCAACCCATGGCAATTCCACTGATACTGGGAAGCTTCATAGGATTTGATAGCCTACCATTTTATTGGCAGCACATTACTAAGCCTTTCCTCCACGTAACCCCTGAGTAGTCTTGAACCACAAACTTTTTAATGTGTGATGAAAGCCTCCAAAGCAAACAAACAAAACCACTGTGACCAAGTCACTTCTAACTCTTAGCAACCCTGTATACTGTTTCTGAGGCTGTGGGTGTTTCTGGGAGCAACAAGTGTCCTCTTTCTCTTAGAAAGTGGCCAGTGGGTTTGAATTGCCCACCTGTCAGGTAGCAGACCAATGCATACACGACAGCACCACTAGGGCTGATGAGAATGATTGAAAATAGAAAATTAAAGGCTATTGTGGGGAATGGTCCTGAATGTGATGTGTGGGAGAAGATGTGCCACTAAGAGCAGCTGGCACTGTGCTCAGTGGACACATAAGTCGTATGACCTTAGCAGTTGATCAGCCTGCTTCCCTGTGACATCTTCAGCTTGAGCGAAACACAGAAGCCTCGCCACACAATTCTCTTCAAACATTTAAAGGCAGTGTGTTTGCCTTCTTGCCTCTCTCTACTCACTCGAATCCAGGTTGATAATCCCTGGGCCATAGGCTCTCCACCAGAAGTGATTCTGTCTCCCAGGAGACATTTGTCAATTTCTGGAAACAGTTTGAATTGTTCCACCTTTGGCCAGGTGTCAGGATGCTACAGGTATCTAGTGGGTAGAAGCAAAGGATATTTCTAATGAGGACAGTGATCACAGTAAAGAATTATCCTGACCAAAATGTCAATAGTGCCGAGGTTGGGAAACCCTCACCAACATTAAAGGTTCATGAACTTCTTCAGTGTGCCAAGCGCTTGGAATTTATGGTTATTTTATAAGACGATAATGGGGACCTCAATGAGCCCTGTGGTGTACTGGGCTAAGTGTTCAGCTGCTGATTGAAGGGCCAGCAGTTTGAATCCAGGAGTGCAGGCCTTCACAGGAGAAAGATGAAGCAGTCTGCTTCTGTAAAGATTTACAGCCTTGGAAACACACAGAAGCAGTTCTACTCTGTCCCATAGGGTCACCACACCTTGGAATAGATTAATCAACTCAATGGCAGTGCATTGTGGTTTTTAATCTTAGTTTCTTAGTGTTGCTGTATCTGAAAGGGAGTAACTTTAAAGAAAAGAGATGTATTCCCCCTCCCTCCCTGCTCCCTCCTCCCCCTGAACCCTTGACACCAAGGGCTCAATTGGAAAGTGGGTGTTGTGAGAATGATGAAGTCAACATATGTGCTAGTGTGCTGGACACAAATGACATATGTCCAGATTGTGACGAGTTGTATGAGCCTCTAATAAAATGATTATTTAATTTTTAAAAAAATGAAGACTGGAGTAGGGCAGGGAGCATGACAATGGACTGTGATTGCATAACTCATCGTAAAGGCGATTTAACCATGGGAGTGATAATGCTCTAAAATTGATGTGGAGGTGATTATACAATTCTCCTTGATATGATTGAATGATTGAACTATTGGATTATATGTGTAAATTAGGTAAATTACTTTCCATTCTAACTGTTTTTAAAAGTGTGGTAAAAATATATCTAAAAAACAAAAAAGAGATGTATTTTCTGGCAGTTTCCAGGAATTGAAGTATGAATTTAAGATACTAACCACTGATAAAGGCTTTATTTCTGTAGATTCTATGGTGGGATTTTTGCTTTTAGCTTCAGTAGTACTGACATTCCTTGGTTCCTTACCGATCGTCCCCTGCCTTCCAGCTTCCCCCTGTGTGCTTGCTTGTCTCTGTGTGTGCTACCACTTGTCAGGACACCCTACACTGGCCTCATGAGCATAACAAAGAAAACACTATTTTGAAACAGGATTATTTCCATAGGTATAGTGATTTGGGTTCCAACACAAATCTGGGGGAGACCTAATTCAATATACAACAGTAGATATTGATGTTTTTGCCCATCCAGCATCCAACACCACCCCCTTATTATAATAGCCTATTCATATTTATCTTGAAAACTACCCTGAACTCTTTAGGACAGTCATGTGGAACTGATTGGTTCAGTGTCTTAAAAAAATCAATTTGTTAGGGTATAATTTATATATGATAAAATACACCCATGTTAAATATACAGCTAATACCCTTCCCATCCCAGTTCCTGAACCCAGTAATCATTTATCTGCTTTTTTACTACTATAGACAATTCTGCATACTCAAGAAATTTTTATAACTTTGATTTATTGAGCATATACCCCTCTTATGGGTACTTTTGTTGGGGGCACTTACATCTGTTATCACAATCCATACATTCATCCAGTGTGTCAAGCACATTTGCACATATGCTACCATAATCATTTTCAAAGCATTCTCTTCCCACTTGAGACCCTCATATCAGCTACCCATTTCTTCCCCTTCCCTCCCCCGCCCACCATCCCTCATGAATCCTTGATAAGTTATAGATTATTGTTTCCATATCTTACATCATCTTCTGTAGTCACTCACCCACTTTCCCATTATTTGTCCCCCTTGGAGGGGGTTCTAGATTGATCCTTGTGATCCTTCTACCCCCCACCATCCCCTAATCCTACTGGTATTTCTACTCTCATTGTTGGCCCTGAGGGGTTTATCTATCCTGGATTCTCCTTGTTGTGGGCTCTTATCTTTGGCGGTGTGCATGCTCTGCTCTAATCTGATTTGTACGGTAGAACTGAGGTCATGATAGTGGGGTGAAGGAAGCACCAAAGAACTAGAGGAAAGTTGTGTGTTTTATTAGTGCTATACTTCACTCTGACTGACTCATCTCTTCCCTGTGACCCCTCTGTAAGGGGATGTCCAATTGTCTATGGGTGGGCATTGGGTCTCCACTCCATGCCCCCCTCATTCACCTTGGGTATGCTTTTGTTCTGAGTCATAGATGTCTGATACCTGATCCCATCGATACCTCAAGATCACACAGGCTTGTGTGCTTCTTCCATGTTGGCTTTGTTGCTTCTCAGCTAGATGGCCACTCGTTTATCGTCAAGCCTTTAAGACCCCAGATGCTCTATCTTATGATAGCTGGGCACCATCAGCTTTCTTCGCCACATTAGTTTATATACCCACTTTGTCTTCAGCGATCATGTCCGGAAGGTGAGCATCACAGAATACTGGATTGTTAGAACATACTGTTCTTGTGTTAAGGGAGTACTAGAGTCGAGGCCCAATGGCTTATACCCTTTTGTACCTGGTGTTTTCACAAATAAAATATAATAAAAATAATAATGATTTTGAGATCTATCCATATTACTGAGTGTATATATATTTCCCTCTTTTGTTGCTGTCTTGTATAATAACCATTGTACAGCTATATCACATTTGTCAATTCATTGTCTATTTATATATATTTGGGTTGTTTCCTGGTTTGGAGTTATTGGGAATAAAATTACTTTGAGTATTTAAGCACATATAAATAAGTGTTTCAACAAGCTCATGAAATACTGAAGGTATCCATGTCAGAAAATTTAGAAGACAATGACTTGGACAACTGACTGGAAGAGATCCATATTTCTAACCTTTCCAAATAAAGGTGACCTGATGAAATGCTCAATTTATAGACCATTATCATTGATATTACATGGAAGTAAAAGTTTGCTGAAGATCATCCAAAAATGGTTGCAGCAGTACATTGACAAGGAGCTATCAGAAGTTCCCACCTGATTCAGAAGGGGACATGGAACAAGGGGCATGATGGCTGATGTCATATTGAGCTTGGCTGAAAGCAAGGAATACCAGAAATATATTTACTTGTGTTTTATTGACTATACCAATTCATTCAACTGTATGGGTATTAAAGTACACATACATTTGAGAAGAATGGGAATTTGAGAATATTTCATTGTACTCATGTTGAACTTGTACCTGAGTTAAGAGACAGTTGTGCGAATAGAACAAGGGAATACTGCATGGTTAAAATCATGAAAGGTATATGTCACGGTTGTATCCTCTTACCATACTTCTTCAATCTGCATGCTGAGCAAATCACCAGAGAAGTTGGAGTATAGGAAGAAAATGTGGCATCAGGAGTGGAGGAAGGCTTATTAACAACCTGGGATATGAACATGACACGACTTTACTTCCTGAACGTGAGGAGTACATGAAGCACTTGCTGCTGAAGATCAGGAGTTGCAGCCTTCAGTGTGTATTATGACAATGTAAAGAACAAAATCCTCACAGCAAGACCAATAGATAAATGGAGAAGACTTTCAAGTCGACAAGGGTTTTGCCTTGCATTGGATCGACAATTAATGTTCATGGAAGCAGCTGTCAAGATTAAAAGGTTAGATAAATCTGCTGCACAAGACTTCTTTATAGTATTGAAAAGCAAAGAAATTACTGTGCAAACGAAGGTGTGCCTGATCCAAGTCATGGTATTTTCGATTGCCTCATCGGCATGTGAACTTTGGACGTGGACTAAGGAATACTGAAGAAGAATTGAGGCATTTGAATTGTCGTACTGGAGATTATTGAAAGTACCATGGACTGATAGAAGGACAAACAAATCTGTCTTGGAAGAAGTACAGCCAGAATGCTCCTTAGAGACAATGATAGTGAGACTTTGGCTTACATAATTTGGTCATGTGGTCAGGAGAGACCAGTCCTTGGAGAAGGACATTCTGCTTGTTAAAGCAAAGGGACAGTGAGAAAAGGAAGGTCCTTGATAAGATGGATTGGCACAGTGGCCGCAATAGTTAGCTCAAACACAGGGGCAATTGTGAGAATGGCACAGGACTGTGGAGTGTTTGATGCTGCTGTGCATAGAGTCACTATGAGTTGGAAATGACTCCATGGGACCGAACTACCACCACCACCACAATTGTTATAGGGGATGCTGTGCTTTGTAGGAATTTTAAGAGCTTCTCTATCTGGCTCTTATCCACTAAAGGCCAATGGCACACCTCTTTCCCCTAGTTTCTACAACAACAACAAATCTCCAGAAATTTCCAAATGCTCCCTGTGGTAGCTGAAATCAGCCCTAGTTGAGAAGCAATAATTTCTGGTAACATGACTACACTCTTCATTTTTCTGCATTACCATGACTTGACAATTCTATGGAATTGTAACATAGGCAATTAATTGTATTATTCATTACAGAAAATTCCTCAAAGACACCTCAACTCAATAGAAAGTATTAACAGTCAGTGTAGGCCCTCATTTGGCTGTGTCCCTAATCCTAAAACAATATATCATGGTCCGTACTTAATCCTAATCAAGCCCCCTCCCCCCAATTTAAAGACGGCCTTAAAACAAATTTAAAATTCACTACAAAATCCAACCTTGCTCTTCATTCTCTGAGACAAGGTGCTTGTCTCTCTTATGTGTGATAGTCTAGTTTGGGTTGACTACAGAAACAAAGCCAGAGACACTCATATACGTGTAAGAGAGAGCTTTATATCAAAGAGCAATTGTATATTGAGAAAATATCCTAACCCAGTCCAGATCAAGTCCATAAGTCTGATATTAGCTCATATGACTGATACTAGTCCATCATTCATCTTTAGACTCATGCAGCACATGCAAATATGCCAAGTGCAGAAAGATCACAGGCTGGTAGGTGGAAAGTCTTGTGGATCCAATGGCAGGGGACGCATCTCCAGGGCTCTGGCTGCCATCAGTGTGGCTCTATATGGCTTGTCAACAGGAATGTGAAGCAGAGAGAGAGTGTATCGAACTTCCAGGGAGGAAGAGAGGAAGCTCCCAGAATCCCCCTGAGAAGGCCAAGCCCACAAAGAAGCATCAGTCTCTGACCTGATTGACAGACTAAACTCCACCCCTTCACTCTTTATATCCTCAAGTTGACATGAGACTATCTAACTATCACACTATGGTAAATAACAGTTAAATCAGTCTAAACAGGTTATATTGGTGATATTTAGGGTACCAGCCTTTGTTTGTATATTATAACTACTAGAATTCCAATGCCTTACATATATAAAAAAGATTTTTACTTAAAATACTTAATTTCTATTCAGGCAGTTCGACTTGGGGCATCCTTTTCACTTACTAAACACACTGTTGAATCTAAATTATTTCTTTTACATTTTAGATTTGTAATTACCTCTGGTCTCATTGCTTTTAGACGATTTAGAGTAAATGTGGGGAAAAATACAGATGCCATATTTCCAAATGAAACATTTTAACGTTATTGAGATATGCCCAACTAAGTATAATTAAATATATTTCAGAGTAAGTTATTTGCATATTGAATTGGCATCAGCCCTGCCACAGAGGGAATTGCTGGGTTCTAATTAGGAAAATGTTTTTCCATTGAGTAGATTAAAAGGCAAGAAAAGAATAGCTCCTGTTTTGTTGCTGATGGTTGTAAATATCCTTTCAGTGATTGTGAAAACTCACAATCAATTGTACTGAATAAACACAAAAGAGTAACTGAAACTGGTCAGATAAGGTGATATAATTGGGCTTTCCATCCACCAGAAAAAACATAATCAGCATGTTTGTGTCTTGATTTTTTAGTGATCATTTTAGTTGTAGCTTAAGAAATACATTCTGTGTTTTATTCACTACTCAATTCTCAGAGTCAAGAAGAGTTTCTGGCAAAGTAATGAATGATCAATATATATTTGTTAAATACAACAAAAAAGTAACTAGTATAGTTTCTATGTAAAAGATAATATATAAAACAATCCTTAAGACTTTCTCTATAGGTGACAGCCCCTTTCAATTCCAACTACATTAATGCCTGAAAATCCTCAGACTCACTATGGAAGATAGATATCTTGTGGTGATGGGCTGTATTCTTGATAAGTTTCTGGGGCAGCCTTTTGTTTTTCAATTTCCTTTCTCAGATAGAAAGAAGGTGACACATGCTAACAGGATGGGCTGTAGAGGCTTCAAAAGTGTGTGGAGGGAAATTCCATTATATTTTAATCACGATTTTCCAACCAATTTTTTTGAATACCCCTCTTAGTGCCATCTTTCCCAGTT
>NW_022111336.1:1894867-1895879 GCF_000313985.2 Echinops telfairi | reverse complement strand
ACGTCGGACAGTGTAAGATATGACAAAATAATAATTTATAAATTATCAATGAGGAAGGGGGAAGCGGGGAGGGGGGGATGAGGAGCTGATGCCAGGGGCTTTAGTAGAGAGTAAATATTTTGAGAATGATGAGGGCAATGGATGTACAAATGTGCTTTACACAATTTATGTTTTATGGATTGTGATAAGAGTTGTATGAGCCCCTAATAAAATGGTTGGGAAAAAAAGAAATATGCCTGCCTGGGAGATGTTGCACTGCATTGGAGAAACTTCTGGTTTGACATAAGGGCATAAATGAACTCTGAGAAAAGCCATCTCTGATGCTGAGTCAGCTGCCAAGATTGACTCCAAAGAAGAACTGATAACACCCTTTCCCCTACTTACCCATAAATATTGGGCTAAGTAACAGGCAACAGGAGTTGCTGGCTGGCCCAAATTATTACATACTTAATGACTAGCTGAAAGTAATTGGTGTTTTGAACTCACTTAGAGTTACCTCAGAAAATAGACCTAGCAATCTGCTTTTGATAGGGCACAGCCTTGAACACCCCACTATAGAATGGTTCTACTCTGCATCCAAGAGGTCACTATGTCAGAAGTGACTTAAAGGCCATTAACAACAGCTGGCAGCAAAAGCCTACCAATCAAATAAGTAGGCTTATATGCCACAAGGACACGATGTCAGCCAAAAACTAAGAGTGAAGGAGGAACACAGAGAAATCCCATATCACACTGTGTATGACAGTAAGCTCAAAGCAGGTGCACTGTTCCACTGGAGCAATTAGTAGTTGGTGGTACACAGAAGGTAACAACGCAAATAATACAACCAAAATTAACACAAGTATTAAATACGATTAACAGCAGATCTATGATTCAGAAATGAAGTGAATAAGAACAGTGACACATTACACATCCGGATGAAAAGGGAAACAAAAAACAAACAAAATACATATTCAGAATGGTGATGAATTTAAATGTGAATTAAAGATTTTTTTCAGACTAAAAAAATATA
>NW_022111336.1:1887927-1894638 GCF_000313985.2 Echinops telfairi | reverse complement strand
GGCCATCAAATATCTCAACTCAATAACCTAAGCTTCCCTAATCTACAAACAATTAGTTTTCATGACATGGACCTGCTTGATATGTACCCTCATGGAAACAAACAAACAAATAAAGCCAAAAAAATGTAAGACATGGGTGATATAACAAGGAGTGGTGAAGAAATAGGCTTGTGTCAACTATTACAAAGACTAGTGACTGGGGTCTTAAAGGCTTATTTTCAACAAAGCATCCATTTAAGTAAAATGGCAATTAAGCTCACATGGAAGAAGCACATCGACATCTGTACTCCAAGGAGTGAAAAAGATATCATCTAAATCCAATGGAGGGAATGGTACCAAAGCTTAAATTGTGGAATTCTGGTTTTCAGAAGGCTCTGGAAGACGTGGGAGCCCAAAATACATTAACTGGATCTACATAGGGAATAAGCCTTCAGGGATTCCCTCTGACCACAAGTGAGAGATGGGAATAATCTGACTATGAGACAGAATACTGGAGAGATGATTACAGTAGCTTAAAATGATAAATCTTACTCGGATGACGTGGCCATTTGATCTCCCTTTTGATACACTTTGAACTTGATCTGGTGTTTCATATTTACTCTTTGGTTGGGTTTTTTTTTCTCAAGATTGAAGCTTTTCTCTGCTGTATTTTATTATTGTTGGTAACACTCTTGACTCTGATATATTTTTTGGTATATGAAACCCAGATTAGTTAAATCTATAGAGACCATAACTAAAAAAAAAAAAAAGAGAGAGACCATAACTAGGAAAAGGTTTCCTGGGGGGAGAGGGGAGGGCAGGGAAGAGATGGGGTAATGGGGAACTAATATCAAGGAGTACAAGAAAGAAGAAAATATTTTGAAAGTGATTATGGTAGTAATTGAACAACACTGCTTGATGTGACTCAACTATTGAATGGTATGATGTATGGATGTTGTCCTAAAAAATGATTTGGAAATTATATATATTATATATAAGTTTTCATCTTAAGAGACTAGAAAAGGAAAGGAAAATTAAACCCTAAGGCAAAAGAAAAATAAAATAACAAAGTAAGGGCAAAAGACCTGAAAACAGAAAATAATAAAGAAACTCAATTAAACCAAAAGGTTATTACTTAAAAAGATCATTATATTTGATAAACATCTAACCCAACTGATTAATAAAGTAGGAGAGATCACAAATTAACAATATCAGAAAATAAAGGAGAAATATCACTATGGCTTTTGTGGAAATTAAAAGATAATACTCAGGACTTCTAGGAAGGTGGCACTGAGGTAGGGGTACCCACATGGGCAGCTCCATGGCAACTGTTGGGTTTGGGGTCTGGGATTTGGGAGGATTCAGGATGCTCAATTGGGCCTCACGACATCCCAGGATTCTGCTTGGTCCATGTGCTGACCTTCCTCGTGGCATCAATTCGCCTTGTCCCCTGCCCACCCATGTACCACGAAGCTGCTACAATCTGTGGCTTGATGCCTGGGCCATCTCAGCCTCCACCACCTAAGACAGTGGCAGCTTTGTCCGCCATAGCCTGCTACTCCCCACCCCAGGCAGTAGTTGAACTTCCCCACAACTGCCCCACAGCCCCCACCCTGCGGCAGCAGTGGCTTTTCCATGCCACCACCTGGCACGCCCACCAGCAACAGTGTCGCTGTCCCCCACTGGCTTGCACCATGTGTAGCCTCTGCAATCAACCTGCCCAGCACCATCCTTGCTGTCCCAAACTGTCCCCCCTTCACTGGTTAAGAAGGCCACCAGAGCTTCCCTGAGGAGAGTAAAACCCCAGTGAGATAGGTACACAGCCCAACCACGCAGCACAGTTAGCCCCAAGTAGTCATTAGAATCATTCTTACTAGCCTCCAGGAGCGAAAACACAGGACTCCTAGTTCCCAGGAAAATGGCTCCAAGCTCCACCAAAATGACACATAGACAAAAACTCACATCAGCAACCACTACAAGAAAGCCTGAGAAACAAAATGCAATGTCCGAAGAGGACCTTAACTTGATGTACATAGAAGAAGCAAACATTGATCCACCACAGAAAGAAACCATGAGAATGCTGCTTAGAGTCATCTAGGATATTAGGGAATCAATCCAGAAAAAGGATGATATATTAGACAGGATAGAGTCCACATATCAAAGGGAAATATGAGAGTTAAGGGATGGTGCAACAGAATCAAAGAATAAGGTAAGAGACCTCCCTAAACGCTCAAAGTGGATATTTGTGTCAGCAACTTGGAAGATAGCCAAGCAGAATTCAACAAACAGAAAAGGCAGTCAAACAAGACAAAGAAGTGGAAGAAAACCTGATAACAATGAGTGATGCTATGAAGAACAATATACAAATAATTGGGATACCAGAACAAGACATAACGAAGAAACCAACAGCCATAATAATGAAGGAATTCCTGGAAGGAAACTACCCCAATCTAATGAATGAGAACCAGACAATCATTCAGGAAACAGAGAGGACACCAATTAGGCTGAACCCCATGAAGAACACACCAGGGCCTATAGTAGTAAATTTTTCCATCTTTGAGGAAAAGGAGAAAATTATAAGAACAGCTAGAAGAAAAAGGCAGTCACCTATAAGGGTATTCATATAAGAGCATGCTGACACCTATCATCATCAGAAACCAGGAAGAAGATAAGAGAATACAGTAGCATATTCTGAAATATGAAGGAAAATAATGGTAACCTAAGAATCCTCTATCCCACCAAACTGTCCATCAAAATAGATGAGAGGTAAGAGTTTTCCAGGACAAGAAGAAACTTAAAGAATATGTTAAAAAACAAACAAACAACAACAACAAACCCAGCACTACAAAAAAATCTTTCCAAATCAATTTGGAGAGAAAACCATCATCCACAGAGCACAAACATGAGTCCACCACATAGCTTAACACTATTCAAAAGTCAACTCACTGAAAGCAATGCCCAAGATGCCATTGACTCAATGGTAAAAAGAAGGCAAGAATGGATCCCACAAACACACATATACAACACATTGCCAAGGAGGGAGGGAGGAAAATAGGTAACACAAAAGGTGCGAGATGATAGCAAAGAATCCACAGATGGATGTAATTACTCTGAACATCAATGGTCTGCATTCACCCATTAAAAGACAAAGGCTAGCAGACTGGATTAGGCAACAAAATCCATCAATCTGCTGTCTGCAATAGACATACCTCAAGATCTCAGACAAAAACAGTTTGAGGATTAAAGGCTGGTGAAAAACATACCAAGCTAATGCCAATTTTTAAAAAGCCGGAGTTGCAATCCTAATCTCTGACAAAATTGATCTCTGGTGCAGGTGATAACTAGAGATAAGGATGGGTACTATATAATGCTTTAAGGGATCAGTAGACCAAGAGACAGTGAGCATAATAAACACATACATGACCAGTGAGAGACCTGTGAAATTCATCAAACAAATCTTTCAAAATACAAAAGAAATCACAGGTTCAACAATCATAGTAGAAGATTTTAAAACACCAATCTCCGTGAAAGTAGTAAAGCTCAACAAGGGGCATCAGTAGTAAAGCTCAACAAGGGGGAAACCGAACTAAATTCTACAATTAGACAACTCAACCTGATCAGAGCTCTCCACCCAACTGCAAAAGTATTCACATTCTTTTCAAGTGCCGATATCACATATTTGAAAATCAACCATATGCTGGGATACAAGTCAACCTTGAGAAAATTCAAACATATTGAGGTCACTCAGTCCTCCGTCTCTGACCTGTACACCATAAAGCTGGAAATGAACAATAGAAGGATAAAAAGGGGGGGAGCAAATACTTGGAAAATAAACAACTATCTTCTTCAAAAGGAGTGGGTACTGGCCCAAATTAGAGACAAAATTAGGAAATTTTGATAAACTAATGAAAATGCAACATACCTGAACCTGTGGAATACAGCAAAGGCAGTTATCAGAGGATATTTGATAGTGATAAATGCACATATGAAGTAGAAAGAGAGATTTATGGTCGATAATCTATCACAAAAGCTTCAGCAGTTGGGACAGAGTCAACAGAATAATCCTTCTAAGGGCAAAAAAAGAGATAAAATCAAGCCAAAGATAATTCAGTGGGAAAACAAGAAAATGCAAATATCAATGCAGTAAAAAGCTGGTTCTTTGAAAGGATTAACAGAATTGACAAGCCGTTTTCTAATCTAACCAAATATAGGAAGGAGCAGTTATCAATATCCAGGATGAGGTATCAAAGAGGGAAAATTACAATGGGACCTAATGAAATTAAAATATTAATTAAACAATACTGGGAAGGCCTGTATTCCAGTGAATTCAATAACTTGGGAGACATGGAAAGGTAGTTGGAAGAACAATCCTTCCCCAAGGTTATCTCATATAGATCTTAAGAACTTGAACAGACCCAAAGCAACAGAAGAAATAGATAAGGTTATCAAGGAACAACCAACCAAAAAATTCCCCGCCCAGATAGCTTCACAGGAGAATTCTACCACACATCCAGGGAAGAGTTTACACCAATTCTACACAAGCTCCTTCAGAGCATAGAAAAGGATGGTAAGCTACCAAACTCATCTTATGAAGCTAGTATAACACTGATACCCAAACCGGGCATGGATCCCACTAGAAAAGAGAATTACAGGCCGATATCGCTAATGAACACCAATGCAAAAATCCTTAACAAAATGTTGGCTGATAGAATTCCAAAGTATGTAAAACAAATAATTCACTATGAATAAGTAGGATTCATACCAGGGATGCAGGGATGGTTCAACATTGAAAATCCATCAAAATTATCCATCATATTGAAAAGAAAAAGGCTAAGAACCACATGATAATATCAATAGCTGCAGAAAAAGCAGTTGACACCACCCATTCTAATTAAGACATTCAAGAAGATAGGCTTGAATGGAAATTACCTGAACATAATGCAAGCTACATATGAAAAACTCAACAGCCAGCATTACATTCAATGGAGAAAAGACGAAAATATTCTTACTGAAAAAGGGGACCAGACAAGGGTGCTCCTTTTCCCTACTTCTAATTAACATTTTCCTGGAGATCTTAGTAAATAACATAAGGCAACAGAAGGACATTGAAGGTATTCATCTGAGGAAAGAAGAAGTGAAACTATCATTATTTGCAGATGATATGATTTTATATATTGAGAACCCCAAAGGATTTACAGTAGGAGTTCTGGAAGCAATAAAGGAATATAGTAGAGTGGCAGGAGACAAGATCAACAAACAGTAACCAATTGGAACACTATACACAAATGATGGTATTACAGGGAAAGGGATCAAGAAGGAAGTACCCTTCATAATAGCCAAGCATAGATTGAGATACCTAGGGATATACCTAACCAACAAAGCAAAATATCTGTACAAGGATAACTACAGAACATTATTACAAGAAACCAAAAGGGACCTTCACAAATGGAAGAATATCTCATGCTCATTAATCGGATGACTCAACATTGTAAATATATCAATCCTACCTAAGGCAATATATATGTTAAATGCAATCCTGATACAAATACCAGCATCTTTTATTCAAAGAAATGCAAACACTGATTACCAACTTCAAATGGAAAGGAACGAAGTCCAGAAGTTGCAAAGATCTCCTCAAGAAGGAAGATAAAGTGGGAGGGCTGGAATTACCTGACTTTAAAACTTATTATACAGTCACAATTGTCAAAACAGCATGGTACTTATATAATGATCGATACATGGACCAGTGGATAGGAACAGAAAATCTAGAAATAAAATCAGCAGCATACATACAAGGGCCCCCCAAATATCAAATGGGAAGCAGATCCCTATTTAATGGTGCTGGAAATACTGGATATCTTCCTGCATAAAAAAATGAAGCAAAGACCCATACTTCACTCCATATCCAAGAACAAATTCAAGGTGGATCATGGACCTTGAGGTAAAACCCCTAACAATGATCAATGAGAAAATGCTGATAAAGCTAAAAACCTAAGCACAGCAACTCCACAGGCTGTCAGAAATATGGAAGGATTCACACTCAGAGGAAGTTAAAATAGAGAAGTGGGACATACTAACAGTAAAACACTTGTGTACAGTGGAGGACTTTATCAAGAGAGTAATAAAGAAAGCCTATAGATTGGGAGAAGATATTTAGTAATGACACATCCGACAAAGGGCTTATTACTAATGTCTACAGAATTCTTCAAGCTTACAATAAGAAAAAAATATTAATTGCCCACTGAGGTGGTAAGCAAAAAACTTGAACAGAAGATTCACATAGGAGGAAACCCGAATGGCCAACAAACATATTAGAAAATGTTCCCGATCATTAGCCATCCAGGAAATGTAAATTAAAACAACTATGAGAGACCACCTAACACCCAAAAAGATAGTCTGATTCAAAATATCAGAAAGCAACAAATGCTAGAAGGGGTGTGGTAAGATAGGGGGTGTGGTAACTCTCACTCACTGCTTGTGGCCTTGGAGATACATATTGCCCCTGTAGAAAGTAATTTGGTGATACCTAAAACAGATGGAAATTGAGCTATCTTACAACCCAGCAACCCCACTACAGGGTATATACCCAGAAGAAATAAGAAAAAGATCATGACCAGGCATCTGCACTCCAATGTTCATTGCAGTGCAGTTCACAATCACACAGAATTGGAAACATCTTTCATTTCCATCAATAGATGAATGGATTTTAAAAACTCTGATATATACACACAA
>NW_022111336.1:1884615-1887233 GCF_000313985.2 Echinops telfairi | reverse complement strand
GGGGAGAAGGGGTAGTGCTTGGTACCTCATCTCAACTGGTTGAGGGTAACTCACAAGGGGGCTGCACTGAATGCCTAAAGTTGTAATGCGGGGGTGGGGGGTGGGGTGGGCGCAGGAGACTGCTCCACTCCTGACTGCAGGAAGAGCAATGGGGATTCTTAGGAAGAGCAGCTTTTGGTCACAATGCTGAAGACTAAAAGGGTATAAGTGCTGTTAGGTAAGTGGGTCCCGGGATACAGAGCACTGAAAGAAAAGGGAATTGGACTGATGGATTATAATGGGTCTTGCTTGCTATTGAACAGAGACATACCCAGCTATTCTGGGTCAGGATAACAGTTTAGACTTGGCACCAGTGGTATGGTCCCCACCCCCAACCCCACCGCCATTTCCCCCTCTTTTGGTGTCTAACTATATAAGATAGGCAGGATAAACAATCTCAAGGAGACACTGATGGGACTGATGGTTTAGGGGCAGGGGTGGAGGTGGATGGAATGGAGGAGAGACAGTGGGGAGGTGAGCAGTGAGCCAACAATGACAGGAATAGGGGAATAGCAAGGGTTCTAAAATTGACTGGGAGGAGAGTGCAGTGTTCCTGGTTGTGTTTAATCAATTGAAATTTACCTAAAAGAAATGATTGAGAGGTGAATGATGGGTAAACATCAGAGTGGGGCAAGAGGGAGGAAAAAGAGGAAAGAAGAAGAAATTAATAATTATATATAGGTATAAATATAGAGATGCATATATTTAAATATATAAATATGGGAGTATTTGTCTATGTAGGTAATGTATATATATTCATTAAGGAATGACTTTGGGTCTCTATTTAAATCTTACCTCAGTATAAGAACAATGTGTTCTAATAATGTGACACTATATGATACTCACCTTCCCTGAAGTTAAATGGGTACATAAGCCAAAAGGACAAGTATACATGAGTCCGCTGAGGTAAGCTCAAAAAATTCAAATGGGGCATAGGACAGAAGCTTCTGTATACATAGTCCCTGGGGTGAGGTCCAGGTAATATGGCAGGGCCAGACTAAACTCAGGGATACATATGGTAGCCCACTAAAAAGGAGGGGGGAAAGACATGGGTAGCCAGGGGAACAGGGCACTAACCCACACTGGGGGAGGGTGTTGATTGTGTCTCCACAGGGAAAGAGGGACCAGATTTCAACCCCGGACTCCAAGAAAAGAACTTCCCATACTGACATAAAGCAGGTAACCGATAAAGAGGCCTGAGGGGCTGGCCCCATTACCAACTAAGTGGACAGCACTACCCTACACCGCAGAAGAATTCATTTAGAGGACAGCTACAGCACAAGGAGAGGTACTTGTCTGATCAGAGCACACAGGAGCCAACCAGGGGGGAAGGGGGAAATAAAATCTTGCCATAGTGAATGATGGGGGGAGTGCGGAGTGGAGACCCAAAGCCCATTAGTAGGCCACTGGAGATCTCCTTGCAGAGGGGTCTCAGGGAGGAGACGAGCCAGTCAGGGTGTGATGTAGCAACAATGAAAAATACAACTTTCCTCTAGTTTCTAAATGCTTCCTCCTCGCTCCCACTATCATGATACGAATTCTACCTCGCAAGTCTTGCTAGACCAGAGGATGTACACTAGTACAGATAGGAACTGGAAATCCAGGGAATCCAGAGTGAATGATCCCTTCAGGACCAGTGGTGTGAGTGGCGATACTGGGAGTGTAGAGGGAGAGTGGGTTGGAAACAGGGAACTGATTACAAGGAACTATATGTGACCTCCTCCCTTGGGGATGGGCAACAGAAAAGTGGGTGAAGGGAGACGTCGGACAGGGTAAGATATGACAAAATAATAATTTATAAATTATCAAGGACTCATAAGGGAGAGGGGAGCGGGGAGGGAGGAGAAAAATGAGGACCTAATGCCGGGGGCTTAAGTGGAGAGGAAATGTTTTGAGAATGATGAGGGCAATGAATGTGCAAATGTGCTTTACACAATCGATGCATGTATGGATTGTGATAAGAGTTGTATGAGCCCCTAATAAAATGATTAAAAAAAAGAGTGAAACACAACCTGGCTCACCAAGCCCTGAGGACAATGTTTCTGCTCAGAGCAGCAATGCACAGAGACGACCACAGGGCCGGCCCCCACTATGGGAGACAATGTTCCTCACTGACCCATAGCACCATGGGGGACAACACTAGAGACACATGGTGGGAATTATGCCCACTCTAAGACCACTACACGGAAGCCAGCCACTGGGAGCATGCAGCAGAGCAGCGAGGGGAGCAGAGCAATTAAGTCCCCAGGGACACATGTGGAGCCAGGACATGGTACCCGATCAGGCTTGACTGGAAAGCACTTGTAAAGGATAAAAAAATTGACCCTGAACAATTTATAGGGTTTTCTGTTGTTGTTGTTGCTGTTGTAGCTATTGTTTTATATTCTATTGTTGCTTTGTTGTACTCAATCTTGTGATGGTGCATATTGTTGTCACTGCATGTCTACCTGGAAGGGACAAGCGGGATAAACAAGCTGGAAGAGAGAACAACAGGATGACAGTTCCGTGGGGACATGGGAGAGAGGGAGGCTGGGGGAAAGGAAGTGGGTGTTAACAAACCCAGGGACAAGGGAACAACA
>NW_022111336.1:1882062-1883584 GCF_000313985.2 Echinops telfairi | reverse complement strand
ACTGGAAACACAGGGAATCCAGGACAGATGAACCCTCAGGACCAGTGATGAGAGTGGCGATATGGGAGGGTGGAGGGAAGGTGAGGGAGAAAGGGGGAGCAGATTACACTGATATACATATAACCTCCTCCCTGGGGGACAGACAGCAGAGAAGTGGGTGAAGGGTGATATCAGATGGTGTAAGATCTGACAAAATAATAATAATTTATAAATTATCAGTGGTTCATGGGGGAGAGTGGAGGGGGAGGGAGGGGAAAAATGAGGAGCTGATTCCAAAGGCTCAAGCAGAAAGGAAATGTTTTGAGGATGATGAGGGAAACAAATGTACAAAAGTGCTTGACACAATGGATGTATGTATGGATTGTGATAAGAGTTGTATGAGCCCCCAATAAAATGATTTTAAAAAATGGGTTCATAAGCAAATGTGGCTAATGGTGCCTGGCTATTAAAAAGATATAGCATCTTGCTAAAGAAAAGGAAAGTATAGATAGATATTTTTATAAGTATAAATGCAAAAATCCATAACACTTTATATTATGAGTAGCAGAAAATGAACAGAAGCTTACAGCATCTGCTTTGATGGGTAAAGAGATTTTAAACTTTTAGATTTGGACATGTTAAAGTCTAAAATATGAAGAGGAATGTGAAACAATAATACATAAAAAGAAAGAAGAAAATCCACATCACCAGATGTGAGCACAAACAAGATAAAGAATCAGATGTAAGGTTACTTTTTACTTAATTTACTTTCTAATCTTCCCATTATCCCCACTCCTGCTCATTATTTATTCTTAATATCTAGGACTTCTGATGTGTACAGCAACTAAAAAAGTTAGGATAGTCTTCATTTTTATGAAATTATAAATCCAGAGATCACCAGTCGAGGGCCAGTTCAATGGTTTCATAATGCCATCAGGCACTCTGGCTTTCTACTATTGTTCTATTCTTCAAGCCATAGCTCATATCATATGACTATAATCATGGTTGCAAGTTAGATCTCCATCTTATGTATCCAGACTGTGCTCCAGAAAATAGAAAATGCTAAAAACAAATTATGTGATTTGTTAACATTATTTCTTTTAAAGAAATTTCCCAGAAATCTCACCCATCAATAGTCAGATATTACTGGTTTTACTTATGTCACATGGCCATCCTTAGCTGCAAAAGAAGCAGAGAAAACTAGTTCTTTTAGTTGGACACATTGCCCAAATGAAGTTTGGGTTCTAGTCTAATAAAAAGGGGAAAATAGATATTGGATAAGCAACCAGAAGTATCTGTGACATCCTTCTAATCCATGGATTATTCTATCTATTTTGGTTTCTAGGTCCACTGGTATTAATTTTGGTAATGAATTTTATATCTACTTTTCCTTTTCCCTTTAGGCATTATTTTAGTTTTCCACAGTTCAAGACTCATTCCTCTTTAAAATACCAAAATAAGCTAATGTACCCCCTTTGTCCTCAGCGACCGAGTAGGGGTAGGCTGGTGTGCTTCTTTCGTGTGGGTTTTGTTGTCTCTCAGC
>NW_022111336.1:1877403-1880613 GCF_000313985.2 Echinops telfairi | reverse complement strand
GATTACAAACAAAATACTGGATTGTTTGTGTGGCCCCCGCCCTGATATCCCCCACCTCACATTCATTTCATGGAATTGAACCTTCATTCAAAGTAAATGGAAACACAGGAATTGTATTACATGGTTAATGGGGCTAGTAAAAACCAAGAGCTCTTAATATTGAAGATCTAGGGTTGCCAATAATAATGATAATTAACTTGGTTGGAAAACATATTTTCCAAAGAAAGAGGATGTTTAAGTTTAGAGGACATATGAGTAGCTAGGAAATTCATTTCCCCAAAGATTAGCATGATGAGTTAGCTCAAGTCTATTAACTGCTTGAGATCACAAGAAATTAATACATAAGGCACAGTTACTTATCTCTGGGATATGGTACCACTGGGACTGATTTCTGTCTGTCAGAAATAATCAGTAATTATGAAGACAATGCAAAATCAAATAAAGTAAAAATTTTAAATTACCCTAAAGGGGCATATGTAAGAGAGGTAATTAACATTTTTTTAGTATCACCATAAATGGAAGCCATGTAGCAGAAGATTTCCATTAAATCTATTATGCAAATTTCCTATCCTCAATATTTCAGGATCCATTTTTTTCTTGCAATTCTCATGGTGATTATCTTAGAACAGACTTTCTCCATATACCGTACTGTGTTCCTTATTTTATTCTCATTATATCCCTCATACTACTGCTGCTGTAATCTTCCTAAATTATGAATTTTATCATATCATTCTACTTCCTAAATCCATTTTACTAAGCATTCCTTTAACTTTCAAAATCATGTGAAATGCTTTAGGTTAAGTCACAATGATGCCCCTGTTTTTGTTCTTCAACCTGCCTCTCTAATCTCATATCTAATTTCCCAGGTTCTAAACATATGAAAGACTCTACTTTTTTATTCATTCATTTAATAGTTAGGAATTGAACATATAGTGTGTGCCAGGCATTGTACTAAGTGCAGGAAATCCAACAATGATCATGATAGGCATGGGCCTTCTGTCCTGGAAATTACAGACTAGCAATGAATTGAGTCAAGTAAATAGAGCATTAGAAAGAGGCCTTTATCTAGGCACAAGGCAAGGTAACCAGGAAGAGGTATTTGTCACAATTTCATAACAAGTCAGCACTAAACAGTGGTTTAAACAAAACAATTATTTAACAGATATTTCACATATTGTCAGGAGAGACCAGTCTGGAGGAGGAAATCATGCTTGATAAAGCGGAGAGGCAGTGAAAAAAGAGGAAGGCTCTCAATGCGATGGATGGACAATGATGGCTGCAACCACGGGCTCAGGCATAGGAACAATTGTGGGGATGGCACAGGACTAGGCAGTATTTCCTTTTATTGTGCATTGGGTCGTTATGAGTTGGTACTGACTTGATGGCTCCTAAAAACAACAACAATACAGTTCTAGAGATGGATTGATTCTGCTAGTGTTTCAGTTATTCAGAATTTCTCACGCAATTGCGGTCAGTGACTAGGTTTGGATGCTATTGTGAAAGCTTCCTTAGTCATATGCGTGAACTTGCAAGTCTAGAATAGCTGGAGCTCCTTGGGCAGCTCTATTGCTCTGTGTTTGTTCCAAGAGAACAACTTCAGAGAGAAAGCTGGCCTTCTTGAGCGGTATCCCAGGACTCCAGAGCCAGAAGTACTAGCCCCATATGTCACTGTCACCATACCTTATAAAGGAGACCTTCTCCAAAACTTGTGCATGTTCAATGGAAGGGAACATAAACTCTACCTTTTGATGGAACCATGGCAAGGTTCTGGAAAGCATTTGGGCTTTGAATTATTGCAGCTATTTGGAAAATACAACCAGCTAAAAGAATTATTTCTGTAGGAAGAAGCTTTTTGCTTCATGCATCAATGCGTTTGGAAATATTGTTCACACATCCTTGAATATCCTTTTCCTTATTCTTGAAAAACAATCACTGTTATGGATTGAATTGTGTCATTCAACAATATGTATTATAAATCCTAACCCCTCTACCTGTGAAAGAAATCTCATTTGAGAATACACTCACTCCTCATTTATTAACATGTTCATTTTCCAAAGACAAGTTATGTGAATATCATTTTTAAATGACTATGAATGATGACCACATTAGAGCACCAAATGGAAGATGACTACACCATTACATAGATGCCAAATTCCATCATTACATAACTGTCAAATCATATCATTTCAAAAATGCCAAACCATCAGAATCATGGCCCAGCCAAGTTGACATATAACCGTAACCATCGCAGTCAACATTACTCTCATCCTGAACCTTGGCATTCTGTATTGCCATATGTACATCGTATGGGCAAAATAGTTAGAAGGCAGATTTTTTTATTATTCTCTTAAATGCAGATGAACAAGGTAATCAATAAGCGAGTATTAGGTGTAAAGTTTTATGTTACATTATGTTGTGTTGTGATGCAATGTGATGTGTTAGTGAGCACATATATATATCAGCATGGGGTTTATTAAGGGAATCATCATTTGGGGCATATAAAATGAGCAGATCAGACACGAAGAAGAAAGCACATATCGAGGAAGATAGAACATGGTGGCAGATGGTTTATTGACTCTTATCTCGGAATTATAAATATCTTGAAGACATAAGTCCTTGTTCAAATTTCCATTCTAATAGCTTACTTAATACAGACCCTAAAAGCCTCTCACTCTTTGCAGTTAGTTTCTTTTATTACTTTTCTTTCTTATTATTTTCTTAGATCTTAGTCTAGAGCGCAAGAAAAATATTCCCTGATTGGAAATACCAAGCAAGATTCTACAACATTCATTATAGATGAAGGACTCTGACAACACAACCACACTTGCAACTTTGTTGCTCATTTTAGGGACATGGTGGCCTGATTTTGTTTTCAAGCCATTTTGCATGTCTCATGATTTGCACCAGAATGCTACTAATAACATATCGAGATTAGACACTGTCATTGTGTTCTGCCAGAGTCCTTTAGGGTAACAATACTAGAGTAATTGAAGAATATATTTTGCACAGAAAATGGTAAAGAATTTCATTTTCAGGATCAGTTACTTTACTATATGTGAAATTCAATAAGTTACCTTTGCCCCTATTGTACTGTTTTTAAATATTGCAAGTTGAGACTACCAAACTGTAGAATATTGAAGTAGCTTAATATGTTTTGTAATGATTACAAACAAAATACTGGATTGTTTGTGTGGCCGTACAGCTAAGTTC
>NW_022111336.1:1860024-1876360 GCF_000313985.2 Echinops telfairi | reverse complement strand
CTGGTAGTTGGGGGGAGGAAGCGTTCAAGAACTAGAGGAAGGTTGTGAGTTTCATTATTGCTATACTGTACCCTAAGTAACTCATCTCCCCACTCCCCCTCTGCAAGGTATGTCCAGTTAGACAACTGGACAGTACTTTAACATTTAAAAGAGATTTTTTGCAGAAGATTTCTCAATATAATGTAGGGTTTGATGCCTTGACTGCTGGGTTTCATGGGTGTTGATTTTAGATCTAAGTACAATGAAAGTCTTGAAAGCTTCACTCTTTCTCCACTTATCATGATGCTGTCTATTGGTCCAGTTGTGAGAATGCTTGTTTTATTTTTAATTATTATTATTTCTTTTAATAAGTCATTTTATTGGGGGCTCTTACAGACTCCCTAACAATCCACACATGAATTGCATTAAGCACATCTGTACATATGTTGCCATCATCATTTCCAAAACATGTCTTTTTGTTGAGACGTAATCTGTGCTGAAGGTTATAGTGTTTGATCTTCATAAGCAAGTGGTTCAGATTCTCTTTGGTTGCAGCAAACAATTTTAGGTTATCTGCTTATCTCAGGTTGCTAATAAGTTTTCCTCCAATCTTACTGCCACAGTCTATTCACATTTTTAGCATTGCTTATTAACAATTTCTATGTTTAAAAGAAAATGTGGAAAGGGAAATGTTGCTTCAAGACATTTTTGTTCTTTATCATTTAATGCATGTGAAAACAAAACCAAAAAAATAAATATTTATATGTCAAATAAACTGACAGTGTATGGGTGATGCAGTCAATCATATGAATTATCCCTAAATTGAAAAATATGTTTCTAATAAAAAGAAAACTATGCTTCTATTATGAAATATTTGGGGATAATTCTTGTATCTACTTCTATACTGTAGCAGAGATAACAGACTGAGTGTATGAAACCATTTTAATCTTGTTCCTATCTTTTCCTATTGGAGGGATTATACTTGGTTGATTCAGTCCCATAGGAATAAATCACTTTGAGACCAAGAGATCTCATGATCCCTCATCATATTTACTGAACTCAGTTGATGAAAGATAATGCATGTACTCCAAAATTATTGGGAGGACATGAGGCTTGACTTTCCCAAATTAGAATTGTATTTAATAGACATATTAATTAGCTATGTTGAAGGATATGGTGATCATTGCTCACACAAGGAATCTTTTAAAATATGAATAACCACTTTCTGTTTGTTTAGTTATTATTTATGGGTACAGATGTGGCTGTTCTGAATTTTCCTCAATCAAGGACAAGTCTTTTTTTCTTAAATGAGTGCCAGTGTCGTTTTTCCCCACTCTGATAGCAGTATGAAGAATTCAACCTGCCTCATGAATAAAGTAATTGCTTAAATTTCTTTCCTATTGTGAGTTTCTATTTCTTGATTTTTTTTCCTTAAAGACAACCATGAAATCAATGCACTAATTACCTTTCCAATATCCTTGCCTCTGAATTTTGTTCCACAAATGTAGCTACATGAAACAACCAGAGCAAGCAGTCAGTGAAGTGATTACTGTTGAATGCCACATGTGCTAGCTACTTGATCATTATTCAATGTCTACTCAAATGGAAAGAAATATTTTTGTGGTTGAAAGCATGAGTCTTTCCCCCATAGTTTCAATTCTATTTCCATATTTACATAGTAAACTACCTTCAGGAAACTTTGCAATTATTTTTAAAATGAACAAAATTAATGAGAAACGGCAATTAAGTTGAGTGTCTACTAAAAAGACTTATTTGGATGTAGTCCCAGACAATGTCCTTGGCTAATGGGAGGAAGGAAAATGAGGCCACCTGATTTCCAGTAAATATTATTTCGGCCTGCAAAGTGTCCTTAGCCAAAAATACTCTCTGAATATAAGGTAACCCAAAGCTGAAGCCAATGTTCAAAACGCACATACAGCAATTTGTATGGATGTGAGATATGGAATAAGAGAGAAAGGGAAAGGATGTATAGAAAATGACTGGTAAGATACAGAAACTCTGACCAATAGTGGTCTTTGGGCGAAAAGAACATCCTTTCCATTTAAACAATTTTTGTTTGCTATTTGAATTTTTATACCAAGTATATATTACTTTTCACCAAAAATTTAAATGTAATTTGAAAGTAGTATTTTTTAAAATTTAACAAAAATTTAAAGATAATATTAAAACAAATTGTTTGTTATGAAACTATCCTTTTAACTATGAGTACTGGGCAAAGATGGTTAAATCTAGTATTATCTCTACATGATGTCTCCCCAGGGAGACATTTGTTCACCAGTGGAGAATTTGTTGGTGGTTCCAGTCAATGCAGAGGTGCCTTGGTAGAAAGGCTTGGCATTCTGTATCTTAACAAATAAAGTACTGAGAAGCCTATGGAGCACATTTTCACTTGGACTCACATGAAATCACCTTGAGTTGGAATTAACTCAATAGCAACTTATTATGATTTTAGATTGACCTTGGAGTAAAATTGATATAGTCAACAATTTGGGGCTACTCAGCAATAAAGCTTTTTTAAAAAATCTCTCTTCTAAGGACAGTAAATAATCAAATCCGGACACAGAGGAGAGAACGATACCAGGGTCTAAAATTCTAAACACACAGTTTGGAGACCACTATGGATAACAATGGAAGCCTCAAATCCATATGTAGTTTCTCTAAGTAGATTCAGTCTCCAGTGAATACCCACTAACCATCGTCTAGGAATGTGAACAGCTTTACTATGAGTCAAAGAACATTGGAGTTAGGTTGGAATGCAACATCTTACAATTGGATCTCCCTTTAGACCGATTTTGAATTCATTCCATTTAAAAAATAGTTTCTGTTTTATTTTTGATTGAGGAATTTCTATATTTTATTTGGTCATTATGCATAAGGTTTTCAGTAACTTCTTCCTCCTGGTCTGTTCTTAGTCTGGGAGCTTGACTGAGACCAAAAGGTCTCACTTTGGGTGACCCTTCTGGCATTTGCAATACCAATGACATAGATTCCAGCATCAACAGGAACACACAAGTCCACATAATATAGGACATTGACAGACAAGTGGTCAAGTAAACGTTGAAACTGTCAAGGATTTCATCTTGCTTGGATACACAATCAATGCTCATGGAAGCAGCAGTCAAGAGACCAAAAGACGCATTGCGTTAGGTAAATCTGCTATACAAGACCTCTTCAGAGTATTGAAAAGCAAGGACATTACTTTGAGGATTAAGATGTGCCTAACCCAAGCCACAGTATTTTCAATTGCCTCATATGTGTTTGAAAGCTTGACCTTGAATAAGGAAGACTGAAGAATTGATGCATTTGAACTGTGGTGGGAGAGAAGACTGTTGAAAGTACCCTGGACTACCAAAAGAAAAACAAATCTGTCAAGGAAGAAGTACGGCCAGAGTGCTCCGTAGATGAAAGATGACAAGACTTTGTCATATACTTTGGACATGTTGTCCGGGCAAACCAGTCCCTGAAGAAGGACATGATGATTGGTAACGTAGAGGGGCAGAGAAAACGAGGAAGGCCCTCAAGGCAACGGGTTGACCCAGTGGCTGCAACAATGAGCTCAAGCATGGGAACACCTGTGAGGATGATGCAGGACCAGGCAGTATTTCATTCTGTTGTACATAAGGTTGCTATGGGTCCAAACCAATTCGATGGCACCTAACACCACAATGACATTTGGCCATTGCTTTAGGTCATTTTTTGGTTTTTGTCATTGTTTTGTATGTGTTTTTGTTTAGGGAAATTAGGGTGAATGGATCTATGATGATAGTAACTGGATTATAATTACCTGGGGTATGGAAGGGGAGATTGGAGAGAAACGGGCCATCAACAACAATGGGTATAAGAAGGGGGAAAATATTCCAAAGTTGACTGTAATGATGTTTGCACAACCGACCTTAATATTGTTCAACTTTTGAGTTATATTATATGTTAATGATATCTCAGTAAAACTATTTTTAAATTTCTTCCAGTCTGGAGCGCTGGTGGCATAGTGAGATACCCTTTGGGTTTCAAGATCAGCAGCTGAAACTAATTAGGTGCTCCTGGGGACATAGATCAAGCTTTCTGCTCCTATAAAGACTGACAGCCTAGGAAAGCCAAAGGGGCACTTCAACTCTGTCCTGTGAGGTCTCTATGAATCAGAATCAACTCCATATCTGTGAGTTTTGGTGTGTGTCTTTTTTCTTTTTTAGTAAGTGACTTCTTGTGATATTTATGTATTTTAAAACACACTTCAAGTTTAGAGTCTTAAAGTAATGCAGACATGAAGGAGATGTTTGTAGATCTGGTGGGATGCAATCTAGGATTAGTGCTTTAGGGAGCACCGGAAGGAATAAATAGATGGTAAAAGACAATTCACAGGATGGTTAAGGTATATCAGACTTCTCCGAATAAGAGAAGTCTGTAGCCCATGGGGAAAAGGTGCCGCTGTTTGTTTCTCTAAAGATATACAACCTGAACAACCTTGTGGAGTGGCCATGAATTAGAATTCACCCAAAGGCAATGGGTGGGTTGTGAACTGGAAGTTTCTGGATGGTACAAATGGTTAAAACATTATGCTCGGTTGGGAATTAATGGCTTGGAAGTTTGAGTCCAACCAGATGCCTTTGGGAAGAAAGGCCTGGCGATCCACTTCTGAAAATTCAGTTCACGAAGAACAGTTTTTCTCTGATACATCTGGGGTCTCTGAGTCAAGAATGACTCAGCAATAACTGGTAAGGTTGTGAACTGCTTTTGTTTCTCTTACTAGCTACCTTAGCCACCTCTCCCCTTTATATCTACCTTTTCAGCCTTCTTTTAGCTTTAAAGGAGGAGGTATTCAAGAACCCTTCTGGTTTCAGAGAAGTCTTGATACTATTCTCTAGGTTTCTTTAAGGATTTTTAACTTGCTTTCTTCATCAACAACTTGTTCTTGGGATAAATAGACATAATTATTATGAGATATATCTTGTACATTTTTAAAATCTATGTATCAATGGCCATACAGGTTGCCCACTTGCTAGCCAAACCTTGAGAAGTTCCTTCACATACTGGCCCTGGAATGAGGCTTTGGCTTAATGGGATAATAGGAAACATGGAACAAGTAGAGACTTGAAAAGTTGTGAGACAATGGAGTTTGCCTTCTCATCTCTCTTGTGATAGCATGTGAACAAACTCAGGCTAGTCGATGGATGATGACAGCTAAATGGTCCAAATATTTTCTTTGCCCCTGTCAACAGACAGCCCGGTCAAACAAGAAACATGTGAGTGAGGTCATGAAACATTACATGAACCACGAACTCATGAGTGAACCTAGACAACATACTGTCACACAGAGATGTGCTATCCTAGATGAAATGGCAGAATCATGAACAAATAAATGACTGCTGTTCTGAGCCACATGTCTTTCTATATAACATAACCCTTCACATAACTAAAAAGCACTTCTAGCTACGACTTATTTTTTTCCATTCATTGCCAAATATTTTATTTCCTACCAAATATTCACTTATCTGGTGGTACAATGGTTACACATTGGGCTTCAATCCACAAGGTCAGCAGTTTGAAACCACTAGCCACTCCAAAAGAAAAAGAAAATGTAGGGCTTTGTGCTCCCAATGAGAGTTAGAGCAGTGGTTCTCAACCTTCCTAATACCGCGACCCTTTAATACAGTTCTTCATGTTGTGGTGACACCCCCCCCAACCAACAATAAAATTATTCTCAATGCTACTTCATAACTGTAATTTTGCTATTGTTATGAATCAGGTGACCCCTGTGAAAGGGTCATTCAACCCCCAAAAGGGTGGCAACCCACAGGTTGAGAACCGCTGAGTTAGAGTCTCAGAAACCAACACGGGAAGTTCTACCGTGTCCTATAGGGTCACTAGGAGTCCATAAGGACTTGATGGCAGGGAGTTTGGTTTTTTGTTTTATTCACTTATCTAACCCCTAATTATATAAACATACTGTGTTAAACAAGAATGCATAGAATAGTAAGCAAATCACTGACATGGAAACCCCCTTTACAGAACAAAGAAACAGTTGTTGATTAAAATCTACCCAGTGTTTTCTATGTACTATATTCCATGTGAATCTTTTAGCATACACTGGCTCATACATCAATGTTATTATTGACCTCACTTTCTAGATGAGGAAATGGATTTTGAGAGAATCTTGAGATTTGCTTTACATCACAGTAAGTAACGGAATTCAGATTTTTATCCAGGGCTTGTGCTCTGAACCATTAACATTTAGTTTTAAGAACAAAATGCAAGTCTCCTTTATTTATTTTAAGGGTCTATGTAACCAGCCTTTTATTTTAATCCCGATTAAAGAGTCCTTAGTCTGACTTCAGTCCCTTACCATTTCGACTTCGTGTAATGTCTTGTCCATTTGTATCTGTCCTTCCATCCCTGGAAGCTGTCCTGGTGGTACAGTGGGTTACACCTTGGGCTGCTACCTGCAAAGCCAGCTCTTTGAACCCACCAGTTGGTCTGATGGTGAACGATGAAGCTTTCTGCTCCCATAAAGATTACAGCCTCAGAAACCACAAGTGACAATCCTACTCTGTCCAAATAGACTAGGTAGCAGTGGGTTTAGCTTTGCCTCCCAGGAAACTAAATTCTTAAAGATCACCATTATCTTCTTAAAGAGCATTTCAAACTCAGGCACTCTGAATGCACTGGCCTATTTCATGAAACTGGTTATTCTTATGTTCTTACTTATTTCTTGATCATCTTTTGAAAAATATTAAAATCTTACTTTTTCTACATCTCTAATTCTTTTTTATTCTCTAAATGAAGCTCTATAGAAGCCAATGAGATTTATAGATTGGTTTTGCTGCTGAAATCCAAAGTTCTACATCTATGTTTTTTCGGGGATCCATACCTTTCTTTGGAGTCGTGGTGGTGTACTGGTTAGGCATTCGGGTGCTAACTACAAGATCAGCAGTTCGAAACCACTAAGTGCTCTGAGGGAGAAAGAATTACAATCTCAGATGTTGCCAGGGGCACTCCTACCCTGTACTATAAGGTCAATATAAGTTAGCATCGACTCGATAGCAGGAAGTTTGGTTTGGGGGGTTTGGTACCTTTCTTTGGAGTCCCTGAGTGGTGCAAACACCAAAGCACTTGACTGCTAATCGAAGAGCTGGAGGTTGGAAACCACCCAGCAATACTTCAAAATATAGGACTAGCGATCTCCTTTTGAAAGTTCACTGCCTTGAAAACCACATGGAGTGCATGGGGTTGCCAAGAGTCAACACCGACTCAGTGGATGCTGGTTGTATTTGTCGTTCTGCTTTTGCTTGTCTTATAGACTTTTCATCGGATACTCAGCATTCACAGCCTAAAACGGGCTTAGGCCTTCATTCTTCCATTCACATGTATTGAATACATTCGATGAACCAAGTCACTGGAAGAGCACAATGATCAAAACAGATGAAATCTTGCACGCTGCAGAGCTAAATCTATCTTGGGAGACACAAAAAATAAAAGCCCAAACAAACACCATATTCTCTGATAGGCAAAAAAAAAAGTTATTGAGAAAATAAGGAGATAAAGTCTAAAAGGCTTAATATTTTAGATAGGGAAGTTAATATTTTAGATAGGGGAGTCAGGCATCACTCCATGAAGAATTGATGTGTGAACAGAAGCCTAAAGGAACACTATGTGGATACCCAGGAAATGAGCACTTCTGGAAGGAATATTGGTGATAACTGTGCCTTTGAGGAACACTCTGGAGCCATTATCACTGACTAATGTGTACCAGAAGAGGGTATGGAGAGATGAGGTTAGAGAAGTGACCTCAGGCCAAGTTAGTCAGGCTTTGTAGACTGTGGTTAGATCCCCGGATAGCACCACAACAGTTAGCTGCACTTCCTTCTCTGAAACTCAGCACTGGAATTTTGTCAGCCTGTTTTAGTGGGATGAGATCGGGCTTTGGAGTACAATAAATAAGTTATTGGTTTGAGGAGTAGAGCCTTGAACACATTACTTTACCTTCCTGATGTTTGAGCTGGGTCTGGACCATGCAGCCGCTTCCTCCAGCTCTCCCGAAAGATAGCCTGGCTGGACTGTGTGGCCCCTTACTCACCACCTCTCAAGGCCAGAGCTGGACTGTACAGTCCCTGCCTCCAGCATTCCAAGGAGCTTATCTGTCCGGGCTGGGTCTGTACAGCCCCTTCCCTCAGTGTTCCTGGATGACTGACTCACAGACCACATCCTGACTCAGACCCTGCAACTGCAGCACCAGAAGGCTTCCTTCCCTCCCATCAGTACATACGTCCTTGGCTCAAGCCCTATATATATCCCACTGCCTCACTGCCAGATGCAATTTCCCTGACCTAACTCATTGGGTCTCGTAAACCACCAGAGGGCTCAAGATTCCCCGTCCTTCCCTACTCTCCCTTCTCTCATGGGAGTTCCTCCCCTGTCTCAATAAAATCTTTCTCAACTCCACATTCCTGGCTAAATTCTATCTCTGTTCTGCACCTCCGTCTCCAACCTCTCACCTGAGTTCCAATTTTCTGTTCTTACCAATTGGGCCCTGTTCTTAACAATTACCCACCTGGTAGGATTGTTACAATATTTAAACAAGATGGTATATAAATCTACCCAGCTCAGGGCTGGCAAGGAGAGGGTGCTCACTAACTGTTCATTTTTACACTTCTTTATATATCTTCAGTAAAGAATGTACACATTCTCTTGACTTCAACTATCATCTTTAAGGACCAGCACTCAGATTTTCGCAATAATATGTCCTCTTTCCTCATTGTCATATGTCAACTTAGATGTTTCACTAACACTGCAAACTAAGCACCATCACCATTCCCTTAAAATAGAATCAAAATCCCAAATGAGTCAAGGGTCATAGAAATGAATAAAAGGACATGATGTTCTGGGAATTTCTCAGCTTCAACTGCCTGATAATAATGTGCCCAGCATTACAGCTTCACCCTCCACACGTGCACAGTATTCTAGAGCTCTTTTCTGTGTGGTTCCCTCTTTCCTGAATTTCCTTTTTGAATGCTTTCACATGCTAGCTACTTCAACCTCCAACTTCACTCTCTTTGGGTTCTTGTTCCCAGCAGCACATTCTAGAAAGTGCCTCCTAGCCTACAGGTGAGACAATCTCAGGGCTTCTTTTGTCTGATTCCGTTCCCTTGGGGATCCGAATAAATGTACTGTCTGTTGTCTAATGCTTGAAAGCTGTGGCTTCATATGTTTTGTCCAGTTTTCTGGTTCTTTATAGCAGGAGGGCAAACTCGTAACTAGTACTTTCCTCAAGGCTCAAAGCCCCTGCTCATAATTTAATGAAAACACATGGTAGCATATACACCATTGAAACATTTTACACAGAGGTTTCTTGTGGGGTTCTGGAAAGAACAGTTTTTGTGTTTGGGGAAAGGACCTCAAGAAAAACTGTTTGTTTTAGCCTCAGGCCATCCTTCCAAAGACTGTACAGTCTGTTCTGACAACTTTTCTCATAGGACCTTTAAGCCCATGTTTATCCATCCAGCACTGGCATACTCAGAAGGCACAGAGAAGGTAGGCAAAAAATAAGGCCCTGCATTTTTGTCTTTCCTTCCTTTTGTTCTTGAATAAGCATTTGTCATTATACACCTTTTAACACCATAAGAAGTGCATATGATTTATTTATAAGCAGCTCCCAGGTTACAAATGAAGCCTAACCTTGTCTTTAAGAATGTGTAGCTCAGGAGGACTAGGTGCATACAGTTCCCATCCAGCCTTACTTTCTTGCAAGAAAAGATGCTGAGCATTTTCAATGATTTAAAAGCTGCCTGTGTGGCAAGTGCGGGTGTGAGTCTGAAGAATTTGCTGTAGTGTGGGTTGGTTCAGTTGTTTCAAAGTGAGGGCATATTTACATAACACTGAAGCATATTTACATAGCACTGAAGCAGGACTTCAAAGATGCCTGTGGCCTGCTTAAACATAGTGTTACTCCAGTCAACAACAGTGGCCAACTGCGCTGATTTGCTTTCCATCCACAGTCCTGCCAATGATCCGATCTTTTGTACCAGACTCCCCAAAGGACTCCCTATGCCTCCTGGAGTCTCCCATTCTTGGACTTCAACCCATCACACCCACATTGTAAAAATTCCAGTCTGGACCTTTTTTTTTTTTTTGGCTCATTGGCCATGACAGAACTGGTTGGAAGTCCTGCATTAAAGGACAAATAAGAATTGTCGATAAACTGGATAATAATAATAGTATCATTCTTTAAAGGTAGAAGTTCCTTTCTGTTCAAATGGACAAAACTTGTTCAAACCTTTCTGTAATGTTGAAAGGCACTTTTGATTGCTTTTTCTAATACTAAAAACTTGCGCTACTTAACTCTGTTTATCTCTATGACCAAGAATGCAACTCCAGTATGTGAACAGTTTTTCAAGCTGAGAGAACTAAGTGGGAATGTTAGAGCTGTTTTGTATTCACTGTGTCAACTCGCCTGCATCATCTTTGGAACTGGTTTATCCTCTTCACGTTGTGGCATACAGTCCTGTGCTTGACAAATAGGCTTCAGAAGCTTATTTCTCCTTGTATTTTGCAGGTCTTAAATCAGCACCATGGGGCTTGTGCAAAGGAAACGGATTGTGTCAGCAATAGACTTAGGTAGCGATTTTCATGTTGTTCACACACTGGTGACATTAGAGTTCTTTCACATTCCAGATAGAGGAACAGTCACCATGCACAATAGCTCAGAAGCCTCTTCACTGCTAATGCAATTGTTAAGTGTATTGTCTTGAAAATGAAAACTTTATGATATGCACAGAGTTCTCCAATCTGCACTCATACCACTTTTGAATTGCATAAAATAACAGAACAATGATGGCAGGAGTCTCTCAGATGTGAAGTCATTATTTTCCTTTCTAGAATGCAGTATGTGTACCATTTTATTCACACTGAAGTGGCTCCTTCAGAACAGAGCCAATTGCATGATAATTCTCTTCCAGGATGAGGTTTCAGAGAATTGAGTAATATCTCTACTTACCAGCATGGATTTCATTTATGTAATTTGTTACATTTTAAGAGAAAATAATGTATGCATATAACTACCATATCCACATGCGTTTTTCCTTGAAAGCAGAGTTTTAATTCTTGTTAGAACAATGTGCAATCACCTTAATTTCACAGGAATACATCTGTCTTCACTGTAATTCCATTACCCGAGAGTGGCTTCCTGCCGTGCAGTTCCGAAAGGGAGAACCGTCATGTTCTTTTTATCTTCACAGCTTTTCAGAGGTTGTTTAAGTGTAGCTTACAGACATATAAGAGAGAGAAACAAAATAAACTCAGTTAAAGGTGAATAATATACTTAATGTGCTCACTTGTCTATTTTCCTCTATAATCTGCAGATGCGTTGGATCAAAGAAAGTCGTTTCTTTCTTGCTGAAAGCATTCCAAATGATTTTAGAAACTAAGCCACCTTCTATTGTGTTTTCTCCTGAAATGTGCTCTAGATTTAATAATAGAATATACATTATTTTCAATGTTAATCATCAGGACCTACCAAACCACCACGGAGGTATTCTTTATCCTAACAAGCACTGCTTTCCACTTTCTCACAAAACTTCGAAGACGATGTGAGATTTCTCTTAGGATATGTAAGCATCTGACCTGTAGTTCATATCAATTGAGGCAGCATCACTTGAAATGCAATGGTTTAATTTTTTAAAGGGAGATTATCTTATCTCTCTCACATAGATGCAGCACTGCTATTTTGTTTCCTGTTCTGCTTTCTGTTCATCTTTTGAACTGTCTCTCAGTTAATGTTATTTCTTCACATTTTGATCCTGGGTCCCAAGATAACTCTCTTACAGTGCAGATTGCATTATATTACAGTTAATTGTTTAACTGGCTGCCTTTCTTCTAAGTAATAAACTTCCTGAGGTTAGAGAAAATGTCTTACTAGGCAGTGTGAATAGATCCTGAATCACGTGATCTGTCAAATACTAAGGCACCACAAAGCATTTTTTATTTTTTATTTTTTTGCATTTTTAAAATAAATGGATATCACCTAATAAAATCCATACACAATTTTGACTGCCTTTTGGATGCATCTACTCTCTAGCCGAACACATGAAAGAAGCCTCATTCCTTCATCACAGTCTTAGCTATTCTCTAAGTGATTCTTTTGAAGTTACGTCTGAAAAGTTCTTGCTAATATTTTTCCTGTAAAGAAAGAAGTCAATGAGAAAATGTCACTTTTCTGCAGCACTGAACATAGTGAAAGAAGGATTTAATGATAGCTTCGTACTTTATTCTGGTACTGTAACTTTCTGGAAGCTGGGCAACGAAGAATGCATACTGGACAGAAATAATGCATCACACCTGCTTTTTAAAAAAGAATCTTTTTTCTGTAGATGATGCCTCATGTTTTCTACCACATGAGGATTAATCATGTTACTTTGCGCAGCCATGAAATCTGTGCAATTATCTTGGAAGCCACTGCCAGCTACGAGGAAATGTGTTACCGAGGGAATTACATTTTCTTGGAAGTTAGGGGTGAAGCAGTAATACTCCCCCATCTCCATCCTTCGACTCCCTCTTTACTCACAATCTGTTGACACTACAGTGGAAAACAAGTAACCCAGTCAAACACATGAGGATTCTCTGTGGTTTAAAATCAGAATATGCACGCATTAGGGTTTTTCACCAGACTCAGTCAATGTGTATCACATCAGATATTTGAGAAATTAGACGGTGTGAAGACAAATGTGCCATCAAAACCATAAGTGATGGATGTTGTTGTGGCATGTTGTTCGTGCTGTGGTCAGGTGTCTTTGATTCATAATGACCCTATGAACAACAGAACGAAATACTGCCTGTTTCTTCGCCATCCTCACAATTGTTATGTTTGAACCCATTGCTGCTGCCACTGTATCAATCCATCTCATCAAGGGTCTTCCTCTTTCTTTGCTGACCCTCTTCTTTACCAGGCATGATGTCATTTCCCAGGGGCTCGTCTCTTCTGATAACATGCACAAAGTATTTTAGGCAGTCTTACCATCTTTGCTTTTAAGAAGCATTCTGGCCATGCTTATACCAAGACAGGTTTGTTTGTTCTTAGGGAGTCCACAGTTTGTTCCACGTTCTTCACCAATGTCATAATTCAAATGCATCAATTCTTTTCTAATCTTTCTTATTCATTGTCCAGCTGTCACAGCCATAGGAGGTGATTGAAGACATCATAGTTGGGACCAGCCCCAGTGTAATCCTTAAGGTTAATTTTTTTTCTCTTGAACACTTTAAAGAGGTTTCTGCAGCAGATTTTTCCAATGTCATACCTTATTGGGTTTTTTTTATTGCTACTTCTATGGGCATTGATTATGCATCCAAGAAAAATTAAATCCTTGATAACTTCAATATTTTCTCCTTTTATCATCATGTTATTTATTAGTTAGGAGGTTTTTTGTTTTCTTTACATTGAGTTTGAATCCATATGAAGACTTTGTTTTTCGTCAGGAATTGTTTCATGTTCACTTCACTTTCAGCAACGTTGTATCATCTAATGTTAATGAGTTGTCCTTACACCTCAATGCCAAATTCTTCGTCTGTTCCCATTTCTCAGCTTATTTACTCAACCTACAGGTTTCACCTGGTGAAAGAATACAACCAGGACATGCACTTTTCCTTATCGTAAACCATGCAGTATCCTTTTGTTCTTTTCAAATGACTGCCTCATGATCTATGCACAGGTTCTGCAGGAGCACAATTAAGTGTTCTGCACTTCTCATTCTTTGGAATGTTACCGTAGTTTGCTATGATCCACACAGTCGAATTCCTTTGCATAGTCAGTAAAACAAAAGAAAATACCTTTCTGGGAGTCTCTGGGAGAATCAGTGAAGATTCATCGGCCATCAGCTGTAATAGTTCTTGTTTCATCGCCTCTTCTGAATCCAGACTGAATTTCTGGGCAAGGAAGATTCACAGAGCTTAAAGCAGACCCATGAGGAGACAGGAACTGAAGTTGTAGAGTAGAGGCCCTGGAAAACATTACTACAGGCTGCAGCAGAGGAAACTTTAAATATAGGACTTTTCTCAAAGGCTGAAATACAGCTATACACTCCAAAGCTCAATCAAAATTTCGATTAAGTGCTTTCCCAATGAGAAATTCTTTTCCCAAGAAATCATCCAGCACCTCACTGTTGATTTCTATACTTGGTACAGCATTTCTTCAAGCCAACATGGTGATGCACAGTATGTGAAAAGGAAAAAAATCACACAACAGAAAAGACATGGTTCTATCACGGATGAGCCATCGATTTTTGAACTAGATGAATAGATTCCCGACCAAGAATTACCTTGACTTTCTAGGAGAGAGTATCAAATGGAAATTCTACAAATGAGAAAGATTCTTCTTGAAGTTAAAAACACAAAATTCAAAATGGAATTAAGATATAATGAAAAATTTCCCCAAACTTTTTGCAGTCCCCTCATAGAGAAGCTAAACAAAATGAGATGCAACTGAAGAGAATATTAATGAATCGGGAGACAGGTAGACGCGAATGTTCAGACATGAGCATAAAGATGAGTATCTCCCTTTAATACAATAAAGGGGAAAGTAATAATTATAGGAAAATCATTAGAGGAATTTAACAAAATCTCTTCGAGTTTAAATTTAAAGCAGAAATTGCCATCAAGGGGCTCAGATTTCTTGTGGTTGGCCTAACAGTCCAAGCAGCCATTTTAATGCAGAGGCAAAAGACACATAGGAAGATCGGTGTATGTTGCACACCTTGCAGTAAGAGAATATTTTTGAGCTAGAACCAGAGAATGTATTTAGTCAAGCATAGCTAAGAGTTTCAAAACTCACAAGGAGGAGAAATTGAATTTAACCTAAGACTGTCAGTGAATTACTTGAAAATTCCTTCCTTGGTGAGCCCTGGACTTTTTTTTTCTTTGTCCCTTCATCTCTATGCTTTATGGTTAATAACTCAGCTGTTATAGAGTGCTTTATGGTTAATAACTCAGCTGCTAAGGGAAAAGTTGGCAATTTGAACACATCTAGTGACTCTACAGGGAAGACTTGCTTCTATTGCAGGCCAGGAAACCCCATGGGGAAGTTCTATCCTCTGCCACATGGAGACAGAATTGACTTGTTGACACCCCACACACACACATACATGCACACACACAAACATCCTTATGAGACTATTTCAACCTCTGTTCAGTCTCTGTGATTCTTACTAAACTTTGGAGGAGAGGGTGGATGGGGAAGAGGAGTCAGAGGTTCTCATCTTCTTGTCTGTGTGCCAACTACTTACTTGCTAATTCTTTTATGTAAAAAGTGGTGAGAAATTTGAGGGGTTTTTATTATATTTAGTTTCTCTCCCAACACTCTGGTTCTTAAGCCCTGGATGCTTTGCCATTTGATGCTTTCCAGAAAACAAGTAAAAGGATATGTGCTACGTGCTTGATTTGTCGAACAATTTTCTTTGCTTGCTCTTTTTAAAAAGTTTGATTAATTATAACATCTTCAAGGAATTGCATCTGCTGTGACAAAATCACCTGTGTCCATCCGCTTTTGCTTCATGAAATGCAATAATAGTAGTAAAACTATCTCTATTGTTTGAAGTTGTCCCACCCCAACATGTCCATGAAACCTTAATGTATTGTGGGCAAACACCTTTGAGGCCATCCCCAAGAAAATTAGACTTAGAAGCACACAAACATTCTGCTAAAATAAATTCACAATTCTTCTCTCCCTAAGCAAAGAGCAGAAACTAGTGTGGACTGTATATAAATATTTTAGCAAGTATCAAAATTAAGAAATTTGTAACTAGAGGTCTACAAATTCCAAGTGAGTCATGAATAGGCATGGGTATCAAAATTATTTCCTTTACCATTCCATGAGTTTTGTTCTACTGCATTTAAAGCATGAGAGAGAGCATAATCATAGCTTTTTTTTTAATCTGTTCTGGTTTTGTTTTTTGTCTGTTCCTGATATGCCCAAAGTGGTTTCTTTTTTTTTTATCATTTTATTAGGGGCACATAGAACTCTTATCACAATCCATACATACATCAATGTGTAAATCACATTTGTGTATTCATTGCCGTCATCATTCTCAAAACATTTGCTTTCCACCTCAGCCACTGGCATCAGCTCCTTGTTTTTTCCCCTCCCTCCCCGCTCCCCCCTCCCCCATGAACCCCTAATAATTTATTATTTTATCATATCTTGCCATATCCAATGTCTCCCTTCAACCACTTTTCTGTTGTCCATCCCCCAAGGAGGAGGTTATATGTAGATCCTTGCAATCGGTTCCTCCATTCCAAGCCACCCTCCCTCCACCCTTCCAATATCGCCACTCACGCCACTGGTCCTGAAGGGATCATC
>NW_022111336.1:1856276-1857983 GCF_000313985.2 Echinops telfairi | reverse complement strand
GTGTGTGTGTATTATTCTTGACTTCTTTCCATCTTTAAGCCAATGCTATCTTGGGGTCTGTTTTCTCTTTGTTGCCCACTGGGTCAGGTTGTTTTATGTGGCAGTCTTTTATTTATGCTTGGTGAGTGTTGTTCTTCTGCCCACACTGGGCCGGCAAGGCTCTTTTTGTAGGGCTGTGTTTCTCCTAACGTCTTTGAGTTTTTCCTTCTCTGGGAAGACTTACTTTTCCATCTATTTTGATCGATAATTTGTCGGGGTAGAGTATTCTAGTGTTTGTGTTGTTTTCCTTCAATTTTGGGAATATGTTACTCCACTCTCTCTTCTTTTTCATAGTTTCTGCTGATAGGTCTGAGCATATTCTTATTTGGGAACCTTTATATGTGATTATTTGTTTTTCCCTAGCCGCTCTCATGATTTTCTCATTTTCTTCAAAGTTGGATCGTTTTAACTATTTTGTGCCTTGGTGACTTCTTGGGATTCAGTCTAGCTGGTGTTCTTACAGCCTCCTGAATAGTTGCCTGGTTTTCCTTTACTAAGCTGGGGAAGTTTTCCTCCAGGAATTCTCTCACTATTGTTGCAGATGACTTCTTTGTTGTGTCTTCCTCTGGTAAGTCAATAATTCTAATGTTTTTCCTCTTCATAACATCAGACATAGCTCTTAGGTTTTCTTTAGCTTTTCTGATGATCTTATTAGATTTTTGTTCGCGTTTGTTAAAGTCTGCTTGGCTGTCCTCCAAGTCACTGGTGCAGTTCTCTGCTTCCTCCAGTCGATTCTCAAGTTCTGTGTGTCTGCTACTAGTTTTTGTTATCTCCTCCCTACGCTCTTGTATTTCCCTTTGGTGTATAGACTTTATCTCCTCCATCATTTCATCTTTTTTCTGTATTGTTTCTTTCAAATCCTGTATGAATCCAAGCAGCATTCTGAAAATTTCCTTCTGTGGCAGCTCAATGCCTGCTTGTTCTATGTATGTCATTATGTTCAGGACATGTTCTGCCATTGCCTTTTTTCTCCTGGTTTGTTTGTTTTTTTGTTCAGGTCGTTGGGGCTGATGGCTGGTTTCGTTGTGTTGTTTTAGAGGAGCCAGGTACCATTTTCCAGGGAGTTGAAGAGCACTGGCTCTCTCTGGGACACTTATAGGAATGCTTCTTCGAACCACCTACAGCTAATTTCACTATGGAATTAGCCTACCACTTTATCCTACTATGGCTTCCCTCTCAGGGGAGTGCCCCAGAGGGCTGGTGGGTTGCCTGATTTGGTGTTGCAGAGTTTGGTCAGAGGTTCCTTTAGCAGCTTGGAATGTTGACAAGTGATGGCCAAGCTGCCTTAGGCCATGTGTGGCACTCAGGTAGGTGGAAGGAAGTTCCCTCAGTCCCGTGGGAAAACAGAGGAAAAATAAGAGCTCCCCCAAGGCACACAGACAGGAATTCCCTGGTAAAAAGTTGGGCGGAGTATCCCCTGGTGGAGGTTGGCAGGGCTTTCCCAAGCCTCAGGCTAGCTGCACAGGGTGGAGCTCACCTAGTTGTGTGTGGGGCAGGCGTAAATACCCTAGGCTAAGGGGAGTGGTCTTGAGGTTGGCAGTGGAGTGTGAGAGAGTAAAGAGACAAAAAGGAGAAAAATAAATTAAAAAGTAAGTGGGCTAAGACCTTGAGGGGATAGAGAGTCAAGAGGGAAATAAAAATAACAATGTAGCTAAGCCCTGATCCCTG
>NW_022111336.1:1799546-1855485 GCF_000313985.2 Echinops telfairi | reverse complement strand
GGAACTATTGATCTAGTGTCTCTGTGACAAATACACCATAAATATCACCATTCTTTCAAAAATGTTCCTAACTCAGGGAAACCAAGTTCCCAAAGTTAATTTTACTGGCACTGTTTTTTTAATGTTTGAAATGACAAATTGCAAGCATATTACATTTTACAGAGACACCAATTACTCCCAATATACGATGATTCAACAGATAATTGCAATGCATAAGACTTTGGCATCCAAAAGTAATACAGCTGGGTGCACCCACTTGGTTTCAACTCCTATCAGGTACTGCATATATCTGCCAGATACAAGCTGTGTCTGGTTGGCAGAGGATTGCACACAGGTAGTGCCCACTGTGGTTTGGCAATGTATGCTGTGCATTTCACCCCTCCCTTACCACCACCTCTCAGTTCACTCACTGATTTTTGCATCAGTTATTCCCAGCTCTTTCTCATTAATGGGTGGTGGAAGCTGGGTAGGCATCTGAAAATCAACCAATGTCCAGATTGAATTTGCACTTTGAAATTGGCTTCATATGTTTCATGTGATAAGTAGGAAAGCACTGTGTTCTCCCACCCCCTTGCTTTATTCTCTCTTCTCTGGGTCTTTTCTACATGGGTATTCTCAGAGTTTGGGAATCAATACAGCATCAAGATATAATTCTGGAAGCATAAAGGAACGTCTGAGTTCATCCTAATAATGACATCACTTTTGACTTCTATTTATGATTGAATTATGCTATTATTTCTTTTCCTTGCCAAGACGTATTGTTATGGAGTATATTCCAACTCTTATATTACAAAGGAGAACTGCTCCACAGGGTTTTCTGGGCTGTGAGCTGTATGGAAGCTGCTTGACACATCTTTCTTCTGTAGAGCAGCTGTATTCTAGCCATCACCACTGTGCCACCAGGGCTCCTTTGTCCTTGCCAAGACCAGTTTCAATTATTTTTCTCCACTCCACACTCTACTCTTTCCCAGAAATGTCCTTTCTCTAATATAACTTTGGTTTCAATATTTGCTTGTAAGTTGAATGTTCAGGTGTTCTTTCCAACATGGTGTATTGGGAACCCTATATATAGGGTCTCTCTGAGTTGGAATCAACTTAATGGCAGTAAGTTTGGATTAGGGGATTAATAACAATAATTTCACACCTACAACTTGGCACATGGCTCTAGGAAACATCACAAGAAGAGCCAGTACCCCTCATGCGTCATCTACAAGCAGATAGCTTGACCATTGGATCAATTAAAATTGGTATACCACATGAGCCCTCAGTTGAAGCACTTCCTAATATTGCTTCCATCTTAATAGTTCCCTTACATACCTCAAACTCTAGGGAAGATGAATTTTGTTTTGAGACCATTTTAATTCTTTTGAGTGCTTGTATTGGTTTGGTCACTAACTCTAGCTGCCTCAGTTTTAATCTGTGCTTTCCCTGGATTTTGTAGAACCTTTTATTTTTTAAAAAAATCATTTTACGAGGGGCCCAGACAACTCTTATCACAATCCATCCATCTATTGTGTCAACCACATTTGTATATTTGTTGCCCTCATCATTCTCAAAACTTTTGCTTTCTACTTGAGCCGTTGGTATCAGCACCTCATTTTATCTCCTTTCTCCCAGTGCCCCCTCCTTCATAAACCCTTAATAATTTATAAATTATTATTATTTGTAGTACTTTTTAAGTTGATGCACATTTAGGTTTTTTAATTTCTCCCACACTTCATTCTCAGGCTTGTTTATGTATTCTCCTAGCAAATTCTTTGAACAGCTGAAAATGTTCAGATGTAAAGGTTTTGGTGTGCCTCCAAAACACTTGACAGCATCTTTTATATATGGTTGTAGTAGTTATATAATCTGTTGTCAATTTGAGAGAATTAAGAGCAAAGGGGTGGAGGTTAGCCTGTCAATTAGGTCGCAGCTTAATGACCTCATTTGGAGGCACTAAGGAGAAAAATAACTCGCTGGAGGTAGCATGCAGGCTGACTCCCTGGGAGACATTGCAGCTGACAAGACATATGGAGCTACACTAGTGCCTTGAGCTGGAGAAGCCACATGGAGACCCTAGCCAGCGCTGAGATGTTCGCAACACCACTGAATCCACAAGACTTTCCACCCCCTGACCTGTGATCTCCTTGCATTCAGCATCAATGCATGTGTTTCATGAGTCTGAAGAGGAAATTATAGATTGGTATCGGACATATGGGCTAATATCAGACTTATGGACTTGATCTGGACTGGGCTGGGATGTTTTCTTAATATACAGTTACTCTTTTATATGAAGCTCTTTCTTATACACATATGAGTGTCTATGAATTTGTTTCTCCAGTCTACCCAGACTAACACAATGGTAGATGCTCAATAAATGCTTATTCATTCATTCATTCATTCAATGAATATTTATTGAGGTGCAGCTATGTGTAGGCATTGTTTTAGGAGCTTGGGATTTAACATGAATAAAACAAAGAACCTACTTTCTAGAGCTCACAGAGTGATGGGAAAGAGAGAGCCAATACACAAAACAGCAAATGTATGTATCAAATATGCCATTGATAAAATTAAACCAGATTACTGACCTAATCTATTAGGGTCCAGGATTTCCCATTTTAGAAGAGTTAGCCTAAGGAATGCCTTAATGATGAGGTGACATTTAATCAGAAACTTGAAAATTGGATGGGATGGGCAGTGGAATTTTCTTGGGAAACATATTCTAGATAGAGAGAAAAGTAAGTGGTAAAGTTATAAAGAAGGAGCATACCAAGAAAATCGATGGATGAATGGATATTGATTAGTGAATACATTAAGGAACTGAAACTGTGAGGGACAGGTTGGAGTCTGTCACTTCCTGAATAAAGATGATTGGCTGTCACCCACATGATCATATTACACAAGTGGAGCAGTTCTACTCTGTAACACATGGGCTCACCATGAGTCATAATCCGCATGAGGGCGGCTAAAACAACAACCATGCCAGGTGGTTCCTACAGATAGCTAAGGCCATCAGTTTCAGTTCCTACTGATCTCTGCACTTTATGTTCACATGATGCTAGCAGGTCTATAAATGAATGACAACAACAACAAAATAGAACGGAAGATGCAATCATCTTAGTTACAACCACCTTGTGATGAAAGAGAGAAGAGGGAATAGTCAGAGGTATCATCTTTGTGTTGACCAATCTTTAGGTCATTCCTCTTTTGACATGCATGATTTTTCATTGACTTTCTATTGAAATAAAATGTAGTCTAGCCCCACAAATGCAGAGTGGACACTGACTTCAGAAACAATTGGGCCAATGTGTTTAAAATGATTGCTCCCTGTTGTAATTAATTTTAACTGTGCTTATTAGATTTTACCGTCACAAGGGAAAATGCAGAAATGATGGATGGATATGGATGGATTCCTTGAATCTATCAAGGAATATAAGCTATGAGGCAGAGATTTTAGGATAACTCCATGTTCATACCATGTATGATCACATATAATTGCATATCCTTTAGGTGACTAGAATGCGTGACATTTTTCTCACACAGATGCTGGAAAGTCAGTCCCATGATCCTACTATAATATAAGCTTATGTGTCTTTGCGTGTGTCTTTGTACTTGCATGTATGTATGCCAATTGTCTAGTTACCATGCAGCACAGAATCTCCTGCTATCCTTATTGAAGAAGCTGCTTTGATATGGAGAAGCCACGTGGCAGGGAACCATGAATGGCTTCTAGAAGCTGAAGACCTCAGCTCCACAACTAAAAGAAACTTCCTTCAAGCATGTGAGATTCAAAGAAGACCTAGATCTTCATATGACAACAATGACTGTCATCTTTATTGCATCCTTATAGGACTTTATGCAGAGGACTCAATTAAGTTGTGTCCAGGCTCCTAACCCATCAACAATATATGATAATAAGTGTGTATTGTTTAAAGTCATTAGATTTGTAGTAACTTGCTATACCGTTTAGAAAATGTACACAGCTACATTATATAACTGAGCTAACAACAAAATCTCAGTACTCCAGTCCTATTACTCATCTTCTTTTCCAAATTTAAAACTAATATGTAGTTCAGTTCATTTTAATGAGGACCTAGCTGCTCTAGGAGGGGCAGCGAAAAAGAGAAAAGTCTGGACAAAATGGTTTGACACAGTGGCTGCAACGATGGGTTCAAACAAAAGAATTGTGAGGACAGAGCAGAACCAGGTGGTGTTTCCTTCTCTTGTACATAGGCTCACTAGGAGTCAGAACTAACACAACAGCACCTAACAGCAAAAAAAGCTGCTCTACAAGAGAAAGATGAAGCAATCTGGTCCTTTAAAGAAGTATAGCCTCAGCATCCCTAGGGAACAGTTTTTCTCTGTCTTACAGTATCATCGCTGTGAGTCAGACCAATTGGATGACCATGGGGAGCCCTTGTTGTGCAGTTGGTTAGGCGTTCAGCTGCTAACTGCTAGGCTAATAGGTCAATCTCACTCCATGAGAGAAAGATGAGTCAGTCTGCTTCTGTAAAGATTTACAGCTTCAGAAAAGCTAGGGGGTCATTCTAAGGGGTGGAATTCCCACCACTTGTCTGTTAGTTTGTCTTACTGTGCTGGCTTGCGTGTAGCTGTGGTGCTGGAAGCTATGTCACTGGTATCTTCAAATACCAGCAGGGTCACCCAAAGTGAACCGCTTTCAATAGAGCTTCCAGACCAACAATAGAAAGAATAGCCTGTGCATTTCAGAGGAATTAGCCACTGAAAGTCTTATGGGTAGCATCCAAACATTACCATCTACTGAAAAATGCATGAATATCAGAACACTGTCAGATATAGTACCCTAAAATGAGTTCCTTGTATTTCCACAAGCAAATGAAGCACTGGAAGTATTTGTCTATGCCAAGAAATTTGGAAGACAGCTACTTGGCCATCAGAAAATTTGGCCAACGGACAGTGCAAATTATAGAAAAATTTCATTGGTATCACATGCAAGTGAACTTTGCTGACAATCATCTAACAATGGTTGCAGTAATACCATGACAGGAAGCTGCTAGAATTCAGGCCAAATTCAGAAGGGGACCAGGAACAAGGAATTGGCATTGCTGATGTAAGATGGATCTGAGTTGAAAGCAGAGAATACCAGAAATATATCTATTTGTATTTTATTGACTATGAAAGGCATAGTCAACTATATGAAGCATAAGAAACTTTGGATAGTTTGAGAATAAAGGGAATTTTAAAACACTTCATTATACTCATGCAGAACCTGCAAACAGAACGAGAGAATACTGCATGGTTTAGAATCAGGTTAAGTGTGCATCAGGGTTGTATCCTCTTGCCATATTTATTCAATCTGTATGCTGGACAAATGATCACAGAAGCTGTGTAATATGAAGAAGAATGCGGTTAGTGGTGTTTGAGAAAGACTTATTAACACCCTGGGATATGCAGATGCCACAGCTTTCCTTGCTGAAAGTGACCAGAACTTGAAGAAGTTGCTCATGAAGATCAAGGATTACAACCTTTAGTATGGATTACAACTCAGTGTAAAGAAAATCAAAATCCTCACAACTGGACCAATAGGGAACATCATGATAAACAGGAAAGATTAAAGTCTTCAAGGATTTTGTCTTGCTTAGAGCCACAATCATTGCACATACAAGGAGCAGTCAAGAGATCAGATGATGTACTGTATAGGGTAAATCTCTTTAAAGTGTTGAAAATCAGGAAGGTTACTTGGAGGACCAAGGTGTGCCTGACTCAAGCCATGGTGTTTTTGATTGCTTCATATGTATGTGAAAGTTTGACATTTGAATAAGGAAGACTGAAGTAGAATCGATGTATTTGAATTATGGTGCTAGAGGAGACTACGAAAGTACTATGGATTACTAAAAGGACAAACAAATATGCACTGAAAAACTATGGCCAGAGTGCTCCTTAGAGGCCAGGATGGCAAGGATTTTGTCTCATATACTGTTAGGTTTCAGCTTCTGGCTAGGTGAATTTGATTCAGCCAATAGGGTCCACCAGTATCGTCGACCACTCCTCCCAAAGGGAGTCGGGGTGGGGGCTGAAAAGGCCAAAAGTTTCTCTCTGGCTCTCTCTCCCAGTGGCTGCTACACAATGCAGCACAGGCGTGCTGCAGTCCTGGAGCGCCCAGGCCTAGGTCCCGCAACTGGGTCCATGGACTCTGGCTTGTCTTCCATTTACTGTAAAACCTGAAACTGCTGCTAACCTTCATAAAACTCACTTGGATCACAAATGGATCGAGGTATATCTCGAGCGAGCGAGCGAAAGAGAGAGAGAGAGAGAGAGAGAGAGAGAGAGAGAGAGATCTAACTGTACTTTGGACTTGTCAGGAAATACCAGTCCCTGGAAAAGGACATTATGCTTGATAAAGTAGAGGGGCAGCACAAAAGAGGAAGACCATGGGCAAGGTGGATTAAGAGAGGCTGCAACAATGGACTCAACCCTGAGAACAATTGTGGAGACGGTGCAAGAGAGGTGGGTGTTTTGCTCTGTTGTACACAGGGTCACCATGAGTCAGCACCAACACAACGGCAGCAAGAGTTAGTGTTCGTTTGATGGCAGTGAGTTTGGTTTTCATTTCGGTTGTTTTCTATCACTTCATATTCCCTCCACTTTGACATACTTAAAATGCACCTCCAGACTAAATCTCAGCTTAATATTTTTGTTTGTTCATATTTGCTCCTAATGAAATATATGTATTTATTTACTTATTTTATGTATTTATGAATCGTTTTATTAGGGGCTCATACAACTCTTATCATAATCCATACATACATCAATTGTGTAAAGCCTATTTGTACCTTCATTGCCCTCATCATTCTCAAAACATTTTAGAATTTATTCTATGGCAGTTTGAAGGAAGGAGCTAGAATTATATTTTACATTAGGCAATCACTCAGTAATCTTTACTTGCCTCCCACCCTCCTCAGGCCTTAAACAAAAACAAACAAATTCATTGTTATTGAGTTGATGCCTACTCAAAGCAACGCTACAGGGCAGAGTAGGGCGGAGAACTGCCCATGGGATTTCCAAGGCTGTAAACCCTTACAGAAGCAGACTGCCACATCTTTCCTCCCTAGAGTGACCAGTGGGTTGAAACTGCTGACATTTTGATAGTCATCTGAGTACCTAATCACTGTGTCACTAGGGCTCCTATCCAAAACTTTAGTGACTTAACAAAATCAACGCACATATTATTAGTTTTTGTGATTCCTTTCCATTCCCCAAATCTAAAATGACTAGTCAGTGAAGTAGCATAGAATACCTCAGCCCCACCTTCTGTAAGTCAAAGGCTCACTGGACTTACTATCATAGAGGTACATGGGGATCGTGAAGCTTTCAGATCTTGCTGAGCTGAGTATCAATAGAGAACCAGAGTTCATCTTCATTTAATGGTGGTTGGTTCCTTGAGGAGAGACACAGTCCTCAGATCCCAGTGATTTTCCTAGAGGAGTGGTTTTGCTTCAGCATGTACAGCAAAAGACAATCTTCTAGAAAATGTGGCACGCAGCTTGATTTATTGCAAATTCAATGTGATGGGTGACCTACCAAGGAACAGCATTGTGTTCCTGCTGCTGGAAATTCATTGAGAAGGAATGAAACCACACCAGGAGGCCAGTTCGGCTTTCATCTCCCTAAGTTTTGGGGTTTCCTTGCTTTTACAGAAGACTAATCAGCTTTTGGGTGTCTGGGCTTTAAAGGAGATGTTTTCCTGTGGGTGGCAACAGGAGTGCACCTTAAGCAGACTCATGTGTTGACAAGTTTAGAGGTCCACGAATGCAATTAAGCTTTATTGAGTAAAAGGCGGCCTGAAGAAATCTTGGTGCTGTGAAGAAATTTTCCTTTTACATATGTAGTAGATGTGACTCCACGAAGATTAGGCTATAGCTAAAATAATGGAGTGTTTCCAGATCCGGAGAGTGAGAAAAGAGTGTGCCCTGATAGATTTCTGTGCATCAGGTAGTGCCGGAGAACGTGTTCATAAAGATGGCTTGATGGCCCAAGGAGTCCACAAGACAAACCAATGTCCAAGCTTAAGCAGAAAGGAATTCAAAATGTGTTGTCCTCATTAGAATCATCTTCCCCACCTGGGCATGGAGTTGAACCAAGGTATTTTATTCAAAAGAAAAATGGGCATGCAAAAAATGGAGATGACTTTCTGCAACTGCAAGTGACAACATGGCATAAACCAAACAAAACTCACTGCCATTGACTCAGTTCCCGTTCACAGTGCCCCTATGGGACAGGATAGAACTGCCCCTTGTGGATTTCTGAGACTAACCCTTTACAGAAGTAGAAAGCTTCATCTTTCTCTAGAGCAGTGGTTCTCAACCTTCCTACAACCGCGACCCTTTAATACAATTCCTCATGTTGTGGTGACCCCCCAATCATAAAAGTATTTTCGTTGCTACTTCATAACTGTCATTTTGCTACTGTTATGAATTGGCAAAACCCTGTGAAAGGGTCATTCATCCCCCAAAGGGGTCACAACCCATAGGTTGTGAACCGCTGCTCTAGAGCAGGGGGGTCAAACTGGTGGCCCTCGGGCCTCATGCAGCCCCCAAGGTAATTTTTTTTCCCCAAGGTAATTTTTTGTGGCCCACAATGCTTTAAAATAAAAAGAAACTTGAAAAAATTGTTATGAAGAAAATAGCTCTTAGAGGAGATGGAGACAATACCGTATACACAATTCCCTCATAAACCCTGTAACTACTGAAGATGAGTATACATGTGGCCCAGTGCCTTTCCTGGGGGCCTGTGGATGTGTACAAACGCACTGACTCAGTTCTGGCGACGTTTGGAGCGATACGTCTGCCACTCTCTGTCACGTAATGTAAGCAGACCCCAATAGCGAAAAGGTTAAAAAGAGCACTCTGGATTGTGCTGTTATGAATCATACCTAGTGGCAGCTAGGTATGATTAGTTTTATAAATACATTAAATAAAATGAATGTTTAAATAAAATCAATTATACAGTGTTTTAATTATCCTATCCATATTCCTGAATCCTCACTTCAAAATATAAATTTAACAAAATTTGTAAATGTTATGTGGCCAGGATGAATCCTGCCTGTTGCACCAAATGGCCTGTGTTTTAATTGTGTTTGACACCCCTGTTCTAGAACATTGCATAAAAGGTGTGCAAATAGACATGAACTAAGAAACCAGGGTCGAGGTGGTTCAAACAGCTTTCACTCAACTGATAACCTGAAGGTTGGCAGTTGGAGTCCACCCAGCAATACTATGGAAGAAAACACCTGCCTAGCTGCTTCTGTAAGGAGCCCTGGTGGTGTTGTACATTATGTGGCTGCTAACCACAAGGTCGATAGTTCCAAACCACCATCTGCTTTATTGGGAAATCATGAGGTTTTCGGCTCCTGTAAAGATTTATAGCCTTGGAAACCACTCAGGGCAGTTCGACCATGCCCTGTAATGACCAATAGGGTTTCTATGAGTTGGAATTGACTCCATGGCTGTGGGTTATCGGCTTCTGGCAAGGAAACTGGAGCCGGCCTGCTCTGTAACACATGGGTCACCATGAGTCAGAATTGGCCTGATGGCAGCTAACAACAATGATCTTGCCAGGTGGCTCCTGCAGGGAGCTCAGATCATCTGTGCTAATTCCCTGTGATCTCTGCATTTTCTGTTCAAGTGATGGTAGCAGCTCTGAAAATGAATGGCAACAAAGCAAAGCAAAAAATAGAATTGAGGATGCAACCATCTTAGTTGCAGCGACCCAGAGGATGTTTAATGGAAAAGGCAGAGGGCATTTTAAAGTAGTGGGTAGTCAGAGGTATATTTACCAATTGTCAGGTAATTCCTCTTTTGACATCCATAATTTTTCCATTTCTTTTTTACTGAAATAGACTCTAGCCTAGCTCTCAAAAGGCAGAGGGGATACTGATTTTAGAAACAATTGTGCCACAGTATTTAAAATTAGTGCTCTCTGTCATACCCCACTTTCACCTTGCTGATTAGATTTTGCCACGACAAAGGCAAATGAGCAAGTGTGGAGAAGTATACCTGAGCAGGTATATATTTTTTTCTTGACCATAGGAAATGTGCAAAACCCAAAGAGTATCTCAACTTGTTAAAAGAAGCGAACATTTTCTTAAATTCTTTAATGAGTTTGTGTTGAAAATTAAGAATAAACTGGGGTACAAAACCCACAGGGCTTCAACACATAGCAGAACGTATCCTGGTACTGTTACTTTTCTTGTACAATAATGTCCCATTAAAACACATCTAAGCTTAAAAAGCCACACAGTCAACCAAAAGCCTTCCAATTCTCCTACTAAGAAAGACAAATGTTTTATAGCATACTCCAGGCACCTGTGAGCTTTCATTCTGTCAAATATAATCTAACTGAAGTCAGCAACTTGCACTAGGCTACAGCTGCCCAGAGGGTTTTTCCCAAGGGAAGCATGCCATTCCCCACTGGACAAGTATCTGTTATGGTAGATACTTTATGACTGCTCTTTGTGAGCTATAAAATCAAGGAAAATTTGATCCTTCAAATTTGTCATTTAGCCAGTATAATGGAATGACTTGATTTTAATTGTTATTCCATTATTTGCTGTCTTTTACCTAAGTTCCATGCATATAATACTGCATTGAATAAAACTCAGTACATGTTTCCAGGATCAAATGAACCCATGCATGAATAATAACATCATTTTTGATGCATATAATGAATGTGCAGAGGATTCAGGTTCCATTTCTCTAACACCCACCCCCTTGACTTCAAGTTGATTTCGCCTATGACTCTCTGAAACCAACTACATGGAAATATGAAAATCCCACTTCTCTGCCACTTTTTGTTCTGACACCAGCTGCCTATGTAGTGCATCTTCCTATGACACTGATCACCCAAACTAAGTCACTTCTCATGAGTCATAGGGCACAGTTCTTCAGACTGCCAAGTCTTCCCAAAGCATTAAGAAAGACCTGCAAGATTAAGAGTTACCACACCCTTACCCACCAATCCCTGAGGATGATATTCCTGCTCAGAGCAGACAATGCACAGAGAAGACCATGAGGCTGGCCCCACCATGAGACACAACATGCCTCACTGAACTATAGCACTACGGGAGATAACACTGGAGACACAGTGTGGGAATTGTGCCTGATTTGACCCTCTCACACTGGGGAAAAACACAAAGGGCATGCAACAGAGCAGGAAGGGGAGCGAAATGATGAAATCCCCGAGGAATACCAAAAATAGACTTTGGGGACAGATTGTGGCACCCCATGAGACTCTAATGGAAAACACTCCTAAAGGTCAAAAAACAGTCCTGGGATTATTTACAGGTTTTCCTTTTTGTCATTCGCTTTCTTTTCATTGTTGCTTTTTTTTGTTGTTGTTTTCTTGGTCTTGTCTTCCTTTGTTGTTTTGTTTGGTTTTGCCTGGTTTTTGTGCTTATTAATGTCTCTGCATGTCTATCTAGACAAAAACAGCAGGACTGGCCAATCAGGGGGACACCTGAGAAGGGGAGGTGGGGGAAAGGGAGGGGAGTCAACCAACCTAGGGATAAGGGAACAACAAGTGAACTTAAATCAATGGAGAGAAGGGCATAAGATGCCTAGTGGGGCTTAATCAAAGACAATGTAACAGCTAGGAATTACTGAACACTAATGAAGGCCAAACATGATAGTGGGACAAGAGGAAAGTAAAAGGTAATAGAGAAAAGAACTAGGAGGAAAAGGACATTTATAGAGGGCTAAATACAGGTATGTACATATGGAAATATATTTATATATAACGAGAGGGAAATAGATCTGTGTACTGATATCTATATGTTAAGAATTAAGATAGCAGATGGCATTGGGCCTCAACTCAAGTACTACCTCAACACAAGAACACTTTGTTCTAATAATCCGGCATCCTTTGATGGTCACCTTCCTGACACAATCGCTAAAATGGGTGCATAATCAAATGTGCTGAAGAAAACTGAGTGCCCAGTTATCAAAAGATGTAGTGTCTGGGGTCTATAAGGCTTGAAGATAAGCAAGCCATCATCTATCTGAGAAACAAGAAAGCCCAGATGGAAGAAGCCACCAGCCTGTGTGATCATGAGGTGTTGATGGTATATCAGGCATCTAAGACCCAGAACAAAATCATTCCAATGTGAATGGGGGAGGGGGTGTGGAGTGGAGACACAAAGCCTATCTGTAGACAATTGGACATCCCCTCACATAAGGGTCACAAGAAGGAGATGACCCAGTCATGGGGCAGTATAGCACTGATAAAATACACAACTTTCCTCTACTTCTTTAATGCTTCCTCCCCCAACACTATCATGACCTCAATTCTACCATACAAATTGGACTAGACCAGAACAAGTACACTGCTACAGATAAGAGCCCATAACACAGGGAATCCAGAATAGATAAACCCCTCAGGACCAACAATGAGAACAGAGATACCAGGAGGATAAGGGGAAGGTGTGTGTGTGGGGGGGGGGATCAATCACAAGGATCAACATATAACCCCCTCCCAGGGGGACAAACAACAAAATAATTGGTCAAGGGCAACTGAGAACAATATAAGATATGAAAATAATAATCTATAACTTATCAAGGGTTCATGAGGAGGGAGGGTGGGAGAGGGAGGTTGAAAAATGAGGAGCTGATATCAAAAGTTCAAGCAGAAAGAAAATGTTTTGAAAATGATGATGGCAACATATGTACAAATGTGCTTGACACAATGGATGAATGTATGGATTGTGATAAGAGATGTAAGCGCCCCCAATAAAAGTATTTAAAAACCATAATAATAATAAAAAGATTGGAAGTTCCCACAACACCATCAATTCTGACCAGTTAGCTACAAATTCTGTTCTTCTACTACTTCCTCAGGATGCCATAAATTCAAGTGTCTCTAAGACCTGCCCCCCTTGCTCCTCAGTTCTGACAGAGTGGCTATAAATACAGTAGCACCCTTCCTCCCCCCCCCCCCATCCCTTCAGGATACCTATCAGCTATAAGCTCAGAGGTTCCCAGTCCCTTGTCTCTTCTGACCTGCTGACTGTTACCACTCCCTTGGGTGGGTTAATTAGCTAGAACAATTCACAGAACTCATAGAGAATGATATACTTCAGGTTAAAATGGCATGGCAAAGGCATCTGACCTCTAACTTCACAAGGGGGAGAGAGAATCATTATTTGCACCAATAGCCTAAGGCTGCTTCCTCAGTTGCAGGTCAATCATGCTTCCACATTCCAAACTTTAATCAATTCTGGCACCAGCAGTCCCTCCCCCAGAACTCCAGTTCTCTGCTGTGCTTGACACTTCAACGCAGTGACCACATAGCACTCTCAGACAACCCTCAAGAGTATGGGATTTATTAGGGACCAAGTACACAACAGGATTAGGAAGGACTCAGGATACAGTTCCTCAGCCAGGATAGCCTTTTTTCAGCTGTGCCTGCAAAATGCCACACTTTGGCCCTTGGTCTCTCAGTCCAGTAGCCCCTTGGCCTCTACCCTGCCTGAGCAAGAGTTTCAAAGTTCTTTTAGTTCTGCCAATGAGTGCACAGAGACAACCAATGCTTCAATGAAGCCTCAGCCCCTAGGTACTCTGATCAAGCTCGGTGGGTCAGCAAATGTTTCTCTTAAGGGCACAGAAGCACCCCACTCTATCTGCAAGGCTCCGACTCAAAAGCATTCACTTTCTTTGCTCGATGAGCTCTGTCCTATGCTTGTTTCTTGGCTCTGCTGCCATTTTTTCTCTTCCACTGCCTCTATTTCCTGGATCAACTGAGAGTTGTTGTTGATCGCCCTCAAGATGAAATTTCTGTGTACTGTCAATGAGTTCATGGCGCTCGGTATTGAGAACTCTGACACTGAATTCAAGTTAGTCGGAAACAATTCTATACTTTGTTAGTCATGTCTACATAGGGACTGTAATGGGGTGGTGGCATATATGCCACACATTAGTACCACCCTAAGTGCTATGGGTAAGGGAGTACCTGGGGAGTTTAAGCAAGATTCTCCCCACTCCCCTAATGCTTACATTAGTTTTAGCTTGGCCCAAGCTGAATTGGTAGGGCTTTGAAGATAATCATTTTTCTAGCAAAGCCTACTAGGTCTATTCTAAGCCATGGGCCTTGCAAAGAGATTTCATTTGAAAATCTTAGAGGAGTGTTCCACTGCTTAGCAATGAAAATAATAGGAAGACCTCTGAAAATGCCTGAGCTGAAGTATCCTATGTCTCTCCAGCTCGCAAATGTCCACGGCATTGTCTGTGAGCGCGGGGAGAAATGCCCCTGCATTTTCCACTTGACTCATTCAATATAAGAAACTCATTTTGAAATTTGAGGCCATTGCAAGCATATTACAGCAGGCAAAGAGCTGCTGACTGCCTTTCTAAGGAAGGTCGAGTCTGGAAGGCGAGAAAAAATAATTGAGGGTGCATTTTGTGTGTGAGACCATGAAGAATATAGCAGTTGCTGCAGGAGTTGTGTAAGATAATTGGACTGAACTGCTGAAAATGAATTGCAACCTCGTTTTCCCTTTATTTTTCAGGTGCCGATTTCTGACTATTGAATTTAGGGAAGACCGAATAGAGGAGCTTCTATACTAAAACGATTTAACACAAATGATTCACATACGATTATGAAAAACAAAAGCTGAAGCCACTGTTTCATTCATTTATGTATGATGTGTGTCTCAACATGGTGCCTGCCATACAGTAGACAGAAAAGAGAAAAATATTTTTGAGTCAGTGAAAATAATGAAAATAATAACAATGTACATTCTATCAGGGGGGTTGAGGGTTGGGGAGAGGGAAGGGGAAATAAAAAAAGAGCTTATACAAAGGGATCAGTAGAAAGTAAATGTCTAGAAAAGAATGAGGGCAACATATGCACAAATGTGCCTGATTCAGTTGATTGTGATAAGAGATGTACGAGCCCCATATAAAATGATTTTTTAAAAAGACCATATCAATTGTCATCCAGTCTAAGTAGAAGTCACACTCATTCTTCAAGGACAAATGAGTCTTCCCATGAGTGTGTTTCCATTTGTCAGCTGTATACAAGTACACAAGACCCATCAACATGAAATGATGGCAACTCATGGATCAGGGCTTTCTTCCACAGTAACCGCATGGGCTTGAACTGCCAAATTTTAGGTTAACATCCATGCACAAATCACTTACCCTGCCCCCCCCCCCCAAGCTCGTGATATACTCATTACAAAGGACAAAATACACTGGGTTAGAATCACAAATATAGGTTGGTGCTTTAAGTGGTAGATATTAGAGGGCCCCACTGTTTACTACTACCTTCTGCTTGATTCTGAGGTCTGAGTTTGAGCATGCGATATGCTTTGACCAATCACATGCTTTGAAAATGCTCTTGTGTGATTTTTGCTCCTTGTCTTATTTTTCTGCCCTACCTTGAGAACATGTCTAGAGTCAAGCACTGGAAGGTAAAAGACGGGTAGAACTAAGTTTTTCCAGTCATGTTAGCTGAGGCATCTTAGAATTAGACATGAGTGAGCCTAGCTAAGATCCATAGAGCTACCTAGCCATCAATCATCCCAGATATATGAGCATAGGTTTCTATGTTACTGAGGTTTTTTTGGTTGTCTTTTAAACACATGAGTGGCAGTGAATGACTAATATATTCCAGCTTCAAGAATACTGCTTGTGATATCTTGGGCAAGACTTTACCTTGGTGAACCTCAAGTTTATTCAGACATAAAATAGAAGTATCTTCCCTTCTTGCCTCATCAAGTTACAGATAAATTTAGAGCGTATGATAATAGATGTGACATTTCATTTTTAAAAGGTGGAGTATGTTCCAAATTTAGTTCATTATGATTTATTTTGTGGTATAGCAACAGCCATGCGATCCAATCTCCCTTTATCCAATCACGATCAGAAGTTTCTCTTTATACTTTGTGCTCACCCAAGCTATTTTCCTGCTCTTGTCTGACAGGTGGCAAATGATGTGTGTAAGTAGACTCCTTCAGCAGAAGGAAACACATCTTCTGAGACTCAATGATGTTTCACCATATGCTGAAAATGTTGCCAATGGCAGGTTTTGAATAATGATCTGCTCATCGGGCATTGGTATTGTAATAATTCCATCTGGATCCATTTTGACCAGTAGCTTACAAAGTGTTTTTTTTTCCCCCCAGAAAGCCTTTTTTAGTATTTTTGAATGACAGAGTCAATCAAAGCTCCCTCTCCTCACAAGACTATTTCATACATGAATTAATAAGATATCAGCACCAAAGAATAGTACTGTTTTCAAGCACTCTCTGAGATTGATGTGTCACTTTAATTAGACTTTAAAATAGTGAAATATTGTATAATATATATAGTAATTCAAGAATCTCCATTATTTACTCCACATCATTAAGGAACCCTCATTCTGCACAAAAGTGAGTGAGGATTTAAGTTGTTTAATGTGATCAGAAAGGTTACATAATGAGGAAATTACATAACCAGGTAGAATTACAATCCAGACTCTTAAGTCACCATTTAATGTCACTTTAAGAGACCCTCAAAGTGGACCTTGTGAGTCTTTCTAAAGTTTCTGTTAGTTGCTATATGGTATTCTGCCACTTTAGTCATTCACTTACTTAAATTTAATGTCTAAATTTTGAAAAGCAACAATTATTGCCTCCATGAAGGATATATCAATTTAGACTCTTAAACAGTAATTTCCTTTGGAATGAACAAAAGACCAGGCTTCTATAACAATAGACTTTCCTAGAAGAATCAATGCATTGGAACGAGAATTGGAAAATAATATTGAACATAATGTGGACAGCTGGAACAATTAAGAAGTAAATTTTAGAAGAAATAAAACCAGGATGCTCCTTCAAAGTGAGGATGACAAGACTTTTGCTTGCTTCCTGTAGACATCATCAGGGAGTACCGTTTTCTAGTAAAGTACAGCCCGGGTCAACATGGGGAACCTCAGTGAAATTCAATGTCATAATATCCACAACATTGGACTGAAACATACTTATGATCATGATGCTGTCACAGGACCACCCAACTTTTTGTTCTCTTATGAATAAGGTCATCAAAAATTTGCGCTAAATTGAAAGCAATTAACAACAGCAATCCTACTTCCCCAGCTTCTCTGTCTCTTTCTGTGTGTGTCTGTGTGTTTTGCTTCTTGCATTCCATCAAGCCATGCTTTCCTCCTACTCCTCCACTACCACTATCACACAACAGCTCTGTTTGGGGGTTCTACCTATCCATTTGCTTTGGACACACTGTCCATTCTAAGGCAGCATCACCTCCCTTGCCTGCGGAAGATTTTCACAGGTTTTTGCCCTGGGTAAATACTGTCTCCAAAAACCCATCCATACATTCCCAATAACCTACTAATTGCCTAACCAGGCAGCTGATTTACAACTAATACCATTACTATGTTCCTTTTTGGCAATGATAATCTTCATTGCCTCAAGCTTGCTTCTTATGTATAAGCTTCAAGTAGTCATTCTCTTTCCTATTCCACACAATTAATTCATTTAGTAATTCTTCTTGACCACATCCTGAACCACATGATTATCAATTCCCAACCCTTCTCAAAAATGTAAACTCACTGCCATTGAGTGGATTCCCACTCAATGCCACCCTACAATCACTGCCACCTGGTCCATTCCAACTCAGAATGACCCTGTCGGTCAGTGTGTTAGACAGATTTTTCTAGAGGAAAAAAAAACCAGAACACTTATGATTTCACATAGATGGATGGGTAGATAGATAGATGATAGATAGATGATAGATAGATAGATAGATAGATAGATAGATAGATAGATAGATAGATACAGCACAAAAGTATATAACAGTTACTTAGTCCACACAGTAGTACAGAGGGCTTAATTTAACTCACTTCCATGGAACATTTAATATACTGGAAGTTCTTCAACTCACAGGTGGAGGAAGCAGACAGCTGAGTTTTCTGCAGAGCAATGCAGGCAGTCCGGCCACAGGCAGAAAACAGCAGGGCAGATCACCAACAGTCAGCCAGACAATAGGATCTGACAGTCCCAAGCTCAAGCAATGTCTACACCAGCAGTGTGGCAAAACAGGTCTTGAAGGAATCTCAAGCTCTAGAGACACGATCCACAGGTTGGGTGTTCCACAGGTAGGGTAGTTCGTAAGTTAAGGCAGAGAACTAGCTAGGGCAACCGCTTGCTGGTCCAATCACCAGCGAGCAAGAGAGAACCAAGTGGAGCTTGCTGAGCCATTTATCTCTTTACCCTCCAATCAAAATGTGACCTTATTAATCCCACATGTTCTATTGGCCAGGTTCGCACAATAAACCTACCTATCACAGTCAGGGTAGAACTTCCCCTCCCAGTTTCTGAGAATGTAATTTTTTAGGGGAGTAGAAAGCCTCATCTTTCTCCTTCAGAGCGGCTGGTGGTTTTCCTCTGCAAACCTGGCAAGTAGCAGCACAACGCATAATTACTATGCCACCTGGACAGGGTAAAACTGACCTTGTGGGTTTCAGAGGCTGTAGCTCATTAAGGAAGTGGAAGGCCTTGTCTTTCTCCCTCAGAGCAGAGTGTAGTTTTGAACTGCTGACCTTGAGGTTAGAAGCCCATGGCTTAACCACTATGCCACTATTGCACCTAGATTCCCCACCTTCAGGATTGGCACATTCTTACCAAGTTTTATTATCTCTGGTCTCTTTCATGCTCTGTTTAGAACATTTATTTCTTATTAATCTTGCAAAACATTACAATATCATCTCGTTAACACCTACCATAAAACTAAGACCCTACTGTCGTCAAGCGGATTCTGACACATACATGGAGGAAAAAAACCTCATCTTTCTCCCACAAAGTGTCTGGTAGGTTGGAACCACTAACTTTACAATTAGCTGTTGAAAGTTTACCCAAAGGTACCAACCAGGATTCCTTAGTGCTACTGATGCCCAAATTAAATCTTCAATTGTCTCTGTGTTCTGGAAAGGAAATTAACACTGTGCCTTCCCTGGCTTCAGTCTCTTTCCTATGTATTTATTATTGATCCCAAATAGTGACTCTTAGCTTCTGTTAGTCTTTGCCAGGGGACATCAAACTTTTGAGATGAAAGAGCCAATCTTGTCCCTCACAACAAATTGAAAAATATGTGAGAGCCATACAAATGGTTTTACAAATGACATCACCACTCTCTTCATAATATCCTTTAAATTTTGTTCAATTGTCCTTCAGAGTTGCATGTACATTTGGAAAGAGCCACATATGGCTTCAGATGCACAGTTTGACAACCCCTGGTCTATGGCGAACTAATGTCCACAGAATGAATTCTACATTATCACCTGTTTCATATAGCTTGAAATCTGAGAGTAGTTTTTATGTTAAATGAAATCATTAGAAAAACATCAAAAGAACAATGACTTTTGGTGATATGAAAAATGCAGAAAGTTGAAATCGATGCCCCCCAAAAGACAGAGTTACGTACTGGAACATAGTCATACTCATTGTCCACATATTTTCGATGGCTGCTTTTGCAGTTCTGTGACAGAGATGAGTAGCTAAAACTGAGATCATACGGCCCACAAAGCCTGAGGGATTTACTCTCTGGCTTTTTACAGGAAGAATTCTGCCAACCCTTTGTGCACTCTTCTCTGAAAGTATACCCTCACGACTATGTTCATACCATTCATCTTTGTGAAGACAAAATTCCTCTCTCCATACTTCGAAAGAAGACAAGTGTCTGCATGTCCTTTCGGTGTCATAGTAAAAGCATTGCTTAACAGGTCCACCCACAGATTTTTTTATTGCCTAGAGGATTCACCTTTTGTTTAATTTGCCGTTTACTGTTATTGACCAGGTCTGAGGCTCTGATGTCACATGTTAATTTGTAACTTTCTGTTCAGAAGGAAAGACAAACGATGTAATTTGATTGCCTTATGGGATACGCTTGTATTTGAAAATCGGGCTCAGGTGATTTTTAGCATTCCTTTGACTTATTGAGGTAACTCAGATGGCACTGTAGGTTAAGCATTGGGTCACTAACTGAAGGGTCAGCAGCTGGAGCCGATCAGTGACTCCACAAGGTATACATGTGACAACCTACTTCCATCAAGATTTATAGCCGCAGAAACCCTAGGGAGCAGTTCTACTTTATCGTGTAAGGTCACTCTGGATCAGAATCGCTCAAAGACAGTGGGATTGACATTAACTGACTGTATATATCTCTGATATTTATATGCTTCTTTGACTCCTTGTTTTTCAACCATATTCTTAGTTCACTCAATAGTGACCCAAGTCTTTGACACATGATTATTTTGTATTTGTATGAGGGTCATGTTTTTAACATTTTAAAAATTATACTTTGACACATTGTTGGAAATTCCTTGTGCACATCTCAAATCTTGGCCTCCATGTCCAATGTCAAATGGCACCTCTTGTTGCTTTTTTTGATCACAAGGGATCACTTTTACACTGTTTATCTTGTTAGTGAATTAATAATTTCTTGAAGAGAACCTAAGATACTGACAGTCAGTAAGTACATCCTTTATAAGACTCAAATCTCAAAACACTGGCTACTATAGAAAACAAAACAAACAAACAAAACCCCCCAAATGTTTGTTGAATTAATGGATATAATAATGCATTTTTAAAACGTGCATTAAAAAGCAAAACACTAAAATGTCACTTTATATTTGAAAGGGAAGAGGAGAGAATATAGCACAGTACAACAATACAAAGCATTTTAAGTGTTTGTTTAGCATAAGCTAAGTAGAGCATTAGATAAAGAAGTGCCCCTAGGTTACAGTGAATCAAGACAGTGATAAATTGCCTGCATTTAGTGTATAAGAATTTCACCCCCTAAATGTTAGTAAGAACTCCTGTACATGATAAGGCAGGTCTCAGCCATATAAATACAGGTTCTTGTACTAGGAACATTGATGGAGCAGATTCCCATCTGCATACAGCATTGAGGAGATCATTCGGACTATTTTTGCTTCTCCTTTATTTAGACCTTAATTATTGAAAATTAAGTTTCCATCAAATCCACAGCTCATATATGCTTTCTATTCAGTAATTCAGGAATAGTTCAAGATATTTTAATATTTACTTTAGCACTTAATGATATATTTATTGCTATAGTAGAGGCATTGTGTGTTTTCTTTTTGGAAAAGCATTTTCAATTGCACATATTATTTTAAAAAGATGTTAAAGTATTGACAAGAATACACAGAAGAACAGTTACCCACAATCCTACTCCTAAAACTGTTCTTAGATAATTTTTTTAAAGTTTAAAAATAGACATTATTCATCCTGATTTTGTTAACGATGAAAAAGATTCCTAGAATCTGTATCCTTAGTTCAGCTTGTGATATGATTTCAAGATCACGGTGTGTGAGTCATAAAATAAAATAAATCATTTGAGTAGAATTCAAGTATATATAAGCATGTGATTTTAAAAGTTTGCTTTCCAATAGCCTCAATTTTCCATATTCTGAAATCACCTACCTTGTGGTATACAGCTTTGAAAAATCCCTCTAAATGATCCTCATTCCCTGGTATTCATTCCTTGTGCAATAACCTCCACTTGGGGGTGGGTATGACTACATATAATTGAAGAGAATAGAACAAAGGTAATGGGAAGTCACTGCATGATTAGGTTTCAAAGATCTATTATTTCCTCCTTACTGACAATCTCTCTATTTCCTTCCCATTTACCTTGCTTTGATGAAGCAAACTACCATGTTGGAAACGCCCATATGGCAAAGAACTGAGAGCTAACTCAATCCAGCAATCACTGAAGTTTGAGATGCGCAAATCCCATTCCATGAAGAACTGAAATCAGGCACCACATGATTGAGTTTGCAATCTGATCCTTCCTCAGTTGAGCTTTCAGAGGAGACCACACCACTAAGAAACACTGTATAATTCCATTAGAGACCCTAAAGCAGAATACCGGGCTAAGTCATGTGTTGTTTAAAATGTCTATGATAAGAATATGTGGTGAAGAAAGTTGATGGTGCCTGGCTATCAAAAGATATAGCGTCTGGGGTCTTAAAGGCTTGAAGGTGAACAAGCAGTCATCTAGCTCAGAAGCAACAAAGCCCACACAGAAGAAGCACACCAGCCTGTGTGCCCACGAGGTGCTGAAGGGATCAGGTATCAGGCATCATCAGAGCAAAAAATCATGTCATTGTGAATGAGGAAGAGTGCGTAGTGGGAACCCAAAGCCCATCTGTAGGCAACTGGACATCCCCTTAGAGAAGGGTGGCGGGGATGAGACAGCCAGTCAGAGTGCGATGTAGCAAAGATGAAACATACAACTTTTCTCTAGTTCCTAAATGCTTCCTTCCCCCGCCCCTTCCGCCCCACTATCATGATCCCAATTCTACCTTACAAATCTGGCTAGACCAGAGGATGTACACTGGTACAGATAGGAGCTGGAAACACAGGGAATCCAGGGCGGATGATCCCTTCAGGACCAGTGCTGAGAGTGGTGATACAGGGAGGGTGGAGGGAGGATGGGGGTGGAAAGAGGGAACTGATTACAAGGATCTACATATAACCTCCTCCCTCGGGGATGGACAACAGAAAAGTGGCTGAGGGGACACAATGGACAGTGTAAGATATGTCAAAATAATAATAATTTAGAAATTACCAAGGGTTCACGAGGGAGGGGGTAGCAGGGAGGGAGGGGGAAAGTAAGGAGCTGATACCAAGAGCTTAAGCAGAAAGCAAATGTTTTGAACATGATGATGGCAACAAATATACAAATGTGCTTGACACAATAGATGTATGTATGGATTGTGTTAAGAGTTGTATGATCCCCCAATAAAATGATTTTTTAAATGTCTATGATTTGGGGTAATTTGATATGCAGTTACAGATCATTAATATACCTTCCCCATACACAAATTTGGTTGTATCCCTTTGTATCTACTCACTAAAGTTGGCATCCAGGCCCATCACTTCTTCTAGTAAACGATTTAATAAAATAATCCAATATACTTATTTTAATTAAGGGGCTGATAAACCTACCTCTCTCTCCATCTAAAGTATTTGGAATCTTAACAGGAGTTGTTAGATTTAAAAAATCGAATTTCTAGAGCTATATTTTGAGGCATTACTAAGCAAAGGGGATAGATAACTTCTATCATTCCCTGTCTAAGAGTCACATTATGGTAGGGTGAATAGGGGCTCAGGATGAGGGGTTGTCCTAGGAGTCCAGAAGACTGCTTTGTTTATTACCAGGAGCATATCATAAGTAGGAGCCTTCTCATTTTCTGTGTTTGTGGTAATTTACAGGCCTTACTAGGTGCATTGAAGATTAAAGTTCAAATTTAGACTGCTGGCCAGAATAGAAATTACATATAAAACTGGAGTGAGCATTTGCAGAAGGAACATACTATCCTTGGAATATCTAAGTGATTTGAAGTACAAATCTCACTGAAAGAGCAGCCTAATTCGGGAGCCATCTCAGCACTCTTAATTTCATGCTCTCTATGCAGTTATGGACTGAAATTCAGGACACTTATTTTTAGCAGGAACTATTACAAATATGGTATGATTGGTTTCCTAGAATGTTGCCACTTAAAGGAAGATTGGAAATCATGTAGTTAACCCACCATTTGTGTTAGAAGATAATATTATTTTAAATCTATTTTATAGCCTCTTAACTTATAATAAGACTCGAATGTTAACTTTATATTATAGTTTTCATATAATAAAAGAGTATATTTAGGAATTTGAAAGTTGAATATATATTTCTGGCTTCTAAAAGAGCCAGAGTTACTCAAAACTATAATTCACTAAGTCTATGCATACTTGGATAGATTTAGAGAAATGAATATGTTTAAATAAACGTATAAAAGTATTTGCATTGGAAATTATGTGGATTTATACAAATGAGTCAAATGCATAAACACAATGAATAACTCTGATTCTAAAAAACAATAAAATAATAAAAATATTTATATAGTGTTGTTATGAGGTGTTGTGGAATTGATAGCAACCCTATGTACAATTTATAGTAGCCCTATGTACAACTATGAACAAAATAGTCTCACAACTGCTGCAATGCTTAAGCCCATTGTTGTAACCACCGTGTCATTCATCCTTGTTTGATGGCCTTTGTCTTTTTTGATGACCCTTTATCTTACCAAGCATAATGGCCTTCTCCAGGGACTGGTTCATCCTGATAGCATCTTACATCCAAAGTATGTAAGAGGAAGTCTTCCCATGCTCTCTTCTTGAGAACACTCCTCCTGTGCTGCTTCTGTGATGCCTATGGCATCGTGGACTATTTATGTAAGGAGCATGGTATACCACATTGTTAAACTTGTGTTAGAAGCCATGCAGGGCATCAGAACTATTTTGATCTATGTCCAAGATGACCACCAAATATTAATGATCCATTTACTATGGCATAGAATTTACAGTGGCATCAAATGACTGGTCTATACAGGAATATATGTGAATGGTCCCTTGTTTATCTTCTAGCACAAATGGAACCATTTTTAAAAGCCCTCCTAGCTTCCCCACTCCCGCTGGATATCAGTTCTTTGTTGGACACGCAGGACAATTCAACCTCTGCCACTACTCAAGCCTATGTTCTCCCCTTTTGTGATAGGTTGTTTTTTATGCCACCTTGGCTGGGCTAAGAGTCTGGTAGTTTGAGAGTCATCACCATGATTTGAGCGAATACAATCAGCTTCCTGATGGGATCTGCTGTGAGCGCCAAGAGGTTGTGGAAAGTTTAGGGTGCAGTGCAACTCCTTTACTCAGGTTACAGCCCTGTTCCTATGGGAAGGAAATTTCCTTGGGGCTATTCCCTATTTCCTATATAAATGGATACTGTAGAGATCCTAGTTGACTTCTTGCTGGATCTGTATCCTGCATTTGGCTCGTCCATCTGCAGTTCTTTGGATTTGAGTCAATGGGCAGCCATATTGCCTGCTGACCCAGGGAACCATCAACATTCTGCTATCTGATCTGCTTTTTGGACTGTTATTGGACTTTGCAGCCACAGCCTGACCTGCTGACCCTGTGTTCACCCACCTCTGCATCTACCAGCCTGTAGTCTTCTTTCTTCGTCTTCCTACTTCTTGCTTCTTGGTTCATCAGCTCCTGTAGCTACATGAGTCAGGAGAAGCCTCAAACTTCATATCTCACACAAAGACTTTAACCAGACTGGACTTAGGCACCTCTACAATTGCATGAGCCACTTTCTTGAAATAAATTTCTCTTTTTAATGTCTATATGCCTGTGTGTGTGTATCACCAATGTAGCTTCTCTAGAGAACGCAACCTAACTTTCACAGGTGTTGTTAAAATTTCTGGATGCTAATTTCCATCTCATTGTCTACACACTGTGGACCCAAACCACCATGCATGTTATCAATTTAAATATGAGTAGATGAAATCAAAATCACTTCTAACCAGTCCATTTAAGAAGCAGAAGAGGCTTTTACACACTCTTTAATTGCCACCTGGACGTAGAGGACTCTGAGATCCCATGGTTTGAAGGAAGCACAAGGTGGAAGGAACCTTTGCCCCGTGGAAGGCTATCAGATGATAAGGGGCATTTAATTACCATGACAGAGGAAAGATACACTTGATTTGGGCTAAATGACTGAAATTTAAGAATTAATTGCTACATTACCCAGCACATTCCACAAATAAAGTAGTTAGTTACTTGAATTTGGCTGCTAATATCAATGTGTGTATGTGATGCTGGTTTAGCAAGCAACTGGAGGGTGATGGAGAGAGTTATACTGGAGCCTGGAAAGATGGAGTTCCACAAAATGGAAGTTCTGCAAAACGTTTGGTGTAACTGCTGCCTTTAATACCATGAGAGGAAGATTTGCTCCTTTCTGAGACCAAAGGGGAGGCATGAAAAAGCATAATACTAGTGTGACTGTGTATATGTATGTATGAGTAAAATTGTGCTTGATTTAACAAGTATCAAACAAAAGAACTGAGTTCAGGCAAGAACTGACTCTCTTGAGAACAGAACTATAAAGGCTAGAAAGTCTTTCCATCAATTTGGGGCCCTACAGGCTGGAAAAGCAAACTACTTCTGAAGCTAAGCCTTATCTCTCAGGATCTCAATGTAGTTGGTGATGATAGTGAGAGCGTGAGACAGAGGAGAAGGAAAGAAAGATACAGAGTAAGATCGAGCAGTCCGTCTAGGAAACCACTGCGTATGGTTAGAAGCGAAGGGGATGGATTAAAAGGAAAGCCATCAGAAGCCAGAGTGGAATGCGCCCAGCCTGCTAACAAGACGGCAGAGTGGAAACGTGGTGATCATAACATCACAAATGAACTCTGTCTCCAGACAAGTACTAACAATGAATCCATCTTCTTAAAGTTCATTTTGGGCAAAGAATTTAACTGTGCCGTAAAGCCAACTAGTCTGCCCTTGTTTTCTAGAAAGGCGATGCTAATTCTTTAGTGTTCCTGATCTATTTCAACTAGATCACACGAAATCTGTCTAGCAATATCTGGAAGGAAAGTCAGCAGGATTTAATTATGTTGCTATGGCTGCTAGCAGTTGCTGTGATGCTGATTCTTACGGAAATACCATGTGTACAGAGCAGAACTGCTCCGTAGGCTTTGAGGACCGTTGGTCTTTCGAAAGGCCTTACTTACGAAGCATCTGCAAATGGGTTCCAACCATCCATTTGGTAGCTAATTGCTTAATGGCTCAGACAAAATTTAATATTCGATTTGTTCATTACTATAGTTCTCTTTACAATTTTTATTGTAACCAACCTAAGATGGAACTTTCTGTTTCTCCTAATAGGATATTTTTCCTTGTACACATAAAACTTGCTCTCATCAATCCTACATTTTAAGTTCCTGGTGCTTTGATTATATTTGACAACGGGAACAATATGCCCTCTTGACCGTAGTAAATAAACACACCCATAACCTCACCTCCTTTTAACCTCAGCAACTCTTGCACATCGCTCCAGGAGTATCTTTGTCCAAGCTTCCAGTTGTCTGATTACTAGTAAAGTTGGACTTATTTTCCTATTTCTATTTATAATTTTTCTTTCTTCTGACATTATTTGATGCTTCTTTTTTAAAAGTTTCTTTTGATGCTGATTGTGTTATAAGTGTTTGTCTATGTCTAGTTCATGACAGAGGAGCTCTGGTGGTACATGGGTTAAAGCACTGGATTGCTATCCCAAAGGTCTATGGTTCGACCCCACCAGCCATGCCATAAGAGAAAGTTGTGGCTGTCTACTCCTGTAAGGATTTACCACCTTGGAAATCCTATGGGGGGCAATTCTACTCTATTCTGTAGGGTCATTATGATTCAGAATCAACTGGATGGCAGAGTTTTTGTTCCTGAGTTATGGCAATAAATAAATGAAATCATTTTCATTTTATATTTTAATACAGTACTATTCTGAAGCCTTGCATAGTAAATATCCATACTTGTGGCGAGCTTCACTTTAAAACACAGTTTCTCCACATCTATGGAGTAAACTGGACAGACCCCCTTATAATTTTGTATTCTTCTACCATCTGGTGTTCAGGCCCACTTGGTCCATTAAGACAATCTTCATATTTGTCACCATCTACCCTATTCTTGGTTGGTATCTAGTAGACTGATTTGGTACTAGATTTGTTCTTTTGGGAAGAAAGTTTTTTCAAGGTTTAACAAATGGTACTCTTTTCTGAAATGGGATGATTCCTCAGAATAAAATACCCATGGATAGGCTACTTCCCCGAGCCTCTCCCTCAGGCCTTTTAGACTCATAATCCAGATTTGCTTTAAAAATCATTCTCAGAGTGAAATGACTGAGCCCAATTTCAAACAAAACTTTGTATTTGTTCTGAATGGACACACATTTTGGGCCACTTTCCTTAGTGGTGTTTCAATTTCACTGTCGTTGTATTCCATTTGAAATCTCTCTGGGGCACACAAGGCATTTTCCTAGGAATTTTGGCAGCACAGCAACTGGTAGTTCAGTTGGTAATACACATTTCTTGATGGAGGGGTTCAGAGAGGCTCTGCTTTCCAGAGCTTGCTGCCATGTGCAAGAGTCAAGTAAAGAAGGTTCATGTTTTCCTTTCAGAGGTGCTGATTTACATATTTAAATATTTCATGAAGTGGATGCTCTCCCTGTTAAGGCTCTGTGGCTAATATTTAAGCACATTCTTGCAGTTAGGGAAAAATGTGAAGGGGGTGGGGTGGAATAGACCCTCGAACAAATAAATCCTAATGAGAATATAACAGCTTCACAATGTTCATTCTTGGTCAAAAGGTTTGGAAGATGTCTTGGCTTGATAACTAGATCTAAAGCTTGTTTCCAGTCCTGGGAACTTGAGGTAGGAAGTAATTGAACTCTGTGTGCCTCTAAATCTATATTAATCTAGGAAGGGATCCCCAAGGACTTGATGTTTAGCCCTAGTTCACTACCAGCAAACCCAAACCTTCATACAGGCACACACTCTTTTCTGTGTATCGGATATATTTCAATGTTTACAAATGGAAGGTTTTGGGCCCCCCTACGAGGAGCAAGCCTATTGGTGCCAATTTTCTTTCTTTCTTTTTTTTTTTTTGGTGCCAATTTTCTAATAGCATGCATTCTCTTTGTGTCTCCGTGTCAGAGTTTTGTCATTTTCCCAAGGTTCCCATATTTTCCAGAAGGTTACTACCCACAGCCTTTCTTTCTTAATGACTCTGTGGTATCCAATCTCTAAAGATGGCCCTCATGAAACAGTTATGCTGGGGTTTCTCCTTCAAAAATTAATCTAGACTAGCCCTATGATTTTATTCTTTCCCCTGCTTTAGCTTTTATTTTAAGCTTAATTTACGCCTGAGCCATACGTTTTTGCTTCTTCAGCTACTTTTGGAAGATCTTTTTCTTCTGTGTAACATCCTATTTTGGTTTAGGAACAAGTTTTTTTTCCCCCAGTAAAGATTATTTCAACATGGCAGGGGGAGCTCAGGTATGGATTGATCTGACCATGAGCTTCGTCAGTCCAGGCAACAGGTCTTGGGAGCTTGTTCACCTACTTGTATGTGCTCAATGACCAGAGAATCCACAACTAAACCTTTAAGTTCAGCATTATTTTCTGCATGGTTAAGGATGTGAAGCAAAAACATCAGCATTCTTTTTGGGTCAATGACCCTGAGTCATTGACCCCACTGTTTGGCCTGGGCACACCTACCAACTCCACCATTGTAATAACGTTGTCAGAAGGGCACAGGCTGCTTTTGCAAAGTGATTTCTTTCAAATATTTGGGGCCTTTCTGGATATACATACCATTGATGGCCTGGGCAGTTTCATAGGTGTTCTTCAAATGGATCTGGAGGTTCAATCAGCTTGATTTGCATGGTTGTGTCGGTCAAGTGAGTAGCAAACCATTTGGGCAGATCACCTCAGGTTGCTAGAGGAAGAGGAAGAGCGGTGGGTCTTGGGCAAATTCATGGTCACCAAGTTCTCCCCTATGATTTTCTTTAATGTAGCAAAAGTTGTGCTTTGGGGAACTGTGAGCTGCTGTGGAAGAAGACTTCTACCCAGGTCAAGAGACTCTGTAGAACAGTCTTGTGAAGGAACCAAGTGGAAAGCAGAAGCCCTGACCTCGATGGAGAAGGAGAGAGACACAGCCATCCTAGCATCCAGTTGAGTCTCCTTATAGGCTCCCAAACTTACCCGGGCGATGGCTCCCTTTTCAGAAACAAACAAATTACTTAGCACCCCCACCCCATCCCGGAATTATTTATTTATTTTTACGGCAGCCCATACTCGAGGCTCAAGTGTAGATATCTGCTTTTGCAGTCCCTCTGGACCATTCTAGGGAACCCCACCCCCTAGGGGGTGGTATTACTCAGCTGAGCCCAGGGAACTCACATGAGAGATAATAAAATAGTTGTTTTTCATCACTAAATTTTATAGTGATTTGCTACAAGCAATAGAGAACGAAGAAATGCCCTCCTCTCAGGCCTCTCCATACATGGCTATTTTCCTTGCCTATCCGGGTGCGATGAGAATTGAGACTACTGCATTGACCCTTTCCCCAGCTGGTGGGTATGCCTCATCCATCTTTTGCCTCTGCTCAAACCATGTAGATTCTGACTAGCTCATAGACATGATCTATCATGTCAAGTTCATAAAATGATTGTATACTGGCTTGAGTCTTTATAGCTGGTTTGTGAACTACTTAAAAGTCTGAAGATTAAACTCCTTGCTATCAAGTCAATTCTGGCTCCTAATGATCTTCTGATCTCATGTATATAATGTTTGTAAATGCAGATTTTAAAGATCTGGGATATCAGTAATAATTACAACCCAAACATGTTTTCAAAGGAAAAAGAAAAATGGAATCATTCCGGTTCAACCCCTTGCTAAGAATTTTCTTTTCCACCCCAGATATACTGAATCAGAATCTACAATTTAACAAGATCAGCATATGATTCTTATAGTTCTCTGGGTGCTTAATGCCTACTATGTGACAAAAGAAGGCTGGTGGTGTGATAGATTACATGTTGGGCTGCTAACTGCAATGTCAGCAGTTCAAAAGCACCTGCTGCTCTGCAGGAGAAAGATGACACTTTTTACTCCCTTAAAGATTTACAATCACAGAACCCCACAGAAGCAGTTCTACTCTGTCCTGTGGAGTCCCTATGTGTCAGAATTGACCTGATGGTGGTGAGTTTGGTTTAGTTTATCATCTGGAGGTCCTGTTACAGTTTAGGGTTTGAACCAGTGTCTCTGGATTGGAAAGGAAATTGTTCAGCAGGGGTTGAATCACAATGAAAACTCTGAAAACCAAATCCATTGCTATTGAATCAATTCCAACTCACAGCAACCCTATAGGACAGAATAGAGCTGTCCCTGTGGGTTTCCAAGGACATCATCTGTACTGGAGTAGAAAGCCCCATCTTTCTGCATTGGAGCAGCTAGAGCAGCGGTTCTCAACCCCCTTTGGGGATCGAACGACCCTTTCACAGGGGTCACCCGATTCATCACAGTAGCAAAATAACAGTGATGAAGTAGCAACAAAAATAATTTTATGGTGGGGGGTCATCACAACATGAGGGACTGTATTGAAGGGTCACGGCATTATGAAGGTGGTGAACCACTGAGCTAGAGGGTTCAAACTGCTGACCTTGTGCTTAGCAGCCCAACTCGTATTCGACCACATCACCAGAATGAATTTGTTCAAAACCCTGGTTAGCATGTGCTATGTGTAATGCAATGCTTTCTATATAGACTATTTTTAATCTGCTCTTCATGAAGACTGAGCCACTATACCTTTTTTTCTTCTTCCTCAAACACACCGTGTCCATTCCTTGTTCCAGTTCTTTGTATTAGCCAGCCCTCATGACTTGAAGGATCTCCCAGGTATTTTTTGGTCTCTTTCTTTGATTGGTTCAGTCAAAGGTGACCTCTTCCAGGAAGCCTTCTCTCATGATTCTGCATCATTTCACTTTCTCTTTCCTTCCTTTAGTTTGCATTGCCATTGCATACGCCACTATCTAAAAGAGTTTCATCGATTCAGAGATGGGCCTACGTGCCATCCTTAACAGAGCAAGAACAAGGACTCCTAAATATAGTCTGGCTTATTCTCCAGCCTAGAGAACAATGTCTTTTTATGAATACAGGAAAGGGGAGAGAGAGGAAGGGAGGAGGGAGGGAGGGAGGAACGAACCTTCATGAAAATTTACCTTCATGAAAAGTATTGTTGCCTATTTTGGGGGAGGCAACAGAGGTCGTGAAATGAACTCAAAGCCTTTTGATTTAGAATTAGCAACTTTTTCATACATCACCATAGCCTGTTGTCCCCTTCAGGGCTTCCATGTGGTTAGGTTAGCAGAAGAACAATTCTAGAATTCATTATCTTAAAGAAAAGTCTAGAAAAGGGCCAAAACGGATGATCGGAGGAGCATGAACAGCTGCTCTCCCATCCCAAACCACAAAATAATCCCTTGGATTTGTCCTCTAGGACTTAAAAAAAAATCACTACATTTTAAGATGTGAATAAGGTTTACAGTGTTAATTCAATTATTAAATACTGTCTGTTCAAATGGTTACACATTGAGCTGCAATCTGCATGGTCAGCAGTTCAAAACCACTAGTAGTTCCCTGGGAGAATGACTGGGATTTCTAGTCCCATAAACAGTTACAGTCTCAGAAACCCACAGCGGGTCACTATGAGTCAACATAGACTCGATGGCAGTGAATTGGAAGGCACATTTTTAGGAGCCTTGATGACATAGTGGATTACATCTTAGATTGCTAGCTGAAAGGGCAGCCATTCCAAACCGCCAGTCACTGTGGTGAAACATGATGATATTTCTACTCCCGTGAAGATTTACAGTCTCAGAAACCACAAAGGACAGCTGTAATCTTGTCTTATATGGTCACTACGAGTGGGGAATGACTCAATGGCAGTGCGGCGTTAAGGTGTACTTGGCAGTTGGGATTCGGTGCTACAATCCTTGCCTTCTTGTAGATCTGGGTTTGATTTTAGACCAAAGACCTAACACACTGTCACCCTATCTTTCAGTAGAGGCTTGAATGTTGGTGTGAGGCTGAACAGGTTTGGAGAAACTTCCTGGCTAATATGGGCTAGAAAGAAAGGTCTGGTGATCTACTTCTAAAATAAGCTAATGATAACCCTATAGATAACAATGATCTGATAGGCAGCCTATCAGAGGAATGGTACAAGATCAGGCAGGATTTTCATGAGGTTGCTATGAGTCAAGACCACCACGGTAACAACAAGCGACAATGGTGCATTGAGCTTATTTAACCAGAAACAGCATGCAATCCAAAGGTTGAAAGTTAAGGTTATCGTCTAGGACTGAAAGTAGACCAAGTACTGAACACAGATATCTATGAAAGGATGGTTGGGAAATTTTATGTACACCCATATTCCAGATGGGGTGACCAAGGCATGCCTTTATTTTATTATCTAAATCTGTATTAGGGGAGTGAGTGGCACCTGGAATTTTAAAAAAAGGGAGTGCCAAGGGTCAGAATAGGGTGAGAAAGAAACTGTCCAAACAGGGATTAAGAATAGCAGCTGTCCATAGTCCCCTTCATGAGGAGATCACTGAAGATAAGGGTGCTACAGCAAAATGTGGTGAAGAAAGTAGATAATGGCCAGCTACCAATTGTAATAGTCTCTGGAGTCTTAAAGACTTGTATTCAAACAAGCAGCCATGCAAGTGAAGCATCAACTAAGTCCGTATGTATGCTCCAAGAACAATAATAACAAAATCCAAATATGATGAAGGGAAAAATGTCGAAGCATAAATTATGAACACTCAATTTGTAGAATGCTAAAGAAGAAAGCGGGTGCCCAATATCCATCTGCGGAATATCTAATCAGATTACGCCTCTGGCAGCTCCCCTCTGGTCACAGGTGAAGGACCCAAACAGCTCTACTATCAGACAGAGATCATTGTAAATGTGATTATGGTGAATCAAACCATGGTATAAAATTATACTTGGTCAGTTTACATCCCTCTTGATCCAATACGAATTTGCTCTTGGATCCAGTATTTCTGGCTTATTCCACTACAGAAATTTCCTCTCTGGCTCTTTTAATATTGCTTGTGGTCTTCTGTTTCTTACTCTGTATTTTTTTTATCTTTATACAATTTTTATTTTCTTTCTGTTTCATTTTGTTTTGTTATTTTATTGTTTCTGTTAGGTTTCCCAGTTTATGAAGTACAGCAGGAGCAGGTGCATAGAGACAATAACTGATGCAATGGTTTATTGGGGCCAGTGGAGAAGGGGTAAAGGGGTAGGGTGAGTGGAATTAGAGAGCAAATAACAAATGCAGGATGCACAATGAGCACTAGAGTGGATTATGATGATGTATGTATATACATCTCTTTTTGAAAAGCAACTTAAATATGAAAGTGTATGATTTTTTACATCAATAAAACTATTTTAAAGAAAAATAGCAGCTTTATCTCAGTGGTGGAGATAGACTCATCATAATTTAATGCCATTACGAATTTTATACTTACTTTATGTTTTAGGATTTCGCCTTTCCCAAATGATTGTTGAGTATCACTTGGCTTTCCTATAGGAGATGAGAGCATTCTGATCTTTGTGATCATGACTAATAATTTCTTTCCTTTTTAAAGTTCCTAAAAAATTCCTTTAAAGAGTCTAAGAGCATTATGATGAAAACCTGTTTTGTTGGTATAGCACAGCTGTTCCTATACCCATGGCAAGTATTACTGATTCCTAATGATGCACAGTTATTATATATTTTGAGCATCTGTGTGAAAGTTTGCGGTTATTACTGCATTGGGTTATGCCCACGGGAAATGCCTAAATCAATAATGGGTAGGTGCAGTAGCTCAGCAAAGTGCTACAAGCATGTATCTGGGGGCAGGGGGGGAGAACATTTGAATCAATAAAAAACATAACAAAAATGAACCCACCGGGGTTGATCCTCTGTGTCTACCTCCAGGTGCTTTCATCCACATTGTTGTCCTTAACTTAGAAAATAAATGCCAACTTAATCTGAAGTATGAAGAATAAAAATGTTCCCAAAGACAAAAATTAAAAATATTTGTTTTTTTTCTCTAATGAATGTATGTATGTTCCTGTACCAATTGGAAAACACATTGAGAGAGCTAGAATTTCACTCCCCAAATAGATCTTTTTTATTATTATCAAGGTCTACTGGTATTGATTTAAAAGATGTTTGCGTATGCAACATACTCACATTGCTTTATTAATATTATTGTGGTGGCGGTTGTGTTTAGTTCACACACACACACACACTCATCTGCACACACACATACACACATGCAAAGTATTTCAAGTCATCATATCCTTGCATTTAACGAATGAGAGAGTAATCTTGTGAAAGAAAACATTTTACAAACTGAACACATACCCTATTTATTTTCTCTGAAAGTTGCACTCCATAAAGCAAGTCCATTTTTTAAACCTTTACCAGTATTGTACAAAAATATTCTTACACAGGTAATAAATTTCTCTTTAAACATCCAACTTTTCTTTTCTGTTTCATTTAAAATACCAAAAGTTATTATTTTTCATCTAAACATAGAACACCTTGTGCTTATACAAACTGCAGTTCTCATGTGCTTGTGTGCTGATGACATGGATTTTACAAATACACTCTGCCATGATGCATCAAATAGGGGAAAAAGGAGAATCAGCGCACAACTTGCCTATTCTTTCTGAACAATGCTCTGTAACAACCCTCATCTATATTTGTTTATATTTATAATTTCTTTGTGGGAAAAAAATTTAAGGCAAGTGCAATCAAAATGACAATCACTATCTCTATGGCCAACATACACGGCACTCAGATTCAGTGAGCGATCACTTTCCCTCTTAAACAAGAAAGAATGAAGTGGTAAGCGTGTCACACTTGGCTACCGTCAGCTATGAGCCACAGTTAAAATCTTTAGAATTAGCCACATGAAAGTCTACTTTTCAACCCTTCCACCAGCAGGAATCTCTGCTATCCCCTGCCTGTGGTTTCTCATCCTATGTCCAGTTTTCTTGTGAAAATAAATGGCACGTTATAGGATGCCAGTTTTGAAGATGACAGTGAATACAAGGTCACCTTGTGGCGCAAAAGACTTCAGCCACAGTCCTCATCAGATAGTTGGATTGCTACTTACTTCCATTGTGTTTCTGTTTCACTTCAGGGGGGACTACAAAAATCCTTATCAGTAACTGTATTTCTAAAATTAGGCTTTGCTGAGCACATGTTATTTGCAAAGGACATAATTTAAACGGAATCAGAAAAATAAGTTATTTCCCAGCCCTGGAAAAGTAAAATTGCCTAAAATATAGGAAACCCATGGTAATAACTTTGGCACTTTCAAAGACTTCTCTTATGATAGTCGCTCAGTGCAATACCTCCCTCATTCTTTATAAATAAATAATGCAGGGCTACCATGTAACGAGAAAAGTGGGAAATGAAAACAATCGCAGAATTTTATGGGGGAAAGGAGGAATGAGCTGTCTCTCTCCTTTACAATAAAATGCATGTCCTTCAAAGAAAGCTCAGTCAAACGGAAACCTGGCTATTTATTTTCAGTCTGTGCAAACATCATTCACTGGGTAATTTCCTGATGAAATCCATTATCTTGGCCCCTTCTGTTGCTGTTGATGTACTGTAGTGTATATATTGAATTAGCTTATTTAAGGGTATTGCTGGTGGGTGCTTTTAATTACTGCATGTGCATACATTTCACAGGAAAGCACACATGGATGCTGAGCTAGTGCAGTCAATGCTTCTCATTGTCACAGTTGACTGTTGTAAATTGCCACTATCTCTGGTGTGTTGTTTCTTTCCAGGTGGTGTAGAAATACCACTAACTATGTTGTGCCCAATAAACTGCTAATGTGGAATATTGTTTCCTGATGTTTTAATCGGGAATGCACTAGGTAGAATCTTGTAGGAATTTGAAACCAACCCCTCAGAAATTCTTTGACGTGGCTATTCCATGCAGAATGCATAATAATAATGGTTTATGTCATGGGAGCCAGATCGTTGAAATGCAAGTTTAAGATCAGTGACAAGATGAGGGTCATGAGACACTCACATTAAGTGAGGACATTAGTCATAAGAAGTGGAAGCTAGCTAAGCTCAAAACTGGGAGTCTTTTTTTTTGGTTTAGCAGTGGGCATGAATAGCAACATCAGCCCAGTGGGATAAACATAAATGGCTCATGGAGTATCGAATAAAATAATAAAGGTATGACATAGTTAAGGACCAAACTAACTTGTTTACTGTTGGGTAGAATGTAATTCTGTTGAAATATGAGAGTTAAGTCAAAAAGTATTGCTCTCTGAGTTCCAGTTCATACACGGATGAATTTATTCCAAAGAAAGCATGTTTAACATATTTCCGAGATCAGTGGGTGGCTGTAGACAAATTCTCTCAGTGATACACGTCTTAGTCTTGTTAGAGTGTCTTAAAAAATGAATACATTTTTTGTGCCAAGGTGTAAAAAATGATTCTGAGATCAGGGCTAATCAAAATTTTAACAAAACACAAGTGGCCATTTCCCAGGTCGTTGAAGCTTTACAACAACGCTTCCTCACATAAAACATCAGGAAGACCTTAAAGTCAAGGTAAGAGAGGGGACCATTGTGAGCTTTGACCAATAAAGAAATGGTGACTGATGTCTAGGAAGTTTGCAGCACTACCATTGATGAGACAGCTACTGAATTGGGGAGTCTCACATGATTAGTTTCAATTTGGACCCCAAATCTTGGCCTTAACAACCTTGCAGCTCGAATGCCAAAAGTCCTGTGCAATGAACAAGTAGCTCAAAGAGTGCTCTTACTGTCAGTCTTTTAAGGAAGACTGACGTTAATGAAGATGATTGTATGAAAAAATGCAACCAAGGAAGAGACTTGGCTTTACTAATATAATTGAGAGAGCATGGTCCAATCAAAACAGTGGGTTCTGAGGGGATCTGCTAGTAAAATTGAAGGCGAGTTAAACTGAAGCCAGAGGTCAGCTTAGAAGGTTATGGTGACTGTTTTGGAGATTCCTAAAGAGTAATCTTGGTAGATTTTCTCTAATGGGAACTTAGAAGTGTGAAGACAATTGAAAACTGCACAGGTGAGAAAAAAGCCAAGGACGAAAGTTACTCTGAAGAATTTTTTTCATCAAGACAATACATCTGGTCATCCTTCAAGGTAGCAAGAGCTGTTCTACAAAAGTATCATTGGGAACTTGACCCCATTTATCCTGCTATTCTGACTTTGCCCCTTCAGATGTTATTTTGTTATCCAAACTCAACATTTAAAAGGAATACAATTTTAGATCCATCGAGGATGCCAAAATTGCTGCTTTGATGTGGTGTAAATGGAAGAGTACAGAATTCTTCCTGGAAGGGTTAGAGAGATCGAAACACCATTTTTTGAAGTGCAGAAACCTATTGAAGGATATGTCACAAAATATTACAGATTTTGATCTCTGGTTAATACTCGTTTCTATACATTTTCCGGCAACACTTTTTGACTTATCCTCGTAATACAAGAAGTTCTATTTAATTAGATGTATTGGCCTTTCATGGATACAGTCTTGGAGCTTATGTCATCTATTAAAATGGGGTTTTCAAAATTCCAGGACCATGAACATTTCTTGAGGTTCATTTTTTTCTTTGAAATGAGAATCAGGAATCCATACTTTCAACAAACAATCAGCAGTGTTTTTTTTAGCTAAATAGCATCTTAAAGACTCATTAGTGAATCTTTTGATAAATTGACATAATTTGGGGGAATAATTGGTAGTTAAATCTAATCTCTTCAATGATATTTACATATTACTTTTTTCAAATAATGCATTTGGGATCCCTGTCTAATTTTGGTACTTGTCTCCTTAAAAATCACAATGAGAAGCAATAATGGACATGCAGTGGCTTACAAGGAAGTTATCTTTGTAATGAACAGATAAATGCTCATTACATTCCCTTCTCCATGCCCCTCACCCCAGTTACAATGATTCAATTAATTTTGGTGTGATATATTCCATGACAAAACTGATCTGGCTTTTTTCCTAGTTTTGTTTTCTTTATGCTGGAGAGATTTTCAAATAAAGTATACATGTCTATGGTTCAAGGTTTCTTCAATGTCCCCTCACGCCCACCCATCTGGAGGTGGGATGGAATGAGCAAACCCAAACTCACTACTATCAAATCAACACTGACTCATTGACTCCCGGTGTGTTTCCACACTGTAACTGTTTACAGGAGTAGAAAGGCCAGTCTTTCAGCTGCGAAGGTGGTTTACGAACTGTCCACCTTGCAGATCGCAGCCCAAAGCGTAACCACTACACAACCAGGCCTCCTACTTGATGTAACCAGTTGGAATAAATTGTTAAAAACACATTTTTAAAGACCCAGTTTATGATGATATAGACTCCCCACCCCCCACCCAAGGCTTCTCTTTTACATTTCAATGCATGACAGCAGGTGTACTGACAGAAACAAGCAATCATGCATCTGTGGTCTCAAAGAGGGCCTTCAGATTTCAATATTAGAATCACCTGGGAAGGCCATTAAGGAGCTTGAGTATGGGATCCTTTCCAGTATGGATTGACAATTTTAACAAGTGTTCCAGGCAATTCTTCGGAAGCTTTAAATTTCAGCTCCACCTCTTGCGATTTCTGAGGTTTTCAACTCTGATTGTTCTACACAATGACCTGGGATGTTTACTAAAAAAAAAAAATCCAAAACAAAAAACTAACATGAGGGACAAATTCAAGACCAGTTATATCTGAATCTTTGGAAATTTGCGGCTGCATAAATCTTCCCAGGTTATTCTAAATGTTGCCTGGTCTTGAACTTGTGTTACTACCTCATAGAAGTATGCTCTGAAGAACTAATTTACCTAACCTTTATCTAAACTTATGTCACACTATTAGGTATGCCAATGTTAGAATTTATATTCATACAGAGTCATGTTTAACAATCAAATTCCCATTTTATTTAGGCAAAGCTAAACTTTGTTTAGCCTGAGACCTCTATAGGAAGGGATTTCATTCAGAGGCTTGGTTTTGCTTTCAAGCCCATAATTGCCTAAATAGCTCTACATTGCCAATGACAATAGGAGAACTGAGTTATTTTATTGTTTAATTTAAAGCAGCCATTGATTTCATAATCCTATAGTTCTGCTTGTGGTTCATGCAGGCTTTTGGAATTTTCTTCTGCTCTCAGTGTTTGGGATGGTTCAAATTTCCCCTGTAGAAGATTAAAAAAGAAAAAGACAGCTTTGGGAGGTTTTCCCTAACTCAGTTGTTTAAAAGTCATCTTGATGGTTTCTTATGTCATGCTTTCTAGATTACTTTTAACCTGTGGTTTTACTTAATGTGTGTAAGTATAGATCACTCTACCATATAAACAAAACTGGAAATTGTATCCACAAAACCTTGAGTATGATGTGCTATTTATGTTTTTTTTTTTAATTCTTGTTCCTTTAAAAAAAATCAAACGCGTACCTATTCAAATGAACACCTTCTGTGTACCATCAAAAATCAATGAACATATCACCAGGGGTAAAATTCTCGATTTGGGAAAATGATTGGCTAAATTATTTGTCATATTTAGATGGTCTCCGTCCTCCAAAATTCCATTACCCTCTCATTTTCTGCTTCAATTTAGCCAGTAAATGTAGATCTGATATCAATTGGGGATCTTCTTAGAATAAATTGTTACATGGGGGGCAGCCTTCTAATGACACATCAAAAACGAGTGCAATTGAGTTCCTGAGGAAAACCCCCAAATATTCCTCAACAATAGGGTTCTCCCGTGATTTACACACAGAATCATGATTCTTATATCATTTTACTTTCTCAATGGGGGGTTATTTCTTCACATTTAAAAACTTTACAGAGCTACAAGTGGCTTTATGACATCTAAAATTTGTGAATTACTTTGAATTTATGAGTCTTTTCACACCACTACTTTCCACTTTGGAAATTATTTCATTTTTCAGAAATGTTCCTTCAAAGGCTGTTTTCCTGAGGCAGCCATTCCGTCCAAACAGACCACTCAGTAGAAGAGGTGTATTGTTGCTTTCACATGTTATACTTATAATGGAAAGATTTACCACCATTCCCCTCCCTCCAAAGAAATAAGGCTATTTATTTTTAAACTAAAAATTTAGAAAAGTATTATTTTGACCAAATATATTTAACTTTAGGAGTGATCATGCACTGTAAGTAGATGCAAACAGTAGAAAAAGAAGGGGACTAGAAATCTTGGTCACTTTCAAATATTACCTGAGGGGTTGTTATGTGAGTAGTACCTTAAGAAGGAAGGAATAAAATACTTGGGGATCCAAAAGTAAGGAGTGAAAAAAGAAGGGCTCACATATTATCATTCCCTTCATATTTGTTTCTCAAGGAATTTTATGAAGAATATGAAAAGAATATGCAAGATTTAACCTTGAAAAGACCATTGATGTGGCAATGACTTCTAAGTGACTGTGTCTGTGATCCAAACCTCTCTATAATGCACTAGTTAGGGAGATTGTAACAAAGACTTGATGTCTTCATAAGATTTCTTTCTTTCTTTTTCGTGTGTGAGCCCACTGAGCATTTCTTAAACCCCTTTCTTCACAATCATAATATAAATAAGGCTTAACAATTATCAACTATACAGAATAAACAAAGAGGGAAGGAAAAGTATATATAGCAAGAGTTATCAGATTAACCAAAGTACTTACATAATTGTCCAACAACACATGATTTAATTTATTTTCATCTATGATCAGGTAGAAACCAGAAGAAACATTTGTAGCTTAATAAATAATTTAATTTCTTGAATTTCTATGTAACATATAAATTTATTTTTACAGGATATATAGAGAGCATACTCATAGAGAGCAACAGACTTAGGAAACGACTATAAAACACAAATTATAATTCGAGTTTAAAATTTCTCATTTTACACTTGTATTTGTCTATTTTCCTATTGCTAGTCAAAGCAAACTGAAAGATATAATTGTAAGTATTCTAAGAAAGAAAGGAGCGCCTCCATCATCTATGCATGAATTACATACATTCTAGATTGTACAAAATCAAAAGAAGGAAGGCAAAACGAAAGAGAACCACTCTGTAAAGGTACTGTTTATGGACTGTTGAACAAATCTGAGTGTCTGAGTTGAAGACTGGACTTGAACACCAGGAGAGGAAAATGACAGAGTTCACTTTCCTATTTGGGTTCCTTCCAACCCAGAAAATGCAAAGAAAAAGCATTTTGTAATTAAATAGTGGTTTATAAGAACAAATCTCCACTACTTAGGTGTAACGAATACACTAAGGATTATAGTTACCAGGAACATATACTGCCAGGAATATGGAGAGCTGCTGTTTATCCTAACCCAAAGATTTCTTCCTTGCAGTTTGAGTTTGCCCTAAACTGTATCTGATCGGCTCAAACTCAATCTCTCATTGACTAATAAAAGTGGATCCAAATTACTTAGCCACATATTCTTGGGCTACGTAGTATGTCATTTCACATTAAATCTTCTCCTTAAGAAATCTTTGCTACATAAGGTTATCTGTAGTATGATGATCAAAATTTACAAGGCAACCATATTACATAGAATCCATTTAAATTCATGTGCGGTTTTTCAAGTTATATCTCTCCAACAGTGGAGGGAACACAGCATAAAGATTATTATTGTTTTATTTTTTAGAGCGAATGCCTTTCTATGTTATCAAAAAGACAATTTGTAGGCATGTGGACCCTGGAGAATCCATTAATGAGGGAATGATATAAAAAGAAATGGACCCTAAAAGAAAAAAAAGAACAAGAATTGGACCCTTTTAAAATGTCTTTTCCTTGTTACTTTAATGGAAAATTCAGAATCATGTCTTTGTCAATGGACCCAGAGACCATCAACTTCAGAAAATTTACTAAAGGACAAAAGCAAAACAAATTAATATCACGTGTCTTTAATGGAAAGATATTTTATGTTCTGAGCCTGACAGGGAAAGGCTCAAAGGAAAATATTAGAGACAATTTCCTTCTTTTGTAGTCTCAATATTTTCTATCAATCTGATTGAAATTGGATGATGACAAAGCAAATCAGATTAGGATTATTTCGTCATCATCACCGTCACCTTTCCCTTACTTTTACTCAGCTTTAGTAAGACTGATGTCTCCTTGAGACTCTATTTCAACTTAATAACAGCAAAAACTTTCTTCTTGATATCAATCAAAGGTAAAACTAAAGCCTTAACCACCACCCCACTCCATTTTTTTCTATAAATTTCCCTAAGGTCACTCATGAATTTTGAAACTAGCAAAAACCTAATTGCTAAAAATAATGTATCTAACTAATTCTAAATCTTGGTGTAAGAAAAGGGGGACCTTTTAGAAAAACAGGTCAAATTGGTTACTTTTCCCTTTTTTCATGTACTGTGTGAATTCTTTGATTTCATTTAGGGAACAGGAATAAACAAAAATCATAAAAAATGTTTAATGCCAAATTACATGAGTTAGCATTCCCCACAAACTCTCTCTTAAGTAGATAAAGAAGTGAGCAAACTATCATAGTTATAGTAACCAGTGATCATTTATCTGGGCATGAATCATTTGTAACTATACACAATTTTTCCTTAGCACCAATCAGGTCTCCCACAAAGTTAGGTAATGCTGAAAGATCATTAGTTCTGTGGTTCCGAAGGATTACAATTACCCATTCATTTTTTTTTCATGCCTGCAAGACATGTGCGTTTATCTTAGTGTCAGTTTCTGATAATATCTCTTTAAATTCAGACATTGATAACTTTTTAGATGATAGAAATCTTTGAGACTTACTTCCAGGAAAATAGTTTTGTACAGATGCACAACTTTGTCTAGAATTTCAATGTTTCATTATTTCCTTTAATCTGCTCATCAATACAAAGTATACTCAAAACCAAACTTAAGGTCCATTCCAACAGATCATCAAAACTTTACTGTGGTCACTATTTGGGGAATATTAAAATGGGAGGGCTTCATGATAAGTCAAGGAATAAATTTTGCTTTCATTGGCAAGCTCCTCCTTTTAGGGAACATAGGTGCATCACCATCTCTTTAAAATATATCTATGTATTGATTTTTAAAACTTTTGACCCATAGGGAATAAGGGAGTTCAGTTGGGATTCCAAATCCAGTAGTAATATTTCAACTCTATTAATCAGTAACATCAATACTGTGATGTTTGGGCCAGAGACAATAAAGGAATTTTCCCCTCTGTACTGTTCTGTGATCCAGTTAAGTAATTTTACTTGCAAACTATGTATGCTCTCCTTTAAATCTAAGTAAACTTGCTCCTGGGACAAATGATATAAATTTAAATTAAAAAAGAAATTAAGGACACAATTAAAAAAAGTATTTCTTAGGAGGAGAACTAGGGTAATAACAATCATTTACAAACATATGAATTAATGTTTTCCTAGAAATGGTAACCTTAATTTACATAAATGGCATCTGTAAACGTTAACGATTATTCTAGGATGATCAAAATGTACTTACTTAGAATGTGGGGATTGGCTCTCAGTTAATATTACCTTTGTTATAAAATGCTAAATAACAATGAAATAAGGAAAAGGCCGTCACCTATGTATTTACGATTAAGTCAACAGGGCCCAAATACATATATGATGAAGAAAGTAATAATCACAGAATGGTTGAAAGTGTGAACAATCTGGTTTTTAGTTATAGAAATATAATAGGTTCAGGGCTCTTCTCTCATCACCTCTTGAATTTATTTCATAGCATTAATCTTACTTAAGTCGGATAGCTTTCATGAGATACAGTTTTCTTTTCTGCACATGGGAGACCCAAGGAATTGAATATTACTTAATCAAAAAGTTGAGCACCAGAATAAAGGATAGAATGCTCATAGGCAGCAAGTAGAGGTATTATTAAAGAACCAGAAGGACTTTTGAATCCATAATGTGTTACTCGGGGCCCACATGGCAATTGATGAAAATCAGGCATAACCCAAAATATCCATCAAACATGTCCAACTTCTGAATCCTCTCCTCTCCCCAAGTTTGCCTACCATATTCACACTTCCCACTGTGTTTTTACTACTAGAATATTCATGTCCCCATGGTTCCCACCAAAAGAAGAGAAGGCTGAAGCCTAAGCACTAGGGAAATATATATTTTTCTCTTTTTATTGTAAGTTCTAACAGAACTTTTGTTAAACAGAGAGCACGTGAACACATGACAGTTTCTTTCATTTGTTCTCACAAGGAGCTGATAGAGGAATATTTGGGAGGAAGGTTTCTGAAGCTATCGATATCTTCTTTTCCATTTAATTCATTTCAGAAAAAATATGACAAAGTATTAGAGGAAACAAAAACGTTTCTTAAGTTGTGAGAATATCAACTATTACCCATCAATTGCTGAATCATGCTATTCAAAGTGCTTAAATCTACACTAAAAGTAGAACAAAAAACATACTCCCAATGCTAAATAAACACCTATGAATACCAAAAATATGACTGTGGTCTGATTACTTCCTCTACATTTATTCCACACTTCCATCGTGCACTAACAAAAACCCTTAAAAAACAAAAACAACAAAGAAAGAGACCAGGCCATTGCCATGTTTACAGTTTTCTGAGCACTGGTGGGGTGGGGCTGGCGGTGGGGTGGGAGTTAGGAATCCAGTCCACTGCAGTTCACTGCCACCAGTCCCTGACAAATGTCCATAGTATAAAGTAAAAAATGGCCTTCCTGGATTCTGATAATAACCCCATGTGCAAAGCTGACCTTAAAGTTGTATGTGTCCTTGCAGCATCAGTTCTGGTGTGTAAAAAGGTGACATAGGTCCAGGGGAGCACACACATCAACAACAGATTGTAGAGAAGGACCCAGGCGAGTTGTCAGGGAAATCAACATTGTTGAAGCAAATAAAAATCAATGCACATCCCAAAGCTCCTTCACCTTGTCACACGGATCCTGAGATCTTTGTACTGTTTACAAAATGCTCACACTCATTTCTCAAACAGTTTCAGTTCAACCTCACCCTCCTTGACAAGATCCATTGTATTTACAGTTTTCTTTTGGTGGCCAACTCACATCTTACTATTGTGACCGGAAATGTAGAATTGGTTTCTCATTATATGGTGGAAGGAATAAACCAAGCATACCGGAGTCACTACACGAGCCAATGGACAATGACTGAGATGGAAATTCCTACAATGAATTACTAATGTATAAGCTCTATCACCAGTGTTTTTATCACATTTTTTTAAACTAGAGGCTACATAAGGTAATCTTTCCTTTTAGAAACTCTGCCCTCTGCAGGCTAATTTATGATTGACTTAGCATCATCCTCGTGAATATGAATTAGCTGCTTATGTTACTGATTTCGAAAGAGCTAGATGGTTTGAGATGAATTTGCTGGGAGCATCAGCTTTGTTTCAGCAAGATAGAATGATATTGCTAAAATAAAATGAATTATTTATATACTAAAGTTAATTGTTTTAAAGATTTTTTCTGGTCTAATTAAAAAAGTTATTGTAAGTAAATATTGTTTATTTTGAAAATACTGATTTTTCTTGGTATTCATATGTCTGACCTCCTGAGTTTTTAAACACCTTAGTATTAACACTTGTTGCTTCTTTTCACAAACTGAAATCAAAGACTTGATTCTCAATGTAGCTTTGACAATTAAATACAGCGAATTAACATTTAAATACAACGAGACTCCAAAAGAAGTTTCACAGATTTTCTCTGACTCATTAGAAAATAACATTTTGTATAATACAAGGTGACACAACATATTTCATTACACATCCTATCCTTCCCTTTGGTTTGGAAGCCTTCATTTTGACTTGCTGTTGATTCACCCTTTTGAGTTAACTTGCCTGGCATTTGCACATAATCTCATTTGCAGAAAAATTATAGAGGGAAAAGAGGAAGTAGAATATTAAACAAAAACAGCCACAAACACATTCATGCCTTTCCAGGAAGTGATCAAATATAGGGCTTGATTTTGTTGTTGTTGTTGTTGCTTTTTTTTTTCTTTTTCTTATTTTTCCTTTTTTGTGTTTTTTTTGTTATGTTTTGTTGCATTTTTTCCATATATATATGTATATATATATAAGGGTACATCAACTCATTTTAAAAACGGAAACAACACTCTCTCCCCCCATTTTCATGCTCTCGATCTTTGCTTCTTAGCACTCTGTAGTGGTCCCTGTCAAGTGACTAGCACACCTTTGGGTCTGGAGTGTATTCTGACGAGCAGTGAATTAAATGTTAAGACAGCTAGACTCACCCCCACCCCTCCACAAAGTTTACACATCATGCCGCTATTAGAAGGGTAGAGGCGGGGCAAGGAAGAGATCTGGGGCTCTGATTGGTGCGGCCCTCCAATGAACAAGGTTCTTCTCATCTTTTTTTGTTGGTTGGTTGGTGTTCCCCCCCCTCCCCAAATGGCAATGCTGGCGTTGGCACTGCTCGCTGAAGGCGGATGTGGTCCTGCTGATCCGAGGCAGAACCCGAGAGAGGATACGGTGCTCCTTGTTCCATCGGATAGATTTGTCCAAGCACCCCAAGGAAATGTTAAAAGCCAAAGCAAATCAAGAAGGGAAAATAAAAACCCATTTCTAAAACTAAACTAATGAAGCAAAAAAGAGTTTTCTATCTATACATCAGTCTCTTCTTTAAAAAAATGTAAATATACAAATTCCAATGATATATAAAACAAAGTCAAAAAATGTAGTGGTAAGAGACATGGTAAAACGGGAAGACACTGATGCTACAAAGAAATTGCAAAAAACATATATACAAGACCCTGTTTTTCCTCGTGTTCTAAAGATTGTAATGCATGTTCTTGTTTGTTCTGTTTTGTTTGTTTGTTTGTTTTTAACAGCAGCAGTCGAGGATTTAGTTCCAGGCACTGGACTGCGGACTTCACTCAAGTGCCAAGGGACGTAGCCGTCGTCCCTTGCATTTCTGTCACCAAATCACGCTGGATATACTGGTCTCCCTTGGCAGCAGCGGCAGGATTGCACTGTTTGTGTGGGCTTCATCTGGGTTCTGCTCCCTACTGGATTTGGTCTGCGGCCGCTGCCCGTTGATGAGTGTCATGGGGATGTTGCAGTAGGTATGCTGATTTCCTATGGAGGTCAGAGGCAGGGTGCCGGTGGGAGGTACGTCGTACTCATAGCTTCGGTAGTAGTGTTTCTGACGCATTTGCGAATGGTACGTGTTGTGAAAGGTAGAACGGAGATCTGGATGGGCAGTAGCGAGAGCGGTGGAGGTGGCCGCGGCCATGGAAATGGCCGAGACAGTCTGCAGCTCCCCGAAAGGCCCTTGTTCACTGACATCTAAAGCCTGCTCATGGGTAATGGGCTCTATCCGCTTAAAAGGCATTTCATACTGTAAACGTTTCCAGAACTTAGAGTTCAATTTGTTGCATTTTGGTCCGTGCCACTTAATCACCGTCAGGAGCTTGATGGTGTGCTTGAGGGCTTCCACCTCCTGGTAGTTCATAATTCCTCGGAGTTCACTGCATTCAATTAGGATCACTTTGATTTCTCCAGTCACAAGCATGTTTCGAAGCCTGGTCTCCAGTTCAAAGATACTCCAGCCTCTTCTAACTACATAATTTGGGGTCATGACGATAATCAACCGCTTGCTTTGATCTACACATCTTGCCACATCTTCAATATAGGCTACAAAAGAGAAAAGGGGTTGTCAAAATGCGTGAATTGAACACATGGCCCTATTCGTTGAAATGTTTTTGGTGAGTAATGTGTTGAGATGAATGTAGTCAATGAGGACTATGAACAGTGTTTGGGCCTTGCCTTTCACAAAGTTAGAAATGTTGTCCTCAAGTTCCAAATCGCTCACTTAGTTTCTGGGTCAAAGCTCATAAATTTAGCTACTGTGTAGACTGATGGCAGTAGTTCCTCAGAGGTATCAAAAATTAAATTTTGGATGAACACATACAATGTTTTCTTCTTTGAGAAACTAATAGAATTTTAAACAAATAAAGAATCACAAATTAAAACTTAAAAATTGATGACTACACACAAACACGTACAAGAATAGGCATCCTATCAAATGAAAACATGAACTTACTTCCAGTTGGTATTAAATCTCTATCTGGTATAAACAGCTTATACCCATAATGCTTTTCAAGCATATCAGGTAGGATTTCCAGGGCAAAACGTTCTTCCTCCCCAGTCTCTTGATTCCACTGGTCAGGATCCACTTTGGTGTATGATAAATATGCATCATAGTCTTTGTTATCTGTCAAAAAAACCCCACAAAGTTAAGTTGAAGCCACTACAAAAAAAAGACCCCAATAGTACATGAAAACATTCACTTTCTTTCATAAACGAGTTCAAATACTCCATTTCTGGGAGACCAAAGAAGTCTTCCTTAATTTTCATGAAGATTCAATAAGGCCAAATATCCTGGAACTAATTAGCAGTATAAGGGACCACCATTGGATTTTGTTGTAGTGAAGATAGTAGGTAAAAAAATCAATGAAACGAGCAACAAATTGTTAACTTTTTTAATGCACAGATCATAGACGCTATTGATTGTGTATAAAAGCTACATGCTTGGATGGTGTGCTCTTACTCTAAATCATCACAAATTCACCTATTCCCTCCTTTGGTCATTTTTTTTATCCTGTTGAAAGGACAGAGTGAAAAAATACATCTGCTTTGATTGTGATAGAATGAGTTTTAGCATGTGTGCACGCTGCTGGTTTCTAAATTCTAAAGAGGAGAAAATAAAGCTAAATTACAAGTATTATTATTATTTTTATTAGGAGCCAGTTCTCGGATGTTGACATTGAGAACATTAGTCAATGGAATTATTCTAGAAAAATATATTATTTAACTGTTCACCACTTGTTTTATACCTAAAATAGCGCCAAATTATTTTTCATTATAATAATCTATCTGATCAAAAAATTTTAAAGAGTTAACATTTAAAATTGGATTGTAAATGAAAGAAATAAAGTGCTAAAATCAGATTCCATTCCCCAACCTTCTCCCCTTTTACATGAGAACTCTTCAAATATTTGAGGGTTCCAATCCATAATTTTCCTTGATCTGTTCATTTAAACATGCCTATTTTCTCCTTTTTCCCCTAAGCAAAAGAAATCATCTAATCCTCTTGTGTGTCTCTCAATTGCAGCATTCTCTTAATACTATGATATCAGGATGTACAATCCACCTCAATTCTAAAGACTGGCAATATCATTAGCCTATCAGTGCCAATATCTTCAGCTCTGTATTCTGCTTCCTTGAGTGATCATACATGCATTACTCAACTTTGAGATCAAGTTCAATTAAAATACTGACAAATTTCAGAATAAATGAATTTTACATTGAGCATGAAATTTAAAACCTTTAAGGTGGAGGGACAGAATTGGTGCTTGCTCTAGTTGGCTTTAGGACACTCCTTTTAACTTTAAGAGTACTACTAGAGTTCACTTTCTGAGATCTATGGTATGTGTTCATTGTAGTAGTCTGATAAGCCGAAGTCATTTACAAGTTGTTCTATGATTATAACTTGTCAAGGCAACTCGAGATTGTTTACTGAATCTTACCTGTTAACACAGGTAAGAAGTCAACATTTCCATTATACTAGATCTTTGAAAGTAAATCTTTTGCAGTGGGAAATTAAAAATAATAATCATGAAGAAAGCTGGTGGTGCCCGGCTATCAAAAGATATAGTGTCTGGGACCTTAAAGGCTTGAAGGTAAATAAGTGGCCATCTAGCTCAGAAGCAACAAAGCCCACATGGAAGAAGCACACCAGCCTGTGTGATCACGAGGTGTCAGAGGGATCAGATATCAGGCATCATCAGAACAAAAAATCTTATCATAGTGAATGAGGGAGAGAGTGTGCAGTGGAGACCCAAAGCTCATTTGTAGGCCACTGGCCATCCCCTTACAGAAGGATATCGGGGAGAAGAGCCAGTCAGGGTGTGATGTAGCAATGATGAAAAATACAACTTTCCTCTAGTTCCTAAATGCCTAAATGCTTCCTCCCCACCACCCCTGCCCACTATCATGGTCCTAATTCTACCTTGAAAGTCTGGCTAGACGAGAAGATGTACACTGGTACAGATAGGAACCAGAAACACAGGGAATCCTGGGCAGATGATCCCTTCAGGACCAGCGGTGTGAGTGGCGACAGTGGGAGGGTAGAGGGAGGGTGGGTTGGAAAGGGGGAACCGATTACAAGGATCTACATGTGACTTCCTCTCTGGGGGACAGACAACAGAAAAGTGGGTGAAGGGAGACATCAGAAAGGGCAAGATATGACAAAATAATAATTTATAAATTATCAAGGGTTCATGAGGGGGAAAATGAGGAGCTGATGCCAGAGGCTTAAGTGGAGAGTAAATGTTTTGAGAATGATGAGGGCAATGAATGTACAAATGTGCTTTACACAATTGATGTATGTATGGATTGTGGTAAGAGTTGTTTGAGCCCCTAATGAAATGATTTTAAAAAAGAGTTGTATGAGCCCCCAATAAAAAGATTTAAAAAAAACTCACTTGGATCATAAAAAAAAAAAATCATAGAGCAATGTTGTGAAATGAACTGCCTCCCACCAAAAGCTATGCTAAAATTTTAATTCTCATTACCTGTGAATGTATTTGGAAATAGGGTCTTTCGTGATAATATCAATTAATATGAGCTCATACTGGAGTAGGATCTATCCTACTCCAATATGAGTAGTAGTTTTATAAATTAAGGGGAAAGGCATAAAGACAGACAGAGGGAAGATGGATATATGACCATGAATTTATGCTCCAGCTGCAAGCCAATAATTGCCTGGAGCTCTCCAGGGAGGCCTAGAGAAGAAACTGGGGATGGGAGATCTAATCAATAGAAGCTCGTTACAGTAGCTGAGAAATGACTAGGGTCTGAACTGGGATAAAAAAAAAAAACCCAATCTCACTGCCATCAAGTTAATTCAGACTCAGTGGAGCCCTGGTGGCTACATATTGGGCTGCTAACTGCAAGGTCGGCAGTTAGAAACCACAAGCCACTTTGAAGGGAGAAAGATGAAGCTTTCTACCTGTAAAGAATTACATCTTTGGAAATCCACAGGGGGCAGTTCTACTCTGTCCTAGGATAGGGAATTGAAAAGTGTATTATGAAAAAGAATTCAAAGGTTCTTACTAGGGAATGGCTATGGGAACTATTGGTAAAATCGAGGAATACATGGGACATTCATCTGAAGTTTTGGAGATCAAAGAAGTGTGAATGTTGCATAATTTAAATTAAAATGAAAAAAAAAGTAGGTGAAGTTGTAGCTTGAAGTGGGATGTGAGATCGAAGCTGAACATCCAAAGTTAGAGCAGCAGGGGACTGTTGTAGTTCAGGAGAAAGAGGACAGAATTGGAAATATTCATTAGGGTGACCTCTTGACAGAAATGATTGTTCATGTCATCAGAGAAAAGGTAAAATTTAAGGAAACAGTCCAAGAGAGGTGTCTACGGAAGAGTTGGGAAAGCAGAAGAATATTGTGACTCAAACCAAAACAAAACAGTTTCATTATAAAAGGGATAGATTCCACCTAGACTAATATTAACAGTAACCATTTTATTGTTCATTTCCATAGAGTCAGTTCCAATTCATAGTGATGTTATGCATGCAGCGTAGTACTGATCCAAAGGGTTTTCAAGGCTCTGATCTTTGGAAAACAGGCCACTGTCTTAAGAGAAGCCTTTCAGTGGGTTTGAACTGCTAATCTTTTTCTGGTAGTAAAGTGCTTAGACATTTGCATCACCCAGTGACTCCTTGTAGCCTCTATATTAACCCGAAATGAACTTCTGGAATTGGTGCTATCACTTTAGTCAATTTTCTGCTACTTTATAGCAGATGGATGAGTTTATAGCATTTCACTTAATTTTTACCAGATATAAAGAAGTTGCTCACATGCAAATTTTCCTGGTCATAAATGTGTCTACAAGGTCCTTTATGGGTATCTGCAGAAGCATCCTTAAATCAATGGGGCTCTTGATTGATACCTAATTCCTCTCTTCCTCCAGACTACCACAGTACAGTAATAGGCTAGGCAAAAATTTACTACTAGAAGCAAAGCCCTGGTTTGAACGTCATTAGACTGCAAATACAGTGCCTTGTACAATATAAATTTAGCAATGATTTATGACTCAAAATCAGATGGATCCTAAGATTTCTTCACTCGTTCCAATTGCCAAATAAGCTAAATGCTGATATTTCTTAGATTATTCTCCATATCTGTAAAAGTATTTATGAATCAATCTTTATGTGTATGAGTTTCATTTGATTGGTGAAACATTGACAAAGTGACACTTTTGTAACCATGAGAAAAGTATATTAATATTTTTAAAAGGAAGATCTATGATTATTTATGTTCAGTTTAGGTTGATACACAACAGAAATGTGGTCTATTTCTCAATATAATTTTGGTCTCAAAATGTTTTTCCTTTGTTCTTTAAGCCTTCAACTATAATTTTGTTTACCGTGAAGATGGAAAACTGGAGGTGTACATAGTTGTAATTACTTTTTATAATCTCAAAGATAGTCTTTAAGTTACATTTTGCATGGATTTCCCACAAGAGATTCTGGCAGAGATGCTTTCTCAATGCAAAAGAAAATAAATAAAGGCAAAAATGCAATGAAGCAATCATCTTGTTAATAGACAAAAAAAAAAAAATCCAGCAGATTTTTCTTCTTAAATTGACTTTGGTGTTCTGTAGAAAATATTTTTGTGGGTAAGAAATTTGATCCTTGAAGCTTTAAGAAAAAACATAAACATAAAAGATCATTTAAAAGCAATCATGACGAGGGAAGGGAAATAGGAAACTTTATATCAGGAATTAACAAAATACTTGGAAATTTGATAAATAAATGTATCCTTTTCTTTGGGGGTAGGGTGGTAGCCACATGCGCTCTGAGAGAACCAAGAAGCCAAAGACCCATGGTATCATTAGAACAACATAGATTCTAATAAAATGTACGCTGACAATGCCTCACAAGATGGACACAGTAGCTAAGTTGGATTAGGTTAGGAAAGAGATTTACTGACAGTATAAATACCTTGAGGTTGACTGGTCTTCAGAAAATTTTAACCTTTAAATACTTATTGAATAGTTGTCAGATTTTATTGGCAGCTGGATATTTATGTTATTCTCAAATATTTATAAGTCACATAAATGAAAATGACTACTGACAGTGACCATCATTTTGGAAATGAGACTAGAGGGCTCAAGAATGAATTGTGCATTTCAATTGAAAAGGTGAATTTGTGTGTGGCATAGTTATTAATTTTTAAACAAAACAATTATAATGTAAAAAGAAGGAATAGGATAGTTACAGAACTTCCAAATGGAGAGGAAATCAAGTTGATTTGAATACAAAACAGACTGGTTCAAACTTGAGGAAAAAATGAGTATATTCCAGAGTAACCTCAAAGAAAATTAATAAATGTTCTCATCAAAATAAAGACGAAAACCATAAAAAAATTGCAAATACTAAAACAACAGCACTGAAAAATATGACTAGAAAGCTAACACAGTAAACTCAGGACAGAAAAGTATGTGGAACAAAGAGATCAACACTACAAAAAAAAACTAAAAATAGCAAAATGATAGCAATAAAGTCACACCTATCAATAATTATATTGAATGTAAATGTGTCAAGTGTAAAATCAAGAGAAAGTAGAATAATGGATAAGACAACAAGATCCATTAATATGCTGTCTACAAAAAATGCACCTTAGATATAATGAAAAAAATAGGCTAAAAATCAAAAGATGGAAGAAAAATATTAAGCTAATAGCAACTATTAAAACTCAGGTGTAATATACCAAGTCATTGTATATTCAGTCATCTCATCTACATGTGTAATATAAGCAGTGGAAAAAATAATCCCAGAAAGTAATTTAATACACCATGCATTTGAAGTATGGTGTTGACGAATATTGGAACTCATCAGAAGTACCAACAAATCTATCTTTGAAGAAGTAAAGTCAAGATGAAGGCTATAGTAGTAAAGAAGCTAATAAGACCGCATTTTATATACTTCTGATATGTTATCAGAAGGTACCAATCCCTAAATAAGGCCATCATGCATGCTAGAAGGTCAGTGAAAAAGAGGAAGGTGCTTAACAAGATGGACTGGCACAGTGGCCGCAACAATGGGCTCAAACATAACGATGGGTGTGAGGATGGCATAGGACCTGGCAGTGTTTTGTCTTATTGTACATAGCATCATTATGAGTTGGAACCAACTGGATGGCACCTCAGTACAACAATAAAAAAAGATGATAACAACAAAGAAAAAAGCAGAGGTGGCAATATTGCTTTCTGAGAGACTAGACATTGAAGCAAAAACCTAAGAGATAAGAAAAGATATTATATAACAATCAAAGGGTCAATTAAATGGAAGGGCACAATCAAAACAAATATCCAGGCACCCAGTGAAAGAAGCTTAAAACACATAACTCAAATCCTAATAGAATTGAAGAGAGAAATAGAGAACTCTACAATAGGATATTTTAATACACCACTTTTGATGAACAACAAAACAACAAGAATTTCAAACCAGACACAAAAGAACTAAACAACATAATCAGCTAATTTGACCTCACAGATATATGAAGAAGGCTCCACCCAACAACAGCACACAAAACATTTTTCTCCAGCATCTGTAGAACATTCTCCAGAACAGACCACATGGTAGTCTACAGAGAAAACCTCAATACATTTTAAAACATCAAAATAACTACAAAGCATCTTTTCAGATTACAATGCTATAAAACTAGAAGTCAATAATGATATCAAGAAAAAAGGACCCACTCTATGAAAAAAAGCTTAAAAACTACTGGTTAGTAGAAGAAATAAAACAAAATTTACATGTTGCTTGAATCAAGAAAATGAAAAAAACCCAACATACCAAAATCACAACACAGCAAAACCTTTGGGACACAGAAAACATGCTCAGAGGGCACTGTACAACAAATGCACATATCATAAATGAAGACAGAACAAAATCAACACCTTAACCTAAAATGCCCAAAATGTTTTCAAAGAGCAGCACAATCTGTTTACTGCCACAATAAGAAATAATAAGTATTAGTGCATAAACAAATGTAATAGGAAATATAAAAACAATAGAAAAAAATCAGTAAGAGAAGGACTTGGATTTTGGAAATGAGCAATTAACATCAACCAACCAGTGGCAAATCTAATGAAAGAAAACAAAATGAAAACAGCATCAATAAATGAAATAGCCAATGTGAAAATAGATCCAATGGAAATAGAAACGCCAGCAGAATACTACGAAGAACAAATTGGAAAACTCAGAAGAACTATGCCAATTTCTAGAAACCCCTATCTACTTAACATACTGAAGCTGGAAAACACAACAGATTAATAAATAAATATAAATAAACACTCTCAAGGAAAAAAAAAAGTCCTTGTCCGGACAACATCCTTGGTAAATTCTACCAAATGTCTGTCTGAGA
>NW_022111336.1:1768946-1797807 GCF_000313985.2 Echinops telfairi | reverse complement strand
ACAATCCCAGGGACAAGGGAATAACAAGAGATCTAAAATCTATGGGAAGGGGGCCATAGAATGCTTGGTGGGGTTTGATCAAGTACAATGTAGCCGAGAGGAATTACTAAGCCAAATGAAAGTTGAAATGATAGTGGGGCAGGGGGAGAGTAAAAGAAAATAGAGGAAAGAACTAGGAGGCAAAAACAATTATGGAGGTATAAATATAGGTATGTACATATGTAAATATTTTGATATATAATGATAGGGATATAGATTTTTTGTATATATATATTAAAATGTTAAGTATTAAGGTAGTAGATGAACCCACATACTCCCTTAACACAAGACCACTTTGTTCTAATAACCTGGTATTCTGTGATGCTCACCTTCCCAACATGATTGCTGAAGAAAAAATGGGTGTATAAGCAAATTTTGTGATGAAAGCTGATGGTATCTGCCTATTAGAAGGTAAAGGCTTGAAGTGAAACGAGCATCCATCTAGCAGGGAAGCAACAAAGTCCACATGGAAGAAGCACACCAGCCTGTGTGATCATGAGTTGTGGACGGGATCAGGTATCAGGCATCAGAAGCCCGCCCCCCCTCCCCCCTGCCCCACAAGATTTTTATATCGATGAGAATAAGAGGGATCATAGTGGAGATTCAAAATCCCTCTGTGGACAATTGGACATCCCCTCACAGAAGGGTCACAAGGAAGGAACAAGTTAGCCAGGGTGCAGTATAGCACCGATGAAATACACACCATTCCTTGTAATGTTTTCTCACTCCCACTATTATGACCGCAGTCCTGCCTTTGAGTTCTGGCTAGACCAGAGCATGTACACTGGTACAGATAAGAACTCTCTACACATGGAATGCAGGACAGATAAACCCCTCAAAAACAATAATTGGAGTAGCAATAACATAAGGGTAGGGGGAAGGTGGGGGTAAAGGGGGAGAAAGGAGAAACGGATTGCAATGATCGACATATAAACCCCCACCCCAGTGGAGGGGGCACAAACAACACAAACATGGGTGAATAGAGACAGAGAATGGTGTAAGTATGAAAATAATAATTTATAATTTATCAAGAGTTGATGAGGGTGGGAGGGGGAAGGGGGTGGGAAAAGAGAGTACCTGATACCAAGGAATCAACTAAAAAGAAAATGTTTTGAAAATGATCATGGCAACATATGCACAAATGCGCTTGGTACAATTGCTGTATGGATTGTTATAAGAGTTGAAAGAGCTCCCAATAATATGATTTATTAAAAAATATTTAATTTAGGATGATTTTTTAGTTACACGATTTCTTCTCACTTTTTTCCCCAATACTTTTATTGGGAGCTCTTACATCTCTTATCAAAATCCATACATTCATCCAGTATGTCAAGCATATTTGCACATATACTGCCATCATAATTTTCAAAGTATTCTCTTCCCACCTGAGCCCCTGATATCAGCTCCCCATTTCTTCCCCCTACCCACCCTCCCTCATTAACCCTTGATAAGTTATAGATTATTATTTCCATATATTACATTGTCCTCCATACCTCCTCACCCACTTTTCCATTACTCGTCCCCCTGGGAGGGGGTTATATTTTGATCTTTGTGATCGATTCCCCCTTTCTCACACCACCCTCCCCTAATCCTCCTGGTATCTCTATTCTCATTGTTGGCCCTGAGGAGTTTATATATCCTGGATTCTCTGTGTTGTGGGCTCTTATCTGTAGCAGTGTGCATGCTCTTGTCTAATCTGATTTGTAAGGTAGAATTGAGGTCATGATAGTGGGGTGAAAGAAGCGCCAAAGAGCTAGAGGAAAGTTGTGTGTTTCATCAGTGCTACACTGCACCTTGAATGGCTTATTTCTTCCCTGTGACAACTCAGCGAGGTGATATCCCACAGATGGGCAGTGGGTTTACACTCCATGCTTCTCCCCCACATTCATATTGGGTATGATTTTTGTTCTGGGTCTTAGATGCCTGATACCTGACCCCATCGATACCTCATGATCACACAGGCTGGTGTGCTTCTTCCATGTGGGCTTTGTTGCTTCTCAGCTAGATGGCCGCTTGTTTATCTTCAAGCCTTTAAGACTCCAGATGCTATATCTTTTGATAGAAGGGCACCATCAGCTTTCTTCACCACATTTGCTTATGCACCCATTTTGTCTTCGGCGATTGTGTCAGGAAGGTGAGCATCACAGAATTCTGAAGTTTTAGAACAAATTGTCCTTGTGTTGAGGGAGTACTTGAGTTGAGGTTCAATGTCCATCTGCAACCTTAATTCTTAACATATAGATATGAGAACATAATTCTATTCCCATATATATATATTTACATATGTACATGCCTGTATTTTGGGCTCTATAAATGTCATTTGCTGCCTGGTTCTTTTCTCTATTTACTTTTACTTTCCTCTTATCCCAGCATCATGTTTGGCCTTCACTTGGGTTTAGTAATTCCTCACTCCTACATTGTTCTCACTTTTTAATTGCACAATTCTAAATTTTACATAAGAGGACAATAAAGCTAGTGTTTACCACTATTTCTAATATGTAATTAGAAGCAAATAAGAAATTAGTTGCTATGAAACCTTAATAGTGATTTCATATAACTAGATCATTTTATGTGTCTAGTTAACTTTCCATTCATTATAGCCTTAATTTTATCTTCGCTTTAGGACAACTCATAATAAATCTCCAATCAGATGTTCAGAAGGATATAAAAATTGTTCTGTATTTTTAAACAAGTATCCATTTAGCTTAGTATTAATACTGAGACAGTGCCCCTTAAAGTGTCATTTGTTTTATTGAAGAAAATTGAGGTAAGGCTTTGCTTTTGATGACATTAACCTTAAATATTAGGAATATGTTAGGGAATAAAGGTCTGTAGTGTTTCAGAAGTAAGTAAATATAATTAAAATGTAATCTAAGAAAGCCATCCCTCTGCCAAGGAACACACATAGAATACATAACTTATTAAGAACAACAACAACAACAAAAACCCAAGCAGTTTATGGACAATTGGTATCTGTCATACAGTCTGGAAAGGAGTATCCAACTCTCACCTAGGTTTTTTTGGCAGAAGCATAATGTGGTTTATAAAACATTAAGTGGGGGATTGGCTGCTGGTTTTTAGGTTAATAAAGAGTTAACCTTCAAGATAGCATTTCATAGGTGTCAATAAAGTTTCCTAGGACTTTGCTACTGTTTCCAGGACCAGTAACATCAGCACCTCTTTGGAGCTTATTAAAAATACAGACTGCCAACCACCCTCCAATGCCAATAAATCCGCATCTGCATTTTATCAAGATTACATAATGATTTGTAGGTATATTCAAGTATGACACACTACATCACAATGATTTGATAATTGACAAAATCAGAATTTTATGTCTAACATAATTGGGGGAAACAGCTCTATCGACCTGCCACACAGAGGAGAGTACAAGTAGAGGTTTGGGGCTTTTCTATTCATACCTGAATCCACACCTGTCTTTGGGGAAACTTCTTAGGCAAAAAAGACTCTATTTGTTGAGTAGATAATCAGAGATGTTGGATGATCTGAAGAAGAATGCTGAGTCATGATTGGAGAAGGTTTATTAACAACTTGCCATATGCAGATATCACAACCTTGTTTGCTGGAAGTGAGGAGGACTTGAAGTACTTGCTGATGAAAATAAAGGATTGCAGCCTTCATTATGGATTACTACTCAATGTAAAGAAAATCAAAGTCTACCCAACTATACCAATAGGGTTACATCTTGATAAATGGAGAAAAGATTGAAATTGTAAAGGATTTTGTCTTGCTTGGATTCACAGTCAATGCTCATGCAAACAGTAGTCAAGAAGAGATCAAAGGGCCCATTGAATTGGGTCAATCTACTGCAGGAGACTTCTTTAGAACATTGAAAAGCAAGGATGTTACTTTGAGGATTAAGGTGGGTCTGACCCAAAATATGGTATTTTCAATAGGTTCATATGCATGTGAAAGTTGGACATTGAGTAAGGAGGACTAAAGAAGAATCCATGCATTTGAATTGTGGTGCTGGTGAAGAACACTAAAACTACACAGACTGCTAACAGGACAAACAATTCAGTCTTGGAGAAAGTAAGGCCAGAGTGCTCCTTAGAGGCAAGAATGGTAAGATTTTGTCTTATATATTTTGGACATGTCTGGAGAGATGAGTCCCTGGGGGATATCATACTAAAGTAGAGGGTCAGCAAAAAAAGAGGAATACTCTTCAATGAGATGGATTGACATAGTGGCTGCCATGCGTTCAGGCATAGGAACAATTGGGAGGATGGTGCAGGACCTTGCAGGGTTTTGTTCTATTGTACATCAGGTTGCTTTGGGTCCAAACCAGGTTCATGGCACCTAATAAGAACAGCAACCATGGAGACCCTTTATTTTGTCCTGCCAAGTTGCTGTTCAAACTAGTGCGTTTACAGAGGCAGAGCCACGTTTCTTCATTTGTGGATGACTGGAAAATGGTGAAAATTCAAAGAACGGAGAGTCCTGGGACTACTTAGATTTTACTCTTGAACTCACCACTCTCCAGCTGGTTTGTTCAGAGTTAACAATACAACAGAAGTCAATGCTATATAAAACACCAAAGAACCAAGTCACGTATATATAACACAAAAATAACCAAAAACCCAAACCCAATTCACTGAGTCAATTGAGACTCACAGCGAGTCTCTATAGAGCTTCAGAGTCTTTAAAAGTGTTTGCAGGAGACGACTGCCTCATCTTTCTCCCTCACAGCAATGGGAGGGTTTGAACTACAGACTTTGTGGCTTGCAGTTCAAAGTTTATGGGACAGTACCCTCAGGGGTCCTTATATATAACATAAATATTTATAATTCCCTATAATTCACGTCTGGAAGTTACCCGAATTCTTCCCCAACTTACATATATTTTCAGTCTGTTCAGTATTCAGGAAAAGCTCTTTTATCTGTAATAAAATTACCTCATTCATTTGTCTTTGCTCCTTTTTTTGCCTGAATTAGTGAAGGGAAAAATGTTTTTCACACTATGCATTCCCTATATGATAGATAATATGGACTTATTCCTCAGTTTCTGTTCCAACCTTCATCTTCCACAAAATAAAATCATGTCCCTACTATAGAAATCATGGGAAGACCACAGTAGCATATTTTATTCACACTGACTGACACACTGTGTACAGTCACTCGAGAAAAGCCTTCATCAGTGGATTTGTTTCCTACCTAAGGGGGATTTACTTAAGAGATTACTATTTGAAAAACTTTCACTTTTAGTAGAAAATCATTCAAGATTTGTGAGTCAAACATTTTTGTAGTAGAGTCCGTTAGTCATGGATTATTTGTGAGGGGACAGCAGAGACAATGAATAGATGCTTGAACTACAGAATGTAAGAAAGCTGCTATAGACATTGTAGGAAAAGCGATGATTTCTGCGGACATATGTCTGTGCAAGAAAACTTACATAAATATACTCATAAACATATGATTCTAAGTTAATAATATATATACATATACATCACATAGATGTAATTTAGAAGAACAATTCACATTTTTGTATACTAAAGTGACCATTTTATTTGAAAATATTTTTGAGATGAACAAAACAATACAAAGATTAAAATTGTAGCATGACTTTTGCTAAAAAGCTGTTTGGAAAGATTTTTTTTTCCTTCTCATCTATCAGCTACTTGGTTTAGAAGATAAAAAAAGAGATGAATTGCTATTTGTTTTATGTAGCTTTTGTAACTTAGAGTACAGGGAAAATATGTAGTTTGAGGTTTAAAACATTTAGTAAAACTGTACCTAATCAAGTGTACTCTTTGGGATCACATACAGCTTATATTTATCAAGACAGATATCAGATCATCATCTTTCAATAATTCTACTAGGATTTCATTCAAAGTCTATTTATAGGGTTTCTATGAGCTAGAATCAACTCAAGGGCACATAGCAACAACAATAAAATGTACTCAACTATCCATATTAATCATTACTTAAAGCAGTATTTATTCAAAATCTATTGTTTGTCACATACTATGTTGGGTGTGAAGGAAGCCAAGAGTCATTTTATGACCTGGGGTGGGGGTGGGGGTGTGCAGGTGCTCTATCACTTGATTAGAGAAATGGAAATGTAAGTCAATCAAAAACAAAGTGATAATATAATGCAGGAACATTAATGTGTCTGAAGTGTTCTTTTAGTAAAGGTGAAGGAGCAAATAACTAGACCTTGGGATTGTCAGAGACATGTTCATAAAAGGGGAGGAAATATAAATACCCCCCTCACACACACACACACACACACACACACACACACAGATCAGAAGGGAGGGAGAGAAGGTAAGAGATGGAGGAGAAGCAGAGGAAAGAAAGAAGGAAGAATTGCCTCTACACAGAATGCAAAACCAAAGTGGTCAGGGCCCTTCAGAAAGCAGCATGTCGGTGATAAAGAGACTGATGTTGTTAAAATGACTACATTTTACTTTTAAATATTCCAGTACAGATAGTGTGTGTGTTAGTAGAATGCCCTTTCAGGATGGTCACCTAGCATTTAATTACATTAGGCAAGATTATAGAGGTAGCCACTACAAGCACCACAGTTATCTAGTTTTGGTCAAAATTTGATGCTTTGTTAATCAGCTCAATGAATGTTCAAAATAGGGTTTCATTGCAAAAATTGATGGATTTTTCTTTTCTCTCTATGATAAAGTCAGTGTTCAAGACATGGATTAAGAGTTAGAGTAAAATGATGAAGTGAGTGAACGCACCCATTTATCCTCTACCCACCCCCAGCAACTAACTCACTGAAAAAGAAATAAAAACAGCACAGATAGAGATACTAGAACTCTGGATGGTAGATGAGGTCTTGGGAGGTTTGGATGAGTTCAGAAACAAAGGGAGAAGGTGCAGGGATGGCATAGAAGCCAGGAGAATGTACCCACAATCATTGCAGCCATTTGGAGATTGGGTTGGGCAACATCCTAAAGAGAAAACACAGAAAGGGTGCTAATCTGAGGAAGCTGTAGCCAGATTTTTTTTAAGGTAAGGCAGATTGGCTGTGAGAATGTCTGCCTTTCACAATTGAGAGGAGGCGGCAAGAGAATGTTTTAAATCTTGCTGAGGCCAAGATGGCCACGGAGACTGGGAGAGACTACAAAGGCAGGCCAGATAGTGACACAAAGAAAATCTGCCTCCCTGCCCACAGTGAAACAAGGGATAGCCTGTGCAAGGCTGCCCCCACGAGAATTACATCGAGAATTACATAAGAGAGCTTCCACCTTCAACCCAGGAGAGTAGAACCCTCTCATTCCGTAATCAATTCTGCAACTGGCTAAATCACCCCTTCCACATGTGCACATTGAATTCCAGAAATCAAGCACGCAGAACTGAAGCAGCACTGGAAAACACCTTAGGTAAAGAGTGAATTCTAGTGATCTTCAGGAGGAGATAGCAAACTCTGAGTTGCTGGACTAAATCTAAGTCTAAGCAACCCTGTGGGGGCAGAGTGGAGTTGCTCCATGTGGTTCCCAGAGCTGGGAAGTTTTGCAGACTGTCTGGTGAACTCCTGGCCTATGGAGCAGCTTGTGGGTCACGGCCCTGACCTTTTGCTTGGAAGCTGAATATTTGGCCACTGCTCCACCAAATTTCCTAATCAGAAAAATTTCTCACAAAAAACACAATACAAAATTTAAAACAAAGTATTTAATATCATGATTTACATTTCACAAAATATTATAAGACTCATAAACACAAAAGAGTAGGGAAACAGACCAAAAGCAAAATATGGGTAGGGGATAATTTACCCTATAGATGTCAGATCAATATTAAAAAATATATACATTTCAGACTATGGTCCTAAATCCAAAAAAGAGCCCTGGTAGCATTTGGCTGAAAATTGCAAGGTTAGCCATTCAAAATCACCAGCCAGCTCCACTTCCATAAACTCCATGTCAGTAGGAAAAAAATGATGCTAATTTGATCTCCTTTTTGATCCAGTTTAAATTTGTTCTAGTTTTTCTGCATTCTTTTGATTGGGGGTTTTATCTGTTTTACTTTGTTATTGTTGTTAGTTTAAAAAATAGTTTTCTGTCTATGAAATTCAGGATAGGTAAATCTATAGAGAGTAACTGAATTAATGTTTCATTGGTGGTATGAAAGGAAATGTTGGTAGAAAATGGGAGTTAATATGAATGATTACAGGAATGAAGAAAATATTCTAAAACTGATTGTGGTGATGATTGTACAACTGTTTTTGATGTGATAGAGCTATTGAATTGTATGATATGTGAATTATTTTGAATAAAACTGTCAAATATGTTTAAAGAAAGCAAAAGTACACAGAATACAAAATAGAAGAGATCAGGAAACAAATGGATGGATACTATAAGAGACTCAACAAGGAAACTGAAAACATAAAGAATAAAGCAACAATGAATTAGACAATAAATCGAAAGAAATATTCAACAACAGAGTCAAACAGTTGGTAGATTAAATGAACTAGATGATAAAATAGCTGAGCTTTTCAAGTCTCAAGAGATATAGGAGATGAAGAAAATCAAATGTAAAATGAGGTAATGCAGAATTCAGTGAAGAAATCTAACATTGGAATTATTGTAATCTCAGAGCATTATGACAAGAAGAAGATGCAGAAACAATTTTCCAAGACATAATCCAGGATAATTTCCAGGATCTGATTAGAGAACCAAGCCTGAAAAATACAAGAAGCTATATGTATTCTAAATAGAAAGGACCCAAAAAGAGCAACTTCATACCATATCCTATTAAAATTCTTGAAAGTCAAACACAAGGCAATTGTTCTGAAAGTAGCAAGAGAAAGTGTCTGTAATAAGAATCAGTGTGTATTTCTCCCCCAAATTTCAGAGGCCAGAAGACAATAGAATGACATATATGAAATACTAAACAAAAAACATTTGTCAACCAAGAGTTCTTTATCCAGCTAACATGCCATTCAAAAATGAGGGGGAAATCAAAGCTTTTCCAAACAGAAGCACCAGGAATTTGCTACTACCAGACCAGCTCTGCAATATTACTCAAGAGAGCACCCAAATGGGAAGGCAAGCATAGGAAATATATATTCGTGATGTTTACACATGCGGAAAAAGAAACAAAACAAAAGAGACAGAGAGAGTTTTATATATATATAGATATAGCTCCAAAAATCACAACACAGTCAATAATAATGATCAAGTAAATGATATTAGGGAAATCTACCAAATATATGGAGAAGTTATATCTCTTTAAATTCTAAGAGAAGAAAATACCTAAGAATACATCTAATCAGGGATGTGAAGGACTTACACAATGAAAATTATAAAACGCTGCTGAAAGAAGTTTAAGACTTAAAGAAATGGAAAAATAGTCCAAGTTCTTGAATTAGAAGATATCAATAACTCACTGCCATTGAGTCAACAGTGATGCATAGCGACTGTATAGGACAGGGTAGAACTGCCCTTGTGAGTTTCCAAAACTATCATTGTTTATATGAGTAGAAAGCCCAGTCTATCTCTTTAAGATGTTAATACTACCCCAAAAATCTATACCTACTCCTGAGTTACTACGTTGTTATCTAACATCTCATATTTATGACAACAATAAAGAAATCTGTTATCTATTAACAGATTTAACTATTTTGCACATTAAATTATAGCATTACTGTAGCTATTGACATGAAATGTTGGTAGTAAGGAGACTTGGAGGAACTGTAAGGTGTGCCAAACTGATCACTAGGTCACTGGTTCAAACCCATGAGCCACTCTGCCGGAGGCAGATGAGGCTGTTTGCTCCCATAAAGATGTACAATCTCAAACACCCTAGAGAGCAGTTCTCTTCTGTCCTACAGGTCATGATTAAGTGGAAATGACTCGAAAGAAGTGGGTCTCAGTAAGTGGCTCTGGCAGTAATGAATGTTAAAATATGAGATGAGAGAAATGCAGGCTCTGGTGGTTAGGATTATGTGTCACCCTAACTGGGCCATAATTCTCATGGTTTGGCAGTTACATGATGATAATTTAACAGTTCTGTAGTACTGTAATTTGGAAGCTATGCAATGATCCTCCAATTAAAAAAATTAATTTGATGTGGTCAGCCTTCATTTATATAAAGCTCCAATAACCTCAGAATAACCTAGTCTTTATAACCTAATCATGTTCATAAGTGAGGAGTACAGTTTCAATTTAATAGGAATCAAAATTCCAAGAGCTATCTTAACAGAAACAGAAAAAAAATCTTAAATTTTATACAAAATGGCCAGAGAGTACGCATAGCTAAAATAATATTAAAAGAGAATAACCAAGTCGGAAGATTCACACTTTCTGATTTTAAAAACATATACACAGCTACAGGTATAATAAAAAAAAGTTTAAACACTAAACTTTGAAGAAAGGCTCAACTTTCAACAATGAGTTATCTAATATAATAACAGAAGCATAAACAACAAAATACAAAATAAATAAATGGGACTTCATAAAAATGGAAAAACTTAGCTAACCAATGGGTTCAAGCAAGAAAGTGAAAAGACAAGCTACTAACTGGGACAATATCTTAACAAAATACATGTCTGACAATAATATAGGTATTATAAATACAAATCTAATACAAGTATTATAAATATAATGTTTTATAATTAAAAGCATAATATATTATATTGAATACATATAATATATTTTAAAATACTATGACATATGTAGTATCTAATATACATACATGTTTATATATACATATATATACATATTGACAACTTAACAAAAAGGACAAGAACCCAATCATAAGAGCAAAGGACTTGAATAATGTCATCAATGCCATTAAATTATACATGTAGAAATGATTGAATTGGTGTGTGTTTGGATCTGTATATCTTAAACAACAAGAAAATTTGGTGGGGGGGAACAAACTCAGAACTGTATGGCTACACTGGAGAATTCTACTAAACCAGCGGTTCTCAACCTGTGGGTCACAACCCCTTTGGGGGGTCGAACGACCCTTTCACGGGGGTTGCCCAATTCATAACACTAGAAAAATTAGTTATGAAGTAAAATTAAAAATAATTTTATGGTTGGAGGGTCACCACAACATGAGGAACTGTATTAGAGGGTTGTGGCATTAGGAAGGTTGAGAACCACTGCACTAAAGTCAGAGAAAAGTTGCCACCAATCGCCCATCTCTTCAAAAACAAAGAAGTGGTAGGAGCACTACCAAATTCTTTTTATGAAGCCTAGATAATGTGATACCTAAACCAGACTAAATCATAAAAAAAAAGAAAACTTGTGACCATAGACACAAAAAAAATCAACAACACCATAGACAACAGATTTCTGCAACATATTAAAAAAAATGACCCACTACGATCAAATGGGATTCACACCAGGATTACAAATGGCTCAATATTAGAAAATTAATCTATGTAATCTGCCACATACATAAACCAAAGGAAAAGAATCACATGATCATATCAATTGATGTAAAAGGCATTTAATAAAATTAAACAGTATTTACATAAATTAAATTGCTCAGCACAATAGAAATACCAGAGAAATTTCTAAATATAATTAAGATCACATGTGCAACATTAAACTCAATGTTTAATGTCAACATTAAACTCAATGAAGAAAGGCTGAGAGCCTTCCGCTGAGAATAGGATCAAGATAAGGATGCCCATTATCACCACTCTTATTCAACATTGTACTGGAAGTCCTACCCAGAGCAAGAAGGCAAGAAAGAGAAATAAAAGCTATCCAAAGCCGACATGATGAAGCAAAAAATTCTGTTTGTATCTGGCATGATCTTATACGTAGAAGAACCTGAAGATCCCACAAGTAAACCGTTGGAATTAACAGAGATTTAACAACATTGCAACATACAAGGTGAACACATAAAAATCAGTAGAGTTCTTTTACACTGACCTACAAACTGCAAAAAAAGCACAACAAGTTATCCAATAGGGATCTAATATATAAAATCTATAGAAAATAGAAAATCCAACAACAAAAAGACAAATAATTCAATCACAAATGGGCAAAGGGCATGAACAGAACTTTCACCAAAGAGAACATCCAAGAAGCCAACAAACTTATAGAAAGATGTTCACAACCAACCAACCAACCAACCAACTAACCAATCAGCCAACTGCCACTGAGTTGATTCTAATTCATAGCCAACCTATACAGGGCTTCTAAGGCTATACATCTTTACAGGAGCATATAGCTTCAATTTTCTCCCCAGCAAAGGCTGGTGGGTTTGACCCACCCGTCTTCCATTGAACACTCTATCATTTATCAGACAGTGGCCCCCAATGCTTCTTAGAGAGATGCAAATCAAAACTTCCATGTAATATTATCTCAACCTGGTCAAATGACACTTATTAAGAAATGACCCCCCAGACCAGCAACAATAACAGAAACCAGGTAGCGGTAAATATTGGTGAGGATCTGGGAAGATTGGACTCCTTATCCATTTCTGGTGGACTGTAAAATGATACCTAGGATGCTTTCTCAAAACTAGAAATATTAAAATAGCAAATATATGGTAATCTGAAGTTGTAATTTATGTGGCACCTTCAAAATAAGAGATTTGAAATAAAGTCCAACAAATTCCAAATCAATAACCTTGAAATAGTAGGCATCTGCTTCTTGTCACACTAGAGCTTTTCCGCTTTAAATCCAAGGGAGTAGATCTGGTTCTTTAATCCACTGCAGATGTATTTAAGGTAACATCCAAATCCAGTTCACTTAGTGGGATTTCCAAATCAGATCATTCATATGTGGCCTATAAAAGATGTTGTGTACTTCAAAAGGACAGAGTCTAAAGTCTCAGTTGTCTATAAGCACATTGCCTGGATCACCAAGTGATGAATAGAAACTAGGTCAAAAGTGTCCAATTGAGAACACAATACTGGGTGTATTCTCCCCTTGGGGGGTTCTATAGAAGTAATGTTAATTTTTTCTTCCAATGGTAGGTTGCCCCACTTGGTTTACTATTCACAAAATGAAATCTTCTCTGAGACAGACATGCCCCCCCTCTGGACTTGAATTTCGATTAAGATTCACAAAGCATCCTTGTTGGTGTTGATTTGAAATGACTATAGAACAATGTTACGACATGGCAGAAACTGATTGATCTTCTACTTCTCCCTAAATGGGGAACTGATCCCATCTGATGTGAGGCTTCTCCTATCTAGGTAGTTTTTAAAATTTACAAATAAGATGTCCAAATAATATGGTTCATGAGCATTAGGCCGGCACACTTCTCTCAGCATAATAGTTTCCAGGTGCTTCCATTTCATGCATTAAATGTTTTCACCACTGCTTTTTAGGGATTCATAGGATTCCATTGTGTGTGTGTGCCAGAGTTACTTTATCCATTCTCCTATTGATGGACATCTGGGCTCTGTTTGCTTTTTAAAGACATGTCTTGGTGTATCATACACAATTCTGCCTTTGTGTATCAGTGTTCTTGAAAGTTTTTCCATACCTCCAGGCCTGAGTGTTTGCATAAATAGTGTGCAGTCACTTAAGTTTCTAATCTGTACAAGTCAACAAACTATGCATTTTGGTCCAAAAAATCTGTCTTATACATGTATACTTTTCTTTTCTTCACAATGCTTATAATTTTATACCATTGGCAAAATTGGCGTAGTGGTTATGCACTGGGCTGCGATTTGCAAAGTCAGCAGTCAGTAATCACGAGCCACTCCTTGGGAAAAAGATGGGATTTTCTACTCACATAAACAGATGCAGTCTCAGAAAAACATAGGGACAGTTCTACTCTGTCCTATAGGGTTACCCTGAGTCGGCATTGACTCAATGGCAGTGCGATCATTATAATTACCATACCCCCTGTAGAGATGATTTATAATGTTTCCCAATAAAATGACAGTGATATCTCTAAGGTGAACCAGGGAAATATATAAACCATGGATACATGAATGTATTTTGAGCTTGCACTTAATCATGACCCTAAGCTAAGAACAATCAGTGGCCCTACTTGATACTTGTCTTCATGAAGCAATCACTGAAAATATGGGTGCTATGTCAAAATGTGGTGAAGAAAGTAGATGGTGCCTGACTAAGAAACAAAAGTATTTGGTATCTTAAAGGCTTATCTCCAAACAAGCAGCTATCATCTAAGTGAGGTATCAGCTAAATCCACCTGGAAGAAGCATACCAGCTTCTGTGTTCCAAGGATTGAAAATAATGAAATCTAAGACCAGAGAAGGAAATGGTATTAGAGCTTAATTCTGAGCACCCCGTTTGCAGAAAGCTGTGGTTGGCAGTGAAAGCCACAAATACATTTGCAGGGTCTCATGTGGATTAAGTCTCTGGTGACTCCTCTCTAAGCATTGACTAGGGATGTGAATAGCCTTGCTTTCAGAGTACACTGGAAGTGGACTAATGTAGATGTAATTAGGTTAAAATTTAACACCTTAGCATTTCTTCTCCCTAAGTTTGTTCCAAGTTTTTTAAATATTTTCTGCTTTCTTTTTGATTGAGGTTTTTCTCCATTTTATTTTGTTATATTGTTTTATATTTTGGGGGGGGGCAGTTTTTTAAAATTTGAAATGCAGGATAGGAAAGTCTATAGGGACTATAACTGGATTAACAGTTTCTTAGGGGTAAGGCAGGAAAGTTTGGGGGGAAATGGGGAGCCAATAGTAATGAGTACAGGAAAGAAGAAAACGTTCTAAAGTTAATTGTGCATAAGATTGCTGTTGGTTGAAACTGACTTGATGGCACCTAAGAACAATGATGACACAACTCTTATATAGCTTATCTAGATCTTCAAACTCACTGCCATCAGGTCAGTTCTGACCCATATCAACTCTATAGGACAGGGTAGAACTCTCCCTGTGGGTTTCTGAGGCTGTTAACTGTTTACGAGAGTAGAAAGACTCATCTGTTTTCCTGAGGAGCAACTGATCCTGCAGTTAGCAGTGCAATGAGTGTATATATATATAATATATATATACACTATATATATATTATATATACACATATATATAATATATATATTATATATATGTGTGTGTGTGTGTATATATAATATATATATATATTATATCGCATTTTATGTAATTAGTGTGTATATATGAGAGACCTAAAATAACTATAGGAAGAGGCATATGCATATTTATGTTCATTGTTGTTTTATTTACAATAGTAAATAAATGGAGACACCTGAAGTGCCCATTAAGGAATGAATGAGTAAGCAAATTGTGAGAAATATGTACAATGGAATACTATTATGCAACTACAGAGAACAATGATAAGTCTGAGAAACACACCATGGATGAACTCGGAGGGCATACGACTAAGTGAAATAAATCCAGCATGTATAAGAGCATACATGATCTGACTTGTACAAGAAGGCAATAGACAAATACAGAAAGACCAATGTTCATTGGTGGTTACCAAGGAAATGATCAGGATGGGGAAAATAAGCATAAATCCATAAAAAAACATGTTATTGTTGATGATGGGAAGAGTGGCACCAAATGTAGATGCTCATCTATAAATGAGTGTTTGAACATATATGCATTCATAGAAATGTGTATGGGAAGGTACATATCTGAGATATTGGGAGGTAAAATTGACCAGCCTTGATGACTAATTTGCAATAACAACTGAAGAAAAGGTGAAGCTAGTGGGATAGAAGATAACGTAAGGAACTGAGTTTTCAAATGGAGAATGTCAAGGAGTGAATGAGTGATGGGATGATGTAAACACTGGGTTGAGGGATCTATGTCCATGAAAATAACCATGAGATTGCCAGAAACAATTACACTACAATAAGAGGCTGAGAGCATGGAGGGTCCCGTATAGGAGTCATTGGGATGTACGTGCATGTGAAGACAGGATAGTAAATGTATCCCTAAGGAGGAAGTGTTTCAACCTTAGAAGAGAGGCACGAAGCTCGCACAGCCTTGGGACCCCTCTGCAGCCTAGTTCTACTCTGGCACACGGGATCGCCATGTGCAGAAATTATCATGGCAGCTGGTTTGCTCACTTCCATGTTTTTCTGTATATCTTCATATGATAATTCAGCTTGTGTTCTTTCTTTTTCACGCATTTGTTAGCTTTTATTATGAATTGTTTGAAAGTTTACAGAGCTTGGTTTTGCTTTCACCAATTCGGACACATTTTGCTTTGTGGCATTGCTTGCAGTCCCCAAATGAAGCAGCGTTCTTCTCACGTTCTTTGTTTACTGTTTCCATTTGTCCTTCTTTCCTTTCCCTCTATGCCAATGGTTCTCAACCTTCCTAATGCCGTGACTCATGTTGTGTTGACCCCCAACCATAAAATTATTTTCGTTGCTACTTCATAATTGTAATTCTGCTACTGTTATGAATCATAATGTAAATATCTGATATGCAGGATGTATTTCATTGTTGCAGATTAAACATAATTAAACATAATTAAAGCATAGTGCTTAATCACAAAACAATATGTATTACATATTGTGAAATATTTATGTTTTCTGATGGTCTTAGGTGACCCCTGTGACAGGATTGTTCGACCCCCAAAGGGGTTGCGACCCATGGGTTGAGAACCACTGCTCTATGCCTTCTGAGCTTTGATTCCTGGGCAAATGTTCTTTGGATCTGAAGGGTTGATTGTTCTAAAGAGTGCATACCTCTCCAGTGGTATAGGTCTGTCTAACATTTGTGTAAACAATGATGTGTTTGTGTGTGGGGTGTAAATGCAGTTCCAGGCTTAAGGAGTGTCTCGTATTCTCAGATGTTTCATAAGTTTCTATCAGACCCTGAACATTGATGTAAATGCAAAATTTTTAATGATTTTTATTTTTATGAATTTTCTCCTACTCTATCCAAGACCTCCTATTGTGATCCCTTTCAGAGAAGGCTGCAGTGGTAGGTGGGTACCATCTAGTTCTGGTTTGAGAATCATGGATTTGGGGGCTTTCTTTAGGACCTAATGTATTCATAGTGAAATTTCAATGAAAGCCTTAACAGTTTGATGCCTGATTGTTTTCAAGATGTCCCTAGAATCATGGTTCTAATAATACCAACAGCACTTATTAAGTCAATTGATTTTGTGAGACAATTTTTTCAACTGCCAGACAACTAACTACCTTTTAGTTTTTGTTTTATTTTCTTAAAACAATTTTGATAAACAAAACCCAGCAGCTTCAGAATAGAAATGAAATTCAGTATGGCTGAAATGTTTACAATTAAAAGAATCCCCCAATTAACTTCATATAACTGATCATTCAACTGCATATGATTTATACATTTTTATTATATCCCAATATTTCTTACCATTCTGCACATGACAGATAAACACTACCCTTGAAACTGATGGGGTTTTGAAAATCACTCATATTAGGCATAATACAAAATAAACATATTCAAAATGGGATTAATTAGGCAAATCATAAGCTGGTTTAGGTAATCTTCTGGTTTTACAAAAATCCTTTCCTAATTGTGCAAATGACAGCAGATTTTTAGATTACACTGACCATTCTACAACATAATAGGGACTGTCAGTGTTTGATAAAATCAATGACTATGAAAATAGACCTACATGCAAATCTCATTTGACTACTTACAACACTACTTGTGTTATCATCTTGAGTGAATGATTTAATCTCCCAGAGTCTACATTGGTTTATCAGTTAAATGGAGATGAAAATATTGACCTCAGAATTTCTGTGAGGCTTAGCAAGAACGATTTTAGAACACCTAACACTCTACTTGGTCCTCATCCAGCAGTAGCTTTGACATTGACAGTTTTCTCATATCTCTTTGGCACAGGAGCAAAAATGAATCATTTGTAGAATTAGGCAGGACAGATGGAAATGAAGAACAAAGTGGCGAATCAGCACTTAGAAATTAAAAACCAAAGCCACGTCGGTGCAGTTGCCATGTGCCTCTAATGGGAAGGAGAGGAGGATCAACAGAGAGCAGTGTTGGTGAAGCTTCTCCTCACGATTCTGCCAACTTGACATTTTTGCCTATAAAGGTACTGCAGAGTCTTGGAAATGTGGCAACATGGGGAAGCGCTTCCTTTTCCACTTGGTGCAAAACTGACAGTGAGGGAAATAACTGAGAACAGTGTACCCTGTGAACTATTCCATGTCACTTTGCATATTCTTCCTATATTTCAAACTTAGATACGAATCACTTTCAAAGGAGTAAAAAAGGAACACAACAGCAAACCCACCACAATCAACCATGTAAGGCCCAGAATTCCTCTTAGATGCTACACATATTCATGACTGACTAGAGGCAAATAGTAATTAGAATTGCCATGAAAGCAATAGTTATTTACCCCCAATGAGTAAAAATGTTAGATTTCTTATTATGGAAACAAAGTGCTTGTGCATTCTCCTGCCTGTTAGTGTCTACTTGGAATAGAAATGAACCTATCTAAAAGTAGCTAAATAAACCGGACAGCTAGGTGAATGCTAAAATATTAGCTAGAGTTGACTAAAACTGAATAGGCTAAATGAGAAACAAATTGAGATTCACTTCAAACTACTGGGCTAGGGAACACAAATGCGACAGTCCTTAACGACAGATAAGTAAAGTGGGCCTTTCAGTACTGATGACAAGGTGAAAGAAGAAGAGCACCTGATGGCATTGCAATCAGTGTTTGTAATTCACAAGTACTGTTTGGAATACAGTTTTCAAAGGGGCAGGTGTTGCTTTACTGTGTTTTAGAGGAAAGCATCTATTGGCTCCAAAGCATCACACGGAGTTGTCTAGGTCAGCATAAGAGATGAACGTTTTAAAGGGAAGGCTGAAGGACTATCGTAGCTGCCAATGAAGATACAGGCTCACTCTACGTTCCCCTCAATAAAAGAAAAACAGAGATCGATGAACTCCTGCAGACAAGACATAAATAAAGTGAGGGACCCATCTTACCTCCATCCAGCTCCTCGGCTCCAAAATGATTCCTGTAGAAGAGCATGATTTCTATCTTGTAACACTTGTAGATGGTCACCAAACAAACGAGCAACAGGAGGATAGCACCCAGCCCTCCAGCAAGTTCAACTGTGTACATTAGTTCTGGTGGGGGGAGAGGGAAGAGAAGGGGCGATGGAGAGAACAAATCACAAGAGACTTATATTCATCATGAAAAGCATCATACATTCGACTTAATTTCACCAGTTGTGGATGAGACTAGATGTGGGGAAAGTGATAACACAACCCATTCTCCTTCTAATGAGAAGGTGACCTTTGGGGAACTTTCTAGGTCTGTTCCCTTGGTAGCCAGGTGAGGTACTTTATGATAAAACACTGCTAAGTAACATTGCTTATTGTAAAAATGATCTTTCATAGGTAGTTTACATTCAACCTGGAGAATTATAAATAGCTAATTGGAAAGCTCAATCGTGGGCTTCCTTCCTGAGATGTGGAACTCTCGTATGGAGCAGCAACAACAAAATCAAACTCACTGCCATGGAGACCGTTCTGACTGATGGCAATAAAGGGCAGGGTAGAACTGCGCCTGTGGGCTTTGGAGACTGTAACTCTATGGTAGTCGAAAGCTTCCTCTTTCTCTGAGCGGTTGGTGGTTTTGAGCTGTTGACCGCTCTACTGGCAGTCCACCACTTAACCACTATGTCACCAGGGGTTAATAAAAGAAAGAATGGTTCCTGTGGCTCTAAGGCTTTTAAGCCAAGATGATGGCTTTTACATTCACCCAAAGTGAATTCTGGTCACTCCCACCAGAGTTGACATCTTGGGGTTAAGGCCAAGGGGAGGCAATCAGGAGAGTTCCTACAAGACGGGATAGCCTATTGCACAGGATGTTGTGAGGATTGCTGGCTGTTAAAAAGCCATCGTTCCTTTTGAAAATGCTGATGCCCAGGTGGCCAACCATAGTCTGAGCAGCTAAATGCTTACTTGAGAAGACCTCTTCATGGGTTTTGTAACAGACTATGTTGCTATCATTTTCCTGTCCGTGTGCTACTTTTTCAAAATGTCCTTTGTTTCCTCCAGTCCTAGATAGGCTACTACATTTGATATTAAAAAGGAATTTGCTTTCCACCGTATACAATTTCCTTTTTCCTATTGAATGTCTGGTTTATATCAAAACATTATTGGGCAACTTTGGGGATAAAATACACATGTCTCTCTTCTCAGAGTGTATGGACCTCATAACAATATCAAGGCTACTGGAATTTAGACGTGAAGTAGATGATATGAAAAAGTCACTAAAATGAAATGCCTGTGTATGTAGCTTGTGCTTGATCATCACAGTCCAAAGGTCGTTACTGATGCCTAGCCGTTCTTCCTGCAGTTGACACATATCTGGAAAGGTCCTAGTTTCCTTAATTAACACAAAATAGAGACATTTCGAAAAATTCAGCTCTAGCATAATGATACATTTGAATCTGTAATTTCGACACTACCACTGTCTTATCCAATTGCCAGCACAATCAATGCAGGCTTACACTAAGAATTTTAAAATAATGTCTAGTTTTTCCGTAATGACTCTCAAGCAACAAGACCACCTTTGATATCTTTCAAATGGGGTTATCATTTTCATATTAAAATTTTCTCCGGATGTGTTATTATATGATGTCACTTTTTCTGTGAATATTACAGGAAAAAACCCTCTGCTATATTTCTCATTATCCAGTCCTTCATCCCGAATTCAATAATTTAATTAAAAAACATATAACTACTCTTTAATCAAATTTGTTTTCTGTACTTATTAGAATTAAATGGGGAATGGAAGAAAATCTTATTAAAAGTGATTATACATTATGAATTTAAGAAAGGAAAATAAAGTGGGATATTAAATCTTTAGAGCTAAATAAATTAATATGAATTGTGAAATACTGGAAAACACCTCCAGGAGATTTTTATTATTTTGTACTTTTAAATATCAGACAGCTTTATCAGCTTAACTTTGTAAGGGACCATACAAGATAGTGGTCTAGAAATTAAATATGTTATCTTTCAAAATAAAGCATTACAACTTCTTTATTACAAAATGGGTGACTCTCCTCCCATTGAGTCAGTTGTGACTCAGGGTGACCCTATAGGACAGGTAGAACTACCCCTGTAGGTTTTCAAGGCTATAACTTTTTATAGGAGAAGAATGCCACATTATCTCCTGAGGAGCACCTGGTGGTTTTGAACTGCTGAACTTGTGGTAAGCAGACCAACACTTAACTTCTGTGCCACCAGGGCACCTACAACAAATAGGGTAGTGTAGAGATAACACAGTGGGGTGCCTTGGGTCTTATTCTCTTAGGGTATGAGTTAGACTCCACTCTACACAGAACCCTGTGTTACGTTATAACTTAAAGATAAGCATTTGTTCTAAAGTTTGTTTTAAAATTCAACGAGCATTTTTTACATTCAAGATATTAAGCACTTGGGGATTACCACCCTAATGTGTCTTGTGTAATAAAGCAAACATTTAAGCTATCAAGATGCTTAACTCCCACACCTCAACATTGTTAGTAGGAGTGCACAGTGGTAGCACAATATTCAAGATTTTCTGGTAGTTTCTAATAAAGTTAAACATGAATCTACTCTATACTATAACCAGCCACTCCATCCCTTATATTGACCTCGGAGTAATATAAGCAGATGCCCACAGGAACATTTGTACAAGAATGTTCAGAATAGCCTTACTCATAATAACAACAGAAACCACCTCAACCAACAAGAGGATAGCCGAACAAACCATTCTGATGTCCCTATCATAGAAGCGACTCACTCACATAACATACGTGGATTTCACAAAATTTTGTTCAGTGAAGGAATCACATGCAAATTATTAGCTCCTCTATGGTTCTATTTAAATAAAGTTCAGGAGAAGGCTACTTGGAGAGAGACATTTTTTTTTTTTAAGTAGCTTTGGGGATGAGTGAAGGGAAAGTATATTGGAAAGGGGTAAGGTTTTAAAGGGAAGGAGGGATTTTATGCCATTTTTAAGGTGAAGTTACCCAAGTATACATTTTTGTCAAAGGTCATTGAATTAAAAGCTTAAGATCTATGCACTCTATCTTATGTTAATCTCATTTCAATTAAAGCATCCATTGTAAGTTCTAACTTCAAACCTCTGTGGGGAGAAGACTAAGGAAGACTGGGAGTCAGGACAGCTGCTCTAAGGCATGGCACCATGCCTTGGCATCTTGCTGACTTAAGTGCCTATATCTGGCCCAATAGGTTTAATTTAGGAAAGCTGAAAAATCAAAAACCATGACTGAAGTATAGTTCTATTAATCCAATAGGCAGAATTCTCATTTTCAAAAGGTAGTATTTATAATACTATTTTATATATTATTTTGCTTTATTGAGTATATAGGAGTATAAGAGAAAGACAACTTTTATTGTAGTCAGTGCTTACGATTTTTTAGAGAATTGCTCAAAGGTGAATAATTCCCATTGTTGGACATCATGAGCCATTCAAAAATTGTATTCCTTACCTAGAATGATCTTTTTAGTTCACTAATCCATAGAAGAGTAGTGCCCGAAACCCAATGACACCAGAAACAGAGCACGAGTGCCATAGCTTAGCAAGGACAGAAAGAGTCGTGTGTCATTTTGAATACCTCCTTCCCATACAACTATATTTAAAAAGTTACATACCAGTTATACCTAAAGTGAAAGCAATATATGAGAATAAAGATTCTGAGTCGTATGATCGTTATTTTGTACTACTAGAATATGCATGGTCACCAAGTGGGTTCTACCTTATGTTATTTTGTTGTTGTTGTTGTTGTCAGGTGCCTTTCAGTCAGTTCTGATTCGTAGCAACATTTTCCTTTGGTTCATTCACCTTGAGATATACTGTGTGTGTTTTTCTTTGGCTTTCTAACTCGAGTCTTACACATTTCATTATAATAGTTAACTGAATCTTCTCCTTAATTTTTAATTTAAAATGTTCTCTTCCTTACTTTATGTAATTTCATCTTTTTCTTATTTCTTGTCTCCTTAATGAACTTTTGCTTTCTTCAGATATCATATTCGTGATTTCATCCCACAGCGCCTCAGTTCTTCTGTCACTGTTCATTGCATCAAATCTGTTCTTGAAAGTCAGGTGGCATATACTCAAGGTCATTTTTTGGCTATCATGGACTTGTCTTCATTCTTTTTTCAATTTCAGCCAGAACTTAGGTATGAGCAATTGATGGCCTGTTCCACAGTGAATCCTTGGCCTGGGTTTGGCTGCTGATATTAAGCTTCTCCATTGTCTCTTCCAACAGCTGTAGTTGATGTGATTTCTCTGTAGTCCATCTGGGTAAATCCATATGTACATTTTCCCTTTATGTTGTTGACAGCAGGTACTTGCAATGAAGAAGTCATTGGTCTTATGAAATTCGATCATATGATCTCGGTCTGAATTTCTGTAAGTCATAGTATCCCTCCATAGGGTTTTCAAGACTGGTTATCTTTACAGGAGCAGATAGCCTCGGTTTTTCTCTTGAACTATAGCAGCCTAATATTTACCCCACAGTGCCGTCAGGGCTTTTCTTTACTAATGATATTCAAACTAGACTCTCTGCTACTGAGTCAATTCTGCCACATAGCCACCCTATAAGACAGGATAGAACTACACCCCGTGTGTTTCCAAGACTCTTTACAGGAGTAGAAAGCCTCCTCATTCTCCCTGAGAGCAGCTGGTGGTTTCAAACTGCTGACCTTGATGTTAGCAGCACAACACATAACCATTATACCACCAGGGAGGGCAGTTACTAATAATATGGATACAAAAACTGGTCATAGATGCAGCATTTACACGAGTGAATTTGTCCTGACTTGGCCCTGGCTGTGCAGTGATTAATGGGTTCCTTTGCTAACTTAAAGTTGAGCTGTTCCCACCAACAAGCAGTTGCATGGGCGGAAGTTGTGGCACTCTGGTTCTGTAAAGATTCCTGCCTTGGAAATGCTGTGTGGAAGTTCTAATCCAGTGATTCCCAACCTTCCTAAGGCCGCGTCCCTTTAATACAGCTCCTCATGATGTGGTGACCCCCCAACCATCGAACTATTTTCGTTGTTACTTCATAACTGTCATTTTGCTACTGTTATGAATTGAGTGACCCCTGTGAAAGGGTCATTCAACCTCCAAAGGGATCTTGACCCATAGGTTGAGAACCGCTGTTCTAATCTGTTCAAATCTTTGCTGTCAGTTGGAATACATTCTATGGAAATGGATATTTTAGTTTTTGAATGTATCTTGAAGGAGTCCTAGTGCTCTACAGCTTCCTACCAGCAGATTCTCCTGACAACAAAATTCCCATGGGGCAGTTCTACTTTGTCAGATAGGGCCGCTATACATCCGAATTGACTAGTTGGCACCCAACATAGCACTAATTTATCCTGAAAGTATCTCAGATTTCCCCGGATGTACCCTGGTGGCACAGTGGATTACCAGTTGGGCTGATAACTGCAAGGTCACCAGTTTGAAACCATTGGTTGCTCTGATGGAGAAAGATGAAGCTTTCTACTTCTGTAAAGATTTAGTTTCGGTAACCCACAGGGCCAGTTCTAACCTATCGTATAGGGTCACTAGGAGTCAGAATTGACTTGGTAGCAGTGAGGTTTTGGTTGGTTGGTTGGTTTTTGCCACATGCACGCATGGAGTTCATCATCTTCCTCTCACTGCTATCCAGTAGACTCAAGCTCCCAGCAACCCTATAAGACAGGATAGACGTGCCCCTGTGTATTTCTGAGACTGTAACTCTTTAAAAGAGTAGACAGCTTCATATGCTTTCCACTGAGCTGTTGGTGATTTCCAGCGGCCCCAAATGTAGCCCACTATGTCAGGAGGTCAGAAACCAGGCATGCTTATCTCCACACTACATACTGCTTCTCAGTTACTGCATCGTTTTTATGCAAGATTGTGGCAGGAATGAGCCTTCAAAGGGTTTGTGGGGGAATTCCATTATCTTTTTATTAATTGCATTTTTCAACAAACTTTTTGAAACTTCCTTGTGACAATGTCTAAAGAGTATAAAGAGCTGCAGGTTATTTTTTGTTTCCATTTGCTTGAAGCCATTCACATTCATTTATAAAGCATATGTAAACTTTCCCCCTGAAATGGTGCATTACAGTTAGTCTCTACATTCATTTGCCCCAAGTCAGATTTATTCATTAATACAAATGCTAACAATTATTTCTTCTCCATTGAATCAGTACACAATTGTTATTGGGTGCGGTTGAGCAGATTGTGACTCATTGGGAACCTCTTGCGATAGAGTTGGTGCATGGAGTTTCTCTACATAGTCATCTTAAAAGTCTTTTTCCCCAGAAGTTGCTGAGGGGGTTTGAACTGTCAGCTTTCCACTTAACAGCTGAGCACTTAACTGGGGTTTAAAATCTGTCCTGATCAAAGAAATGATTTAGGCCTACTGGTGTATTTTATCTTTATATTACAATGTGAATGGTGTTGCCCCAGCAAATGTCATTTTCCTTTTGAAATGGGATCTGCTTTTCAGCTCAAGTTCAAGTTGCCTGGAGTGACAGCATTTAAAAAATAAAAGGTTACCATTTCAGCACAATTCGACATCAGAGGACCCAGAGAAAGTGCAGACCTTTGAAAAGCTGCTTAGCCTTTGTGTTATTTTGTTAAAATGATAGACTCTGCCCTCCACCGCCCCCTTTAAGGGACTGACACTGAATATTGTAAATCAAAATCACCAGGGGAAACCTAAGGAATGCTGGCATTTGGTTAAACACAACAAATGAGTAAGTGCCAAAAAGTTACATTTAAAGCATCAGCAGTCATTTAGTTACAGGCGATTAACAATAGTCCTTGGAAAGTCCCAGAATGGGCTGAGGGAAAACACATTGATTATTGCTGCAGTAGTAGGCTGCTTTGGGAATAAATTGCTTCAATTTAAAACTAGATTTGCTACAAGCACTTTGAGCAATGGCTACATTTTTTTCTGATCAAGACAGTTGGACTAAGCAACCCCTTAAAAGAAAAAGCTAATTAAAATAAAGCGCATGCCATCTCTGAGTATATTGGATTACATTGCAAATAATAAATGCATTTGATTTACACTAAACTTGCTGCGATTATCTAGTGTAGTTCAGGAACCTCCCTACTTCCTTTTTATTTTTTATTTTTTAATTAGCCTGTACCTGGTTTTTCTGCATTTAAAACTTTTTTTGGGGGTATATATCTTTAAAGAAGCAAAGATTTTTAACAAAATAAATACAAGTTCCTATGTATTTTCAAATTCTTCACTTGTAGTATTTTTTTGTATATATGTGTGTGGTGTGTGTGTATAAATATACATATACACACACATACATATATTTCATCTTGTCTAAAATGTAACAAGGCTTATGAGGTGGTTTATTCATATGTAGTTGTTATAAATTTAATTATTTTGCCCAAATATGTGTTTATATTCTAACCTCTATGGCTGTGGTTATGCACCCTTTTAGGATAGGTTGTCTCTGTCGTGTTCATGAGGCATTATCAGTGTAGGGGGTGTTTTGAGTCAATCTTTCATGAGATAGAAAAAACAGCAGATTAGGTCAAGCAAGACAGCTGAGGCCACGGCAGAGAAGCGGGATGCCAAGACACATGAAGCTCTCTAGAGAACCAGGAAGCAGACGCTGAGAACAAAGCCTTCCTTCTGGAGCAAACCGAGAGAGAAAAAGCTTCTCCTCAAATAGGGGCTTTGGGTTTGGACTTGTAGCCACCCGAAGTGTGAGAGAATAACTTTCTGTTTGCTAAGACCATCCTCTTGCGACATTTCTGTTATAGCAGCGCTGAATATCGAAGACAATAGTTTATCCTAAAATTGGCTCATTCATTATATAAAGTTCTTTGAAACATTCTGCCCTGATTTACATGCAGTAAAATGCAAGTTTGTGGGGGAAATGCATGATAGACAATATAATGATCCCTGTTTATTCATTAGCTTCACCAAGTACATTTCTTCCTTTCTCATTGTGTTATAAAGAGCGAAACTTTATAAGGATTTATCCATCCACATAAATCCATATGCATACTTATTTCTCTGGAGCAGTATAACTTATTTGTTCCTGGCAGGAGGATAATTATGCACAGTCTACAAAGATATTCAACTCAATTCTACAATACATCAGCACAATTTAGAAACAGTTATAATTTTTTTGGTATCACATTAAGAAGCCGAATTGCTATTCGCATAATAGCAAGAAAATGTTTGCGGAAGGTATAAACTAGTACGTAAGTATGGCAGTTTTTGCTTTTGCAAGTCTGTTTTTGGAACAAAGCAGAGTTTCAAAACAGCAGCAACAAAAATTGAAATTGAAATGGTCCCTGAATGGAGCAGTTTGATCTGTGTGACCAAACGTGTGGGCAAAAGATTAGCTTTGAAGTAATATATTTTGCCATTTTGGGAAAGAGTTTTTGAGCCAAAGTAGCAAATTAACTTTTAGTTACTGCCAATCAAGAATGCAAATATGGTCCTTGGCTAGGACCCATCATTAGGGCCTAGTTAGACTAAGCTCCCAGAGGCCCTTGGAACTTAATTTTTACATGTTAATGAACTATTAAAAATGAAAAGCAAAATGAAAGAGTAGCAGGGAGGAGAGAGGGGCATCATTCTCCACAAAGGTTGCTAGCACCTCCCCTTAGAATCGGGTTTTCCTCCTCCCAACCTGATAAAGGTGCTGTTTTGTTTTTGTTTTCTATGAAGTAGGACTTATAATAGTGTGAGTTAAAAGACAAGTTAAAAGAAATAATAGTTATTGACTAATAAGGATTCATGGGTTCATAGTAATTGCAAGCAAATGAAAAGGGAAAGTCTTCTCTTAGGGCAGAATGCAAAGTGGTCGATGTAACAGAAATGGTAGGGTTTGGAATCATGATTCATCAACCAGCATCATAAGAATTGGTTCCGCCAATAACTAACAACGGATGTTACCATCACTGTTTGGAGAATTGGTGAAGTAGAATATTCACATCTCAGGAAATTCTCCCACTGATTGCTTATTAATGGCTAAAGGGAAAATGGACACTGTTTAATGGAATGAAAGAAGTGAACATACCAGTGGCGGGACAAATTGATATGATATGGTGGAAAAGACTTAATAACTAAATGCCATGCATGATCCTGGATAGAAAATATAGAATGAAGGATATTATTGGGCCAATCTTTGAAATTTATATAGACTATATATTCATAATGATATTCTATCATGTGGAAATGTCCTGAATTTGATAAATATACTTTGTTTATACAAGAAATATCCTAGTTTTTAGGCAATTTACACAAAAATAGTTAGGAGGGATCTCTGTGATTTACTGTCACACACTTTAGCAGTAAACTCTCGTGTGTTCATATAACTAAATCTAACTATTTATCTGCCTCTCAATAGAAGGAGATAAAGCAAATGTGGCAAAATGCTAATAATTGGCTAATCAAGGCCAAGCGGGTATATACAAATTGAAGTCTTGTAATTCTCTGTAATTCCTATTTCCAAATAGAAAGTTAAAAAATAATGACACATTAAGTGGTCACACCCCATTATTGCAATAACTGCAATAGATTGGTTCCCTGGAGATCAAAACATATAGCTATTGTAATACAATCTACCCAACACTTTCCAGTTTACTCTTTTGAAGGTAACTTTTCATCTAGGGATTTTCTCCATTGACTATACAAGAAAGTCCCTGATGGGGGCATTCAAGATCCATCACTCCTTTAATCAAAGCAGCTATCTAACCTCTCCCCATAATCATCTCCTCAGTATGAACTGACTTTGACATTGGCTTTCCGAATTCTGTGTCCAGCTAGCATTCCTCCCTTTCATTCATCACAACCCCACCGATGCTCAAGGAAGCTTTTCCAGCTAAAAGGTCCTTGTCCTCCTTCGAACAGGTATTTCCTATCTGTATTGTGAGAAGGAGAGTGTCTTTGAGACATTCCCC
>NW_022111336.1:1725410-1768669 GCF_000313985.2 Echinops telfairi | reverse complement strand
CCCCCCCCGCGGTCAATGTAGCATGAGGCTCAAGCAATGGATGAGGTTTACTTATTCCTATTCATTCCAGTAATTTAATCACAAAGCTTAATCCATAGAAATCTGATCAATTTTATATTGAAGATTAAAATATACTCTAGTGACAATTCAGGCTTGCATAGTTTATAGAATTTGTACTCCCTGGCAACAATCATGATTGAAATCAGTCATGCATTGCTTTATGTCTTTTCTTTTTTTTTTGAACCTTGGTGGCTTTTAGACTATGGTCCTGAGTTCCCAGGTCCAGTCACTCATCCCCTCATGGTATTTTGTATGGCTAAAAAGTTTCCATAGACTTGCCCCCAGCCTGTTCTATTATGTTTATGGATATAGTTACAGCACATGTAAATATGTACGTGGAAACATCCTCTGTCAAACTTGTATATGTGCAGGCTTCAGATCCCATTTTCCTTCCCACAACTATTCAGCTTTTCTGTCTATTTGCATGCTTATCTATGTATTTGCTGATTGCTGTGATTGCAAGAGAGTGTGTGCAAGAGTATTTACCTCTGTTGTCTTTTACTCTTGCACTTTCCCCCATGTTTTCCTTTGCCTTCCTCTTATTATATCTTGCCTTTCTTTTCATACAAGTCAACATGTATCTGCCCTGCTAGCTAGTAATTTCCCCTCCCTTCTCCGCCCATACTTGGTAACCAGCAAAGGATGTTGCAGTTAGTGTGAAAATCATATTTTTTTGCTTTTATAAAAGTGATCCCATACAATACCTGTTCTTTTGTGACTGACTAATTTCTCTCAGCAGAATATCCTCCAGGCTCATCCTGGTTATGAGGCGTTTCACATTGCTGGCATAGTGGTTATGTGTTGGGCTGCTAACAGCAGTAGTGGGATTGCTGGATCACATGGTATTTCTATTTCCACACTTTTAAGGAAGCATGGTATTGTTTTCCACAATGGCCTTGTGTATTGTTAAATCATTGATATTGCTATTCAGTGTTTTCGCTCATTCACTCATTTTGTTCACTTGTGTGTTTAATATATACCTGGTACCAAGTGTTGAGAAGCCTGGGTGGTACATTCAGTTAATGTCCTGGATTATTGTCCATAGGATTGCAGGTTTGAGTCCACCCAGATGTGCTATGGAAAAAAGGTCCTGATGCTCTCTCTCTAAAAACACCCACGCATTTGTAAAAGGAATGTATTTCAGTTCTACGTGGGTACATACACACGGTGCTTCCCTGAGTTGGAATCAACTCTATGGCCACAGATTAATTGGTATACATTTTACACATAATTAATAGTAAACAATACTTATTGAAGGAGCCCTAAGGTGCTTTGAGTCGGGCTACTAACTGCAAGGCCAGCAGCTCAAACCCAGCAGCCGCTCCATGGGAGAAAGATCCTCCTGTAAAGATATACAGCCTCAGAAACTCAAAGGGGCAGTTAGTTCTACTGTCTTATAGGATGGCTTTGAGTCAGAATCAACTCGATGGTGTATGCTTGGTTTGTTTTTTTTTCAAATACATATTGAACACTTAGGCTGACTGTTTTTATATGAGTGTTAGGAATAGTACATTACAGGTCTAATAACTAGGGGCCAGGTGCCACTTTGTGAGCATTTGTGCATGTACACATTTGTGTGTTTCTAGTGGGGGAGTGGTGATGGCAGGAGTCAGTAACAGTTTGGTTCTCTATAGACTAATGTCTGCAAGGTTTTTAGCAATCAGCATTCTCTGGAATACAGGGAAAGTGAATGGATTATGTGGTGAGTGATGAAAGGAAAATTTTTGTTTTGATTTTTCAGCTAGACTATGTAACTTTTCTCATTTTTTCCCAAGCAATAGCATGTGCCTGGTTTAAAAATATTTGTTTCAGAGCCTCAAGAATCAGTTAAGCCACATTTCCCAAACTTACACCAGAACAGGATGAATATTCTCTTTAGAGGAAAAGTGGCATACATTTAAATGTTTTACAATGTCGAGTTACTGTCACAGACAGAGCTTTACTCTAGAAAGCAATTCCCCTTTGGAGAATAAGTGTTTGAAATAGGTCTATGTAAAGGCCATAAGGTGGGATGTAGATAGACTATTATGAGCAAACATAAACCCCCCTAAGTATTCAGATGGGGCATCCTTCACCTCTGTTCTCTTAAGATTGGGTGTGATGGGGGAGAAATCAGACAAAATGGAAGATACTACTCTAATAAAGAGCAAAAAGGGCCTCAGGTGACCAGCTTAGAAGATAAGGTTAGTGTATAGCAACGCGTCAAATTTCACAGATGCTTAAAAAATATCTCTTAGAAGAAAAAGTATTTTCCTTCTCTCTACTAGGAATTTACTTCTCAACATGGCATACAAATCGATAGGCACAGATGGAATGTTAGAAAATGTCTCTTGAGAGAAAATTGTCAGAGTGAAGGTGGCATTGCCATTTTATTTCTTTTTGTTAAGGAAAACAGCGTTTGTCCTGAATGCAATCTTTCATCAGGGAATGTATATTGTCACAATTAGAGTCATTCATTCTTCAGCAGTGAATGCTTTGAAATGGCCAAAGAACCCCAAACATCTGGACTATTTAGATAACCAATAGAAGGAGCCAATATTTCTCCTCTCAGAAACATTAAACTCTTCTTTCAAAAAACAAAACAAAACAAAAAGGGAGTGTGATGATTTGAGGTGCATGAGATTGATGGAAATAGATTTATAAAAGATTTTACACATATGAAATAGATAGAAATACCTACTATATACTAAGGGGGCATGCTATTATACACTTCAAAATTTTGTTCTAATTTTCTTCCATTAAATATTACCTAATTATTAAAAGCATTAGAATAAAATGTGTTCAGCAAAAGCTTTATTAATAATCTCTATCTCATGTGAAAACTTCATTCAAAATCTTGGTGATTTTACAGAAAGAGAGAAGATTAAGGCAAAACAATAATAAAACCATATGCTGGTTCATTTCCCTCAATGGAAGTCACAGAAAATTCCATTTCTTGTCTCTTTTGAATCTCTGTGACCATTCTTTGTTTCGGAATACATAAAACCGATGAGGAGAGTAACAGTTAATTTGTCTCGCTTGCTTATTTTGTAAAGAGCTAGGGATCAATAATTCATTGTAAGATGTGCTCCTATTGACAATCTATGAAGACACAGATATGTTTCAGGAGCTCTCATTGCTTGATTCCTTCCGTGGAAACAGTAAATGACGCCTCAACTCTTGACAAGCTTCAGAACAGTCAGTTGCTCTGTAGTTGCAATACATAAATGCCTTTTTCTCCCTAGTGAATTATCTTTTACCAAAATGGCAATAGTAGGGCTTGGCAATATCTTATTGTCTTACACTATGCAATCATTTTCAGTGCTTGAAAATCATCAGTGGTTTGAGAAAATAATGTGGAAGGAAAACATAGCCACTAAAAGGATCTAGTTTCTAATACAGACAAACCTGAAAGGAGAGCACGAGTGTATACTCAGGCAGACACCTTTCACTCCACTTCAAACATGTGTCAATAACTTGATTTGATTGCAAACAGATTAATGAGAGGTTTTCTGTCCTCATTTAAAAAATGCATTGGCTTTACCAAAATAGATTTATTTTTCTCACCTTTTTTTCTGACTCTATAAAATATGCTCATTATAAAGATTTGGAAGTGTTCATGCCACTAATAAAAAAAGAATTAAAGGTCACATCGCATCATAATGCCAGGAGAAAACCACTTTAATGGGATATCTTCACTTAAGCCTTTATAATGTATTCGACTTTTTTAGTGACCTTCAAGAGGCAAGGTATCTATAGCTTTAAGTGACGTTGTTGTTGCTCAGTGTTGCTGAATCGGTTTCCCATGCATAGGAACCCTATGTACACAAGAACAAAACACGGCTCCTCATAGTCACTGTTCTGTTGGCGCCCATGGTTGCAGCCACTGTTGAGCAGCTTCCCCCTTTTCACTACCTCTCCACTTTACCAAGGGTGATGTTCTTTTTCACGGACTGGTCTCTCCTGACAACATGTCCAAAGTACATGAGGCAAAGTCTTGTCATCCACACTTTTTTTTAAAGCATTTTATTGGGGGCTCGTACAACTCTTATCACATCCATTCATCCATCCATCCATTGTGTCAAGCACATTTGTACATTTGTTGCCATCAACATTATCAAAACATTTGCTTTCTACTTGAGCCCTTGGTATCAGCTCCTCATTTTCCCCTCCCTCCTCACCCCCTCCCTCACAAACCCAAATTATTATTATTTTGTCATATCTTATACTGTCCGACGTCTCCCTTCACCCAGTTTCTGTTGTCTGTCCCCCAGGGAGGGGGTTATATGTAGATGGCTGATACTTGATTCCATAGATATCTCGTGATCACACAAGCAGGTGTGCTTCTTCCATGCGGACTTTGTTGCCATCCTCACTTCTAAGGAGCATTCTGGGTGTACTTCCAAGATAGGTCTGTTGGGTCTCCTGGCAGTCCACATTACTTTAAATGTTCTTCAACAAAACAATAATTAAAAGGTCTTGTCTTCTTTATCCACTGCCCAACTCTCACATGCATATGAAGCCACTGAAAATATCAAGGTTTGGTCAGGTCCATGGCTCAGTTGTCAAAGGGTCACCTTTGCTATTTAACTCTTGAAAGAGGCCTTGTGTAGCTGATTTGATATCCTGACTGCTGCATTCCTGCGCATGGATTGTGGATCCAAGCCAAATAAAATCCTTGTCAAAGTTCATCTTTTTTCTCTCTATCATGATGTTTATAGGTTCAATTATGAACTTTTTGTTTTCTTTGCATGGAGTTGTATTCCAGTTATAATACAATTTTTGATTTTCATCAGAAAATTCATCAAGTCCTCCTCTTTTTAAACCAGCCAGGTTGTGACATTTGCATACTGCTGGTTGTTAATGAGCCTTCCTCTATTTGATGCCACGTCCATCCACATATAGTTCAACTTCTTCGATTATTTTCTCAGCATAGATTGAATAAGTATGATGACAATATATTATCCTGATTGACACCTTTAAAAAAAATTTAAGCCACACACTTTCCCCTTGTTTTTCTTCCATGAGCCTCTTGGTCTAGTTGCAAGTTCCCCGTGGGCACAATGACATGCTCTGGAATTCCCATTCTTCTCAATGCCATCGATCATTTGTTAGAATCCACAGTCTTTGTGTTATCAGTAAAACACAAGCAAATACCTTTTTGTGACTCTCGGCTTCAGCCAAGACCTAGCTGATGTCAACAATGGTATTCCTTGTGCCATGTCCTTATCTGAATCCACTTTGAATTTCTGGCACCTCTCTCTCATTGTACTACTGCAACTTTTTTGAATTTCTTCAGCAAAATTATATCTCCATGTGATAGTAATGATCTTGTTTAATACTTCACACATTCCTTTAGGTCACCTTTCTTTGCAATGGGTATTGATCTCTTTTCGTTGGTTGGCCAGCTAGCATCTTCTAAATTCTTGGCAAAGATGCTTGAGAGCTTCCTGTGCTTCATCAGCTTGTTGAAACATTTCTATTGGTGTTCCTGTAATTCTTGTAGCCTTGCTTTTTGTCAGGAACTTCAGTGTAGCTTGAACTTTTTCTTCAGTATCATTGGTACCAAAGCTACCAACCATATGACACAACTCCAAAGTAGCTTTTGTTTAGCATTCTGTTACAGACAATTTGGAATATAGTTGCCCAAAGTGGTTTATAAGTTGTATCTGATAAGGGTCTTCATAGTAGTCTCTGTAACCAAATTCACAATTTATCCATGTATCTATTTATCCAACTATCAATTATAGAAGTTTGGTCCAGCAAGGGCAGTCTAGCACAAATCATTTAGCAACATTATCAATTGTTGCTCTAATTAGCCAGTAATCATTTCTGGCAAATTTCTATTACTCATTCAAGAAATAAGCTGAAAACGCCATCAAATTTTAGTGAAGGTATAGATTTCAAATTTCATTCTAATTAGTCAACTTAGTCTAATTGTATTGCTTTATAGATGAGGAAAATAAATTAGATATGTGAATAGTCAACAGTTGACAATATATTATAATACAATAAATTTTTAAGTAACTACCAAGTCACCTGTGACAACAATCTATTGAGAAGGTAGTCAATATCACATTTTATCATGCTATCTTTAAATATTCTTTCACATTATCTACAACACTGGAATATTTCAATGATATAGATTTATTTGTTCATTTGAGAAAATTAACAGTGCACCTGAGCAGTTGTAAGATGTTACTGTCATATTAAGGAATAGTAAAAATTAATTTCTAGTAGTATTCATTTTACATTCCTTACTAGAATGAGAATTTCAAGCAGATTGAATGTGATCAATTTACTTTTCATTCTTTCAGCCTGATCATCTCCTCTTCCATTTGAGTTTGCATGAAGTTGGCAACCATTACCTGTCAATACTTGTAACTTCCATTGCATATCGGAAGGAATTGTCATTTCTATTTGGCAGTTATGAGGACTTGCCATTTAGAGATCTGAATTGGCTTTGCAAATACTTAAACCATAACAAAATACCTTGAAAAAGCAACTCCTTCATTTCACGGTGAAGATTGGCAAAATGAAGCATGATGATTCCAAACTCTGGGAATCTGTAAAACATGCTCAATGTTCTAATACAATATATTAGTTGCCCAGAGTCAAACATATTTTTAGGACATTACTGCTTTGGAACTAAGGGGCAATTAATTAAAAACTGATAAAAGTAAAGAGCAATGATATAAAGAGGCTTTTTCTACCTCTTACATGAGTGAAAAGTCAAGAAAAAACATGCTCAAGTAATTTTTTTCTCTTATTATAATTCGTACTTTTTCTTCAGAATACCCTTATTCATATCAAGTTTCAATTAATGGTAATGGATCTTGGACTTTTTAAATGGTCTTTCTGTATTTTTCTAAATATACCACTGGATTTTTTTAAAATAGTTTTATTAGGGGCTCATACAACTCTTATCATAATCCATACATACATCAATTGTGTAAAGCACATTTGTGCATTCATTGCCCTCATCACTCTCAAAACATTGCTCTCTACTTAAGCCCCTGGCATCAGCTCCTCATTTTTCCCCCTCCCTACCCGCTCCCCAATCCCTCATGAGCCCTTGATTATTTACAAATAATTATTTTGTCATATCTTGCCCTGTCTGATGTCTCCCTTCACCCACTTTTCTGTTGTCCGTCCCCCAGGGAGGAGGTAACATGTAGATCCTTGTAATCGGTTCCCCTTTTCCAACCCACCCTCCGTCTACGCTCCCAGTATCGCCACTCACACCACTGGTCCTAAAGGGATCATCCGTCCTGGATTCCCTGTGTTTCCAGTTCCTATCTGTACCACTGTACATCCTCTGGTATAGTCAGACTTGCGAGGCAGAATTCGGATCATAGTAGTGGGGACCGGGAGGAAGCATTTAGGAACCAGAGGAAAGTTGTATTTTTCATCGTTGCTACATCGCACCCTAACTGGCTCATCTTCTCTGAGACCCCTCTTCAAGGGGATCTCCAGTGGCCTACAAATGGGCTTTGGGTCTCTACTCTGCACTCCCCCTCTCATTCACTATGGTAAGATTTTTTGTTCTGATGATGCCTGATACCTGATCCCTTCAATACCTCATGATCGCACAGGCTGGTGTGCTTCTTCCATGTGGGCTTTGTTACTTCTGAGCTAAATGGCCGCTTGTTTACCTTCAAGCCTTTACGACCCCAGAAGCTATACCTTTTGATAGCCAGGCATCATCAGCTTTCTTTGCCACATTTTCTTATGCACCCGTTTGTCTTCAGCGATCTTATCACGGAGGTGAGCACACAATGATATGATGTTTTGTTCTTTGATGCCTGATAACTGATCCCTTCAGGACCTCGTGATCACACAGGCTGGTGTGTTCTTCCATGTGGGCTTTGTTGCTTCTGAGCTAGATGGTCGCTTGTTTACCTTCAAGCTTTTATTTTTATGATTTAAAATTAAAATCTACTTGAATATTAATTCAATATCTGCTTTTAATTTAGGAAAATCAACTTCTAGACATATTATTCTGTATAAAACACGTTAAGCATAACCTATGTGCTCAAGAAAGTAGAGACAAAGAGTGAATACATTTCTTACAGATTTTAAATGTAGCTCTAAACACAAAAATGTAATACTATTTGCCATGTTAAACCAGCACATTTCTCCTTACTGTATGATCTGAGAGGTCGTTAGCATTTTTTTAAGTGCCATGTCTAATTTCTCACTTTACTGGCCTGATTGTCAAAGTTCAATATGCAGGAGCTGCTATTAAAATTTGTAACATATTTCATGACCTAGTTGTGCTGTTTCACAACTGAGTGAAAAATTATTTTAGTAGAATTCAACAAGACCTGCAGGAATACACAGGCATCTCTCTCTCCTCAGCAGTATTTCTTTAATGTCCAGGTTGAAGGTAGACAGCCCTTTGGCAGCAGTGACTCAACTTCTAAGGATACCTAACAGTACTTGCCTATAGCTGGCAATCGATACACAGCTGTTGAATGGGAAGGATTTGTTGCTTTATTAGGCAGCAGTATATATGAATCATCTCCTTTAAGCAACATGTAGGGAAGTGAGATCTCAAGAAACATGTGAAATATCATCAGTGAAAAGGTTGTTTGGACCTAGAAAGACTGAGCATGGGAAGGTGGTTCTGAGAAAGAATGGTTGGTTAGCAGCCATGAATATGTTATCCTGTTCGGGATGTCTGACCATACAAGTGGACTTGTGCTGTGCTGTTGGGGGTGGGGTGGGGGGACTGGGTGGCAGAGTGGTGGGATAAGTGTTCAGATGGCTTTCTGCAAATGTATTAGACTGAATTGGTTATTTCCTCCCCTTTAAATCACCTGTTCTTCATTTTTCACTATAAATCTGAGTTCTGGTGAACTCCCTCTGCCCTCATCTTAGGCTTACTTATGTTTTATAGCCTTTGTTAGATGCTAGATGGATGACTGCTAAACTGAACTTTTGAACATGTTGGAGCTGTTTCTCCAGTTCCTGCTGTTGCACCTTTCTTTCTTTTTGCCCATTCTACAGTCTTACCACACTCACCCTTCGTTACTATACACGACTGAGATTTAGCTGCACCTAAGTGCGCAAAACAGAAAAATAAAAATAGCAGTGTTTGCTGCCCACCAAATATCTTGTTCCTCCTTGGTAACTGCTATTTGTATAAACTGAACACAGTATACAGCCTCTTTACGTCGGCTTAAGATATGTGTTCATTTGAGACATTCCTAACATTAAATTTTTTTTAAAGGGGAGCGGATATAAAGGAGTTGTTTCCAACAATGAGGACCCTCTTCATTTAAGAGGTTAATCATTTGGGTGATTTAAGTGAATGGCCTCATAGATGGCTCAGAATAGCAAATGTGTTCTAGAAAGCACAACTCTATTGAAAGCATGAGGCAAGTAACCTCATGAAGAGTAGAGTGGGAGGGCAAATAAGCTCACCAGTTTTGAACAAGTAGAAACAATGAGTTACTTTGTGGGAATTAGTCAAACTGATTGGTTCCATTCTTGTCACTTTTCATTCAATAAACAGTAAGCTCAAGAGAGGCAGTTGTTCATATCTTTATCACTTAGTCGTTACCATATTTATTAGAAGCTCTACCATCTAGACTTGGACCTTCCTACTCCAAAGGTGGCTCTCAGACTAGTAGTATCAAAACCAACAGGAAGCTTGTTTAAAATTCAAAACTCAAATCCCATCCCAGACTATGGAATTGGAGCTTGGTAAAAATGATTTCCGTACATCAGTTCAATCCTATGTACTGTCACTTTTATAAAGCACTGGTCTAAGGGTGTCCAGGTTGACTCTCCAAGAATCCAGTTGAAGCACAAGCATCCTAAATTTTGTGACTTCTCATTGTATAGGAAGTATCTTTTGTGTTGACCTCCAAAACACCTCAGTAAAATCTTAGTAGAGTTTCAATATGAATATATGTTTTTCTAAGATAAGATTTTTTTGCTTTAAGTAACTCATGGGATAAAATAATTTCCAGCAGAGATGACATTTCCAATATCCATACTGTAGATGAGTGGTTCTCAACCCAGCATGATTTGCCTCCCTTCCTCCACCGTCCACACAGAAACCTCAGGAACATTTAGCCATATTTGGAAATATCTGTTTGCCACAACTGGCATCTAGTAGGTAGAAGCTAGTGATGCTGTGAAATAGCCTAAAACACCCCAGGCAACCTCCCAAAACATATGTGCATAGGGTTTGTAAGGTTGTGACCTTTCAAAAGTAGATCAATAGGTCTTTCTTCTGATGCACTTCTCTGGATGAATTTGAATCACCAAGCTTCCAATGAAGGCCATGTGACTAGCCATTTCCACTCATTAGTGAAGTGGCAAAGAGCTTTACTGCTACCTGAAATGCCAGCAGCTCACTCTTCATTCAGGTCACCCTTCTGGAGAGACATATGTCAGCCTGCTTCTGTATACATCAAAGCCTTGGGGATGTGGGGCAGTTCTACTCTGTCCTAGAGATGGAATTCACTCAGTGGGTTATTTTTTTGTTGTTGAGAAACTGCTCAAAAGCAGTTTGGACAAACTGGATTCCTGTTTGGAATTCCTCCATTGGAATGCCCACGTCAAGAAATTCAAAGGCACACAATACCTAGTGCTGGACAATTTGTATTTCTGGCATTTACTATAGCCTTCACATGCATTTATTATTTTGCCTTTAGTTATCAAGAAGTAAAAGTGAATTGCAGTCAGCTAGTAAGATGCCATATGCAACTGAGGGGCAAGAAAGCAGGGGAAATGTTACCAAAGGAAAAGATGATTTTGACCACAACTGTCAAATCTTATCCATGGAGAAAATTTGTTAAATCTGCTGGCTCTGATTTGGGAGTGCTACAATAACATAACTAAAGTCCCTTAATATTTTGGTAAAAATGACTGACTGATAGGCACCAACTCAGTTTGGAATAGGTCATTGTCTTTTTAGGGCAGTGGTTCTCAACATTCCTAATGCTGTGACCCTTTAATATAATTCCTCATGTTGTGGTGACCCCCAATCACAAAATTGTTTTCATTGTTACTCATAACTGTAATTTTGCTAGTTTTGAATCATAATGTAAATATCTGATTTGCAGGATGTATTTTCATTGTTACAAATTGAACGTAATTAAAAAGAATTAAAGCATAGTGATTAATCATAAAACAATATGTAATTATATATTGTGAAATATTTATGTGTTTTCCGATGGTCTTAGGTGACCCTTGTGAAACGGTTGTTTGACCCCCAAAGAGGTCGAGATCCACAGGTTGAGAACTGCTCTTCTAGGGAGATAGGTACACATAGAGATAAGAGATTTTGATGCTTGGGTGTGATTTGACTTTTGCATATTTTGAAATCAGTGGCCGAAGAAGTCAAATCCCCTGCCCCTAGCTGGGTTTTAAAGGGTTCTGTGGTTTTGCTGTATCTCTGAGTACATGAATGCACTAAGAAAAGACTATCAAGTAAAAGGACACATATTGCAAAGATGATCTCTTACAAAGAAGGGAGAAGGAGCTCACTGGGTCTAAACTCATTGGGCTTTAAAACCATGCATCCTAAATGATGTGTGCGTTAATTACATTACTAACGATATTCTGAGAACTAGGGAGTTTATTGAGTAAGTCTAATTCCTATCGATTACAGTCTTCAGAGGGAGAGAGTGAGTGCATGCAAGAAGTAAAATGGGTTTGAGGGGGTACAGAGACATCCCAGATGTTTATCATTATTAACTAGTGATAGTCTCCCAGAGAGATACTTTGCCAGTTCCCAAACTACTTCTTGATGAATGAATTGCCACAGCATTGTAATCAATACATCCAAATATAAACATTTTGCAGAGGGTTGTTTATGAGGATTCTGTTAATATGACAGTTTCAAAGCCAAGCATTCACTAAGAAGTACAATTTTATGTTAGGAATGTTTTATATCCATGCAATTAAGAAAGTAGGTGATGACATTCCAAATTACATTGGTTGTTATTTCCTGCATTTAATTTTCTGAATACTTGCCATAGTATTAGACACATAGTAGGCTCTTAATAAATATCATTATATGAAGGCATGAACAAATTTCTCTTTTAGGGCAGCACATTCAGATGAAAATAAAACTAGTACAGTGTCAAATACAGAATCAATGGTACAAAATTATCAGAACTAAAGTTAGCCATTTTAATGAAATATGATGGAATTTTTAATGGAACATACTATTGCTGCACCCTGTACTACCCAGGATATTATGTACTTGGAATATGTTAATCACATAATATATGTTAATATTGGATGCTAATATGTGTTTGGATTCCCTTGGTGGTACCATCAATATATTTGGCTGTTTGAGTCTACCTACAAGGCCTTGGAAGGAAGCTCTGGCAATTTCCTTTTGAAAAATCAGTCACTGAAGACACCATAAAGTTCTGCTCTGACACCCATGGAGTTGTCGTGCATTGGAGTCAACTGGGCTGCAAATTGTAAAAAGATGTGTCAGACACTCTGAAACATATTTGTTGCTGCTGTTGTTATATATCATTGAGATGGTGCTCCTTCACACTGTGACCCTATGTACAACAGAACTAAATATCACCCAGTCCTATGCCATCCTCGCCGTTGTTGGTTTTCAGCCCCTACGGCATCCATCAATCTCATTGAGGGACTTCCTCTTTTTCACTGACCTTCTACGTTATCAAGCACGATGTCCTTTTCCTGGCTTTTCCTGATATCGCACCCAAAGTGTTTGAGACAGTGTCTCATCACCCTTGCTTCTAAGGAGCATTTTGGTTGTACTTCTTTTAAGACAGATTTGTTTGTTCTTTTTTGCAGTTCATGAGCCTTTTCAATATTTTTGCCAGTACCATAATTCAAACGCATCAGTTCTTATTTGGTCTTCCGTATTCATTGTTTAACTTTCATACTCATAAGAGGGAAATGAAAATACCCTGGCTTGGGCCGGGTGCACCTTAGCCCTTAAAGTGACATCCTCGCTCTTCAACACTGGAAAGAGGTGTGGTGCAGCAGATTGGCCTAATGCAATACATCCTTTGACTTCTTGACTGCTGTTTTCATGAGCATTGAATATTGATCCAGCAAATCCTTGACAACTTCATTTTTTTCTTTTGAATCACAATATTGTCTACTGGAAAGGGTGGGAAGATTTTGGTTTTCTTTACATTTAGTTATATCTGTACTGAAGGTTGAAATCCTTGATCTTCATCATCAAATGCTTCAAATCGTCCTCACGATCAGCAAACCAAGTTGTGCCCTATTGGAAGTTGCTATTAAACCTTCTTCCAGTTCTGTTGCTGTGTTCTTCATGCAGTTAATCTTCTTGGCATTTTCTGCATGCAGATTAGACGAGTGTGGTATGAGGACAAAATCCCAAGTCGCACATTTCTTGATTATAAACCTTTAATATCACTTTGTTCTTTTGAAAAGCTGCCTTTTGGTCTGTGTTCAGGTTCATGATGAGCACAAAGTGTTCTGGAAGGCCCCCTTTTTTGGTAATGCTATCCATAGTTTGTTAGGATCTACATAGTTGATCGTCTTTGCATAGTCAATAAAAGACAAAGAAACATCTGTCTGTACTCTCTGCTTTTAGCTAAGATCCATCTGACATCAGCAATGGTATCCCTTGTGCCATGTGCTCCTATGATTTTGACTTGAAAACCTGGGAATTATTTGTCAATATATTGCTGCATCTTTTTTTGGAATTATCTTCAGAAAAATTTTACTTTAACTTGATACTAATAAGAATTTCCAATACTTTTCACAGTCTGTTGTGTCAGCTTTCTCTGGAATGGGCAGGAAGCTGGAGCTCCTCCCCTCAGTTGACCAGGCAGCTGTCGTTCAAATTGCTTGGCATTGACTAGTGAGTGTTTCTAACACCACATCACTTTTTGAAGCATTTCAATTAGTATTCTGTCAATTCCTGGTGCTGTTTTCTCCCAATAATGCCTTCAGTACAGCTTAGATTTCTTCCTTTGATAGTAGTCGTTCTTGATTTTATGCTGATTAAGTACTTATTTTCAGTTATATTTCATTTCAAGATATTTTCATTTCCTCACAGTTGTCCTAAATTGTATGTATTGTTGGTATTCCCCGTTTATAGAGGAGATATTTCACCTTTACAAAATTTAAGTGATTTTCCCAAGATAGCGCAGCTAGTAAACACAAAGTTGCATTTTGAGACACAAATAGTTGAGATCCAAAGTCTATGCCATGGATCATTAAACTGCTTTCCCTCAGATTGTGAATAAGTCCAAAGAACAAAACGGACTATTTAGAACTGCCTGATGGGATGGGTGCCTATCTGGAGTACAATTGGTATCATGGTTGCTGTGAGTCAAATCTGGCTCATGGAAACTCCATGTATTATATAGTAAATATTTGTGGAAGCAGATCACCAGGCCTTTCTTCCATAGTTCAGTTAGGTGAGTTCAAAACACCAACCTTTTATTTAGCTATCAAGTACAAACCACATGTGCCACCCAGGGAACCTTTTACGTGTCATGGTAGATAAATAGAGGGAGAGACAATGGTGAGGGTTTGGGAAGAAATTTGAAGATCAGTCTTAAGGCATTGATAGTCAGGTAGAAGTAATTAGAAAACTAAGCAAAGGAATCTGGGTAAAATATTCAGACTCAAACAAGTAATCTGAGCAAGTATGGGCAATAATCGCAGTAACAAGGAAGAACCCAGTAGTTGATGTTGCAACTCTTTGCCTTGGCTCGAGTATTTAAAAGCAGGATCCAACTTTCAAGTTTTCAGCCAGAAACTGGCAAATTGTACTGTATACATGGGTCCAGCTAAAGAATGGAGCGAGGTGAAGTGAGGTTATAGATCGATATGGATGCATGGAAAGTTATAGCTTAGGCTTTGGTTACTACATTCTTCATCTCTCTCACTGAACATTGTAGACCCACTGCCAAACCCATAACCATTAAGTCCACTTTGATGCATAGAAACTACAGGGAAGTGAAATTATTTGGTATGGCTCTTCTATCCACAGTCTTTGTAACCCCTACCACGTGACTGTGGGGGCCATACAAATAAGGTAGAGAGGATTCTAACTCACAAAATTGGTCCCTTTTACTCTTTGGGTATAAAAGTGAGTCATCTCAGAAGCAGGACCAGGGAATACCACAATCATCAAGACAGAAGAGCCACTAGCAGAGTACATAGGAGACTCCTGCCTGAAGTGCAAGAAGTAGCCAGGACACCGAGGTGGCTGCATCTAGAGTATGGAACAGAGTAGCAGGCTTCCTGACCCATAAAACCAGTGGAGCTGAGTGTCTTTGTGCAGAAGCCTGGGTTGCAGAGTTTGTTTTTGTTTTTTGTTTAGAATTTATATTTTGTTTGTTTCAAATAGAAAAGGCTAATTCAGTCTCTAGCCTAGCTTATGCCTACAGAAATTTATTGTAGTATCAACTTAGCATTAAGGGAATCTATTAAGGCATTAAGGGATCTATTAATCCTCGAGGATCTTTATAAGCTTGCCCGAGGAGGGAAGAGGCCAAAGAACTGTGAATCGGAGAGCTTGAGCTAAGAAAAGGTGCTGTAGACGAAAGGATTGTGTCTTTCATGTTTTCTGATCCTGACTTGTGGCAACTTGTTAACTTCCCTAATAAGCCCAGGATTAAGAGTGTTATCTAGGAGCTCTCTGTGGCCATTGCAACAGATTTTCGAAGCCAGTGGAGAAGTAAAGTGCCATGAGAGGGCAGGTTTGGGTCAGAATGTGGTTAATGAAGTTGGAGGCTGGAGGAATGGCTGATTTCTGCCTCATAGAGCTCATCCTTGGGCAGTTGTGGGGTGAGATTCTCCTTCTCTGTGTAGCGGAAGGAAGCCAGAAAAGGATTCCACACCATTTCCTCGGGAAAGGTTTCCAAGATTGTAAATAGTTAAGGAAGCCAACAGCCTCATCTCTCTCCCACAGAACCGTTATCAGCCCAACATATGACCCACAACACTTACTCTTTGTGGAGTGAGTAAAATATATCTATACTGCAAGTCTGGCAAGCTTGTAACTGTCTGAATACCTTCTCTGGCTACAGCATTTGATCTCTCCACCAAGATTTTCCTATGGTCAAACTTCCTGGTACATTTTTAGCCAGCTTTTGTAGAATTTGGGAGAAACATGAGACTTTCTTCTCCCGTAAGGAATCCCAGGGGCTCGGAAACCCACAAGGGAAATTCTTCCCTGTCCTACAGGGTTGCTAGGAGTCGCCAATGACTTGATGGCAGTGAGTTTGTTTTTGTTTAGAATTGATATTTTGTTTGTTTCAAAGAGAAAAGGCTAATTCAGTCTCTAGCCTAGCTCATGCCTATAGAAATTTATTGTAGTATCAACTTAGCATTAAGGGAAAATTGTTTGATACATATAAGTCATGTCTCCAAGAATGCATACCACCCATGAGAAGGCTATAAAATATTTTTTATCTTGTCAACAATATTGAACAGTGGAAGAGTGGGTGGTGGGGAGTCTTAGACAATACTGAGTAGTAGTGTGTCCTGGCAAGTTTACCTATGAGAAGAAATGACAGTTTATGGTTGATCAGATCTGTATTCATCAAATGTTTTAATGTGTCTTTCTAGAGAAGTTTTCAAAAGGAAAGCTTTGAAGGCCTATAAGATAACTTCAGGGATTTATGAGTTGGTGACAGAAAAATATGATTACCAGTGACAGCTTCCGGTGGCTTCTATGTGCCTTTGTCTGTGAGTTATATAGAGATTTATATGCTAATTACCTAATTGATAGTATGATGTATGATGGCAACTTGACTCTTCCAGGGACCCTGCAATCGAAGGCCCAAATCTATCAGCTCACATGTATCATGCCCTGCCCTTTTGAACCTGGGAACGCTAGCAAACTTGCATTCATGACATATGTGGGGCAAAGTCCTTTGCTTCCCTCCCAATATGAATGTGGTAGACCATTCCACATAATTAGGGCCCCTCAAGTTCAAGAACTTAGGCAGCCCCTGCTGTCTTCCTGCACTGATGGCCACATGCAGTATTTCCTTGAAAAAGAAGGTTGACATTCAGTAAAAGAGGGGATTTCTGAGGACCAGAACTTAAAGGACTCTGAATTTTTAATGCTTTTAGTTCACTAAGAATTTAAATATAATATATATGTATATATATATTGGCCTTGGAAAACTTGGTATTGAAAAATACTCTATAACACTACCCAAAACTCTCTTCTCTATTTTTGGAGAATTAGAGTCTATAAGAGATCTTCAAACAATTTTCTTGATTTCTCCATCATTTATTTTCTAAAATTGGAAGCTTTCTTCCTTTTTTCTTTTTAAGCTCTGGGAAACTTAATCTTAGGCCACACATGCTAACATTCAGCTGGAATGGGTGTTTTACCCTTCCTAGTTCTGTGTCTGCCTGTAAAACATCGCTCTAATAGCTGCATCCTGTGATACAATGAATTGTCTCTGCTCTTCTTATGCCTCCAAAGGAAATACATCTTGACTATGTCAACAGAATTTTGGGTGTGCCCTGAGTCTTCTCTCCAGCTAGCTACTTCACTTCCTGAGAGATCAGTCACTCGTGAATCAGAGCATCTTCAAGTGAGTGACCAGAATCAGGACAAGATTTTATTCATACAAATGAAGAGCAAATAAAATATCAAAAAAGTTAAATTTGGCAGTAATCTAGCAGAAAGTTCAACACAGGATCCCTACTGGCTCTGCAAGTTAAGTATCAAGCTGCTAATTACAAAGGTGCGTGGTTCAAACTCACCAGCTGCTTTGTGGGAAAAAGGTGAGGTTGCCTGCACTCCTAACGATTTAGTCTTGAAACCCAAAGGAGCAGTTCTACTCTGTTCTTAGGGTTAAGGTGACTGAGAGTCAACTAGTTGAGAAGGGGCTTGGTTTAAAGGCCAAATCAGGTCAAGGTCATGATAGCTGTCATACAACATATGGATAACTGACCAGGGTAAGAGGATTAAAAAGTATGGAACTGAAGCCAAAGGGTAGATAGACAGTGAAATGAAGGTGCTTTCTAATAGACCAAATTTTCCCAAGATAGAATGGGCACCCTTGAGCTTGAATATGATTCAATATAATCTGCAAGATCACCTGGAGAAAGTGTTTTAAACCAAAACCAAACTCACTGCCCGCCCAAAAGGCAATACTGACTCAGTGACATATACGGTGGGGTAGCATTGTCCCTGTGAGTTTCTGAGACAGTAACTGAGATGGTAACTCTTTTTCATTTTTAAATAATTTTATTGGGGCCTTATATAAGGGATCAGAAAGCCCTGTCTTTCTTCTGAGGAGTGCCTAGTGTTTTGAACCACTGGCTTTGCAGATCACAGTTGAATTCATAACCACTATGCCACCAGGGTAATTCAGTTTCCCAAGACTTGAATTGTTATCCTTGTGACACTATGGATTACAATTTGGGCTGCTAACTGCAAGGTCAGGCAGGAGTTCTTATCCTCAGCCCCTCTGTGGGAGACTGAATAGGCGTTTTGCTCCTGTAAAGAGTAAGAGTCATGGAAACTCACAAGAATTCTGCTCTGTCACGTTAAGGGTTCCTATAAGTTAGAATGAACTCTATGGTAGGGACTTTGGGTTTAAGTTTTTGAATTGCTGAAACCTTTGAGAAGTTATTTATCTCTGTCTCTGTCTCTGTCTCTCTCTCTCTCTCTATATATATATATACACACACACACACACAATATTTTTACACTAAATCCTTTCATTGACTGAATATTAAGCTCTAGAAACAAACTAATCATATTTTTGTTGCTGTTATACTACTTATACTTTCACCTAAATAGACTGTTCTAAAATTATCTGAAGGATCCTAGGATGTGGAATAGGCTAAACATTGGTCTGCTAACCATAAAGTTTGAGGTTCAAACCCACCCACTGTTCCAAGGAAGAAAGATGATTCTGCTCCTGTAATGATTTCCCATCTTGGGAGCCCTGGGGGGCAGTTCTGGACGCAACTGGATGGCAGTGAGTATTAGTATTGTTAGTATAATACCGTAGTTACCTTGACAACAAGATAGCTGCTTTAATAACCTTTAGTAACACGTTTCAAAGGGAGTTTTTTGCCCAATAAAGTGAGAGCCACAATCTTCAACCTTCTCTTTCCCAAACTCAAAGAATGTAGGATTAAACATGTGCTTTGAAATGAAAATCAATGTAAACTTGCTGAGTAAGGGAATATTGAGCCTACTTGTTTGGAAAAGCAGAGAATTTTCACTTAGCATAAGGTAGAAAAATAATTGTTCTCTCCCAAATGAAAACTTTTACTAACTACACATCACAGCTCAAATTTTACAGTCATTTCTAATTTCAAACAATTCCCGTATTAACACTTTAACACAGTACACATATGCCTACCTTTCTGCTTTCCTGCTGTCACCTTTCAAAAATAGCATGCCTAGGGCATCAGGGTTGTTAGGGTAGCAGACATTTCACTCAACCACAACTTATCTTACTTATTTATAAATTATTATTAATGATGGGAGGATCTTACACAGATAAAAGTGACCCAAAGTACAAAACCTATCAAGAAAGATTGCAGTGGGGAATCCATTAGGCATAGTTTTGACACTAATGGAAAAACTAACCTTTAAATTCAACCCATTTATTTTAAATGGGCTTCGTTCTTGTGTCCAATCCCTACCCGGCCCACTGCCCTCAAGTCAATTTTGACATACGGTGACTGAGGCTGTAAATCGTTTGGGGAGCAGAGCTCCTTACCTTCTTCTCTCAAAGTGGCTAGTGTTTTGACCTTGCCCTGAATAGTCCAACGCCAACATCACTGCCAGGGTTTCTTAATAAGAATAAATAGCATTTAACTAATACTTGACATGTACAGGCTCTGTACTCTTCATATTTATTGTTCCCTTTCATCTTTTCAAGACATTTAAGAGTAAGTAGTAGTATTTTTTCATCTATCTATATCTATCTATCTATCTATCTATCTATCTATCTATCTATCTATCTATCTATCTATCTAATCTATTGAAAATTGAAGCTTAAGGGTCAGAAACTTGCCAAAAGTAAAATGGTTGTGAATCATTGTGATTCTGGAGGCTGAGCTAAGTTGGTATCAACTATGCAGTCTGCCCTGATGGCTCTTATGCTACTATGAATATTTTATTTAGGAAACCTTTCTGTAGAAAAACAGGCTTGTTTTTTTTTTATGGGGCGGGGGGGGGGGGATTCCTAATGATTTCCTTTTCATTGTCTATTCAGTCAACCACTCCAGCTTAGAAGGTTACACTCACCTCGTTTATGAAGGAGAACGCTGGCATGTCGACGTCCGTTTCCATTTTCAACATAGCAGGAGTAATTTCCCAAGTCACCTTCTTCCACTGAGTCCACAATTAGGGAGATGGACACTTCTTGTTCCCCAAGATGCTCTTTAAGAATTCTAAAATATAAAGCAAAACAAAACAAATACACACAAACATACCATACATGAAAATTAAAAAAAAATGTGGATTAGTTTGATATAGAAATACCTAGAGCAAATTGGGCTATGAATTGATGCTATCTTAATTAAATTATATGATGCCCTTTTCTTCTTCACTTCTAATGAGGAAGCCTGTCTTTGTAGATGCTAATGAAGTTTAAGTTAATTATCTCTCTTAGCAGGACAATCACACTGTCATAACAAAGACATGAGAGAGACCTTGAAGAAAAGTTTACAAATTGCTTTCTCTTTAAGAAGAAATATAATAAAAAGGTGAGATGACGTTCTAATGCCTTAGACTGTAGGCCTAATAATATATAAGGTTAACTTTAAAAGAGAAAGAAAAGAACCTTTCTGAGCTATTTTCACATGTGTTGTAACTTGTCACCTTGACTTTTTTTGAATGATAAAATCCAACGGCTTTAAAAAGAGAAAATAATAATAATAATAATCCTATAGATGAAATGTTTTGATAAACTGCTTAATTCCAACATTTAACATTAACGGTGAAAATTAACTTTCCCCAGTCTCAAAAGTGTTATTAATCTCAGAGCAAATGGAAAAGTTTTCAAACAGGGCTCCGTTTTTCCGTGCTCTGAACAGCGCCACCTCTACCCTCCCACTGTTTAGCAATGCAGCTCTGTTTAACAATTCCCAATAGTGAATGAAAGAAAAATATCTTTCTAGAAACTTCCTTCAGAACAGAGAAAACCAGAGGGAGGAAAAGTAAGGAGGCTTATGGCTCCTTTTTAACTTTAAAATGTGAAAGTATATGGGTAATAAATAAAGCTGGATAATAGTCACGTTCTAAATATGAACAATGTCAAAAGAACATTATCTGATATACTAGAACATTGTCCATCTGGGCCTTCAAGAATGCAACTGGAGTACTCTGTGATGTAAAATTCCTTGACATTTGTTTCCAGGAAAAGGACCACAATTACAATAATCTTAGATGAGAGCTTTATACACTTTGATTGTCTACGGAACCACATTTTCTTTTCTACATTTGATAAAATTAAAGGTCTTTACAGTTAAGAAGGGGAACCTTGTTTAAAATGTTGATATATACTCAGAATATGCACCTTTTAGTTTGGAAGGTGTTTATAAATGATCAGCATCTTGACTGAGTGATAACTCAGCTGTTATTAATGTCCCTTAGTTGTTATGAGTTGGAGGGGACACCATGGCAGTGAGTTGGTGGATTTGTTTGTGCTTATTTATATTGTAATTAAAAATAATTATGCCTAAGCAAAATGTTGTTGGTGCTTGGGCTCAAGTTATGTCCACCCTGAGCAGGTAGGCAAAAAACCATAGGGTTTTTAAGGTTGCAACTTTCTAGAAGCAGATCACCAGATCTGTCTTCCCAAGGGCCTCTGGGTGGGTTTGAATTGTCAACTTTTGGGTTAGTAGTGCAGCTCTCAACCAGTTTTACCACCAGAGGACTCCTTAAAATATCTTAATACTTAAAAGCAAATGAATAAATAAATAGGTTTTAAAAAGCAGTTAGGCATTCATTATGCCCTCAAATTTGATGGTGTTTTTAAATGATGATTTTCTTGGTATTATTCTTGTTACAGAAGTATGTAGACCTTCCTTGAAGTCAGACTAAGAAATGTGATGGGAACATGTGTATGTCTTTTGTCAATCCCCTCCAGTGCTCCATCGTCTACATATGACTTTAATGTACAAAAATATTTAAGTGAAAATGGGAGAGATTGTGTTTGGTTGAGTCCTAGTACCATGTTAATTATTTTTAAAAGAGTTTCTAGAAACAGAAGACTCAATATCACATGTTCTGCATTGTACACTATTTGGGTACATCTCACACACAGTAACACATCCCTTAGTGAAAACATTTTAATACTCCTCTTAAATTCTTTGTAAATGACATCAATGATGTGTGATTCTATTGTCTAGTCTCTTAACACTGCTTTTGCCTTCTCCCCATTCACTATTGCAATGTTTTAGGACAATTTTGTGTAGCAAACCAGGTTTTCTTTGGGGGGTGAGAGGTTGCTAATAACTTGCTTCTCATTGTATATTCAGTCAACCATTCAAGTTATAATAGTAAAAACAACAACAACAAACACTAAGGGAAAACAATACAATCTTTTAGCTTACTTTCTATTACCTAACAGAACCAACATTAATCTGAACTGTACAATTGAACATGTTTTTTTTTACCTAATATCACTTTCCCAAACTCGATTTTCATCCAGATCTTCAATAAACTTCTCTCCTTTCATCCAGTAAATTAAAGGACTGACATCTCCGCTGTACCCAAAGAAAGCTCGGCAGGTTAGATTAGCTGAGTCGCCTGTGGAAACAAGTGATGGAAATGAGTTATGGAATGATTTGTACACACTTATTTTAGGCACACTTGCAGGTAACATTTTGATCACTTCATTGATTTAATGAAACATCTCTCTTAAAAAATCATTTTTTCAGGTATTTCCCATCTTTGTCAAATTTATAGTTTGTGGACTTTGACAGCAAGGCTTGTTTAATGGAATGAGAGTTACTTACACAATTTCAAAGAGAACTCATGGTATTTTTTAAAGTGTTCTTCCACTTAAGTTCCCCTGATGCTTTCTCTTGATTCGATTGAGGTTATATGCTACAGGGAAGGATACCAGAGAGGTGATGTATCCTTCAGAAAGTCATGTCTATCTGGTGACCTGTAATGTTGGTAATTATATGCTTTTTGTAGGGCAGGTAGAAGATGTTTGTCTCAAGCTAGAATGTGGGACACGAAAGGGTAATATTTGGCTGAGAAATAAGAGGAACTGTAAATCCAGGATCCCAAGGAAATTAGAATGAAACCTTTTTTGTACTTGGTAAGAAATAATACTTTAATAAATAAAACCAACACACTCGGGCAGAAAAGCACATTTAACAGCCAATGAACAACCCATGTGTACAAATACATGGGATTTTCATTAGAAGCAAAATCAATGACACTACTGTGGAGATTAGTTTCTTCCAATACACTACCCACGAGGGACCACACTAATGGTAAATAGATTTGTTGATTACTTAAAAGGTAGGTGGAGGTTCCAGATTTAGAGGTGGACGTGCATTCAGTGCCTTCAGAAGGCATAGGTTTATTTCTGTTTGTACAGTTGATGCCATTTTGCAACACCTGGTTTTCCTAATATTTGCCCAGCATTGAAGACCCGAAATACTCCAGCTCATTCTATCTTTAAGATCTTGCTGCCTCTAAGTGGAGCCAGAAACTAGAGAATAGGATGAGACCTTGTAAGGAAGCCACACTACAATTTGGATTGGGGTAAAGGAACTCACAGGAATGGGTATAAACAAGGGTCTGCAAAGTGTCAGCAAACTTTTCAACTGGCCTGAAATGCCCACTGCCACTATGGTTACCACGCGTGCTCCACTACTAAGTGAAAGGTTAGGAGGTCTGAAGGCACAGGCTGTTCTGTGGGAGAATAGCCATGGTTATCTGGTCCTGTAGAGACTATAGCCTAAGAAGCCCTATGGGGTAGTTCTACCCTCTTATGCAGTCCCTGTGAGTTGAAATAGACTCCAAGGCACATAACCACTGTTTTGTAGAGAGCTCTGACAACTCTATAGCCTTAAGACACAAGGAAGAAGGCTCCTAAAGACTGGGAAACTTAGCTCTGAGCATGAATTAATAGAGACCACTAATGTGCCAAAGTAGCCCGGGTGTTACAGTGGCAGCCCCTTGGACTACTCACTGCAAGGTCCTGTAGTTCGAAACTACCAGCTGCTGTTCTGAATGAGAAAGATGAGGCTTTTTACTCTCGAAAAGAATAATAGTCTCTGAAATCCACAGAGGAAATTCTACTCTGACCTATAGGGTCACTGGGTCAGAATCGACTGTGAGTGAGTTTATTTGTTTGGTTGGTTGGTCTATTAATCTGCCCAAAATTGGCTTATAATTGATTCTATAATATAAAACCAGAGAGAAGCAAGAGTACATTTGGATGCATTCTTCCTAAACCCAGGCATGGATACACTAGAAAATACAACCAACCAATGAATCCACTCAAAGCAATCTGATATGAGGTTTCTGAAACTGCAAATCTTTATGAGAGCCAATCTTTCTCTTGTAAAGCAACTGGTGAGTTTGAACTGCTTACCTTGCAGCTAGTAAACCAATGCCTAGCTATGGCACCACCAGGGCTCCTTAGTCATACATAAACCCAGATATAAACACTGTTCTCCAAATTCTAGCGCAAGGAAAAAATATGCTTTGAACTAAAAGACTTAACAATAATTAATTAATTTCAGCAAGGAATATTTTCTTGTGTGTTATCAATTCGGTTACTATCTCTACAGGTCTACCTATCTTGGATATCATACACAGAAAAATCACACAAAACACAAACAGGAAGCAAACACCCCCGCCCCCCATCAATGACTAGCAAAACCTCAATAGAAAAGAAAGTATTAAAATATTAAAAACTTAAACCACTTTAAAATAGGTCAAAATGGAGAACAAACGATAACATATTACATTCTAACCTAACAACATCTGCAATCTCTTATAATTGAATTAATGATTCAACACAATTCAGCTGTTACCTACTTTTCTGGTCTTTAAAAAATTGTTTTATTGAGCTATATATAATTAACACATCCTACAATTCAATAGTTCAATCATGTTAAGAATGATTGCTCTTATTACTTAGGGTCATTGAATAAAGATGGTTAATGCATATAAATTCTTGCTTTTTCAATATGTATAAGATAGCAAAGCTATATTCGTCTCGTTTCTTTGGCTTTGGTTTACATCTGCATGTTTTCCTAGTACAAGATTTGAAAACGACTTGGAGTCATTCCTTGTTGACCAGATAAAGCAAGTACAGAAAATGACTACCAGTGTTTAAGATGTAAAATGTGCTTCTAAGGGAGTCCTTTTATTATTAGTTTTCTAAATATTTGAACATGGAATCCTCCCCTACTTGGGACAATATTTTACTTTACAAGACAAATAAAAAATGCCACTCTTATTGATTACAAATAATTTGCAGATTTCTGTGGTAAGTGTTAATCCAACAGTATGTGATCACAGGTTAGATTTATATGCACAAAACAATTTTAATGAAATACTCTTTGCTTTCACATTTTTATTAGAGCACTCAAGGTTTGATGCAACAGGACTGCTTGTTTTAATGCTAAGGTAGTTATGAATTCAAAAGTAAGCTTTAAAATTTTATATGTCTTAATGATTAACATCGCATGCCAATAGAATTGACATATACTACAGAGTTTAACATTTTTATAGATGAGTAATTTACCAAATCTGTCTCTTAAAAGAATCAAGTCTTAGTTTTTGTGTGGAGCTTAATTATTAAGATACATATAAAAAAAAGACACATATCTAAATATCTCCAGATTGCCTAATTTTCTATTACAGTTTTACTAAATATAAATCCCCTTAAAACTGCAGTAACAATAACAACCAAATCCAATACTATTGAGGCGATTCTAACTCACAGTGATCCTAAAAAGTTTCTGAGACTACCGTTAATGGGAGAGGCTGATGGATCCAAACTCCTCATCTTATATTTAGCAGCCACTAGGGCTCCTTTCTTAAATACGGCAGCTTATATATACCAGTCAAGCCATTTGAACCACAGCTTGACATTCTGTAGAGAGGTCAAATGGGCCACTTATTGATATCTACATGGATCTCCCTTGTCATCCTCCTACGTTCCCAGAGCAATTGATTGTCCACTTTTTAATTCTTTATTTCTCTGCCCTGCTGGCTTTGAGATGTCCAAATCTAGAGCATAGCTTCTGTACCTAGTAAGAAGTTGGTTGGTGCTCAGTTGTAATTGCTGTCTTGGCTTCACCTCTAGGTCTCATGATAAGTGTATCTGCCCTGGTTCTATGGGAGTACCTAGGTGTGGTAGTTACATAATCTATCGTGAAATTGACACTTAAGAGTGAATGGGGTATAGTTTAGCCTATCAATCAGGTTGCAGCTTGGTGACATCATTTGGAGCCTCTAAGGAGATAAGAAGTTTGCTGGAGGCAGGACACTGGCTCGCTCCCTGCGAGACATTGCTGACAACTAGCCTGATGGAACTAGCTGATGCAGCCAGAGTCCTGGTGCTGGAGGAGACACGTGAAAACCCCGCCAGCACTGAGATTCTTCTACCGCCAATAAGTCCACAAGATTTTCCACCCACTGGGCTGTGATCTTCCTGCATTTTGTGTCATTGCATGTGTTTTGTGAGTCTGAAGAGGTATTTATAGATTGATAACAAGCATATGGGCTAATATCAGACTTATGGACTTGATCTGGACTGGGCTAGGTTTTTTTCTCAATATTTGTTTGCTCTTGTATATAAAGCTCTTTCTTATACACATATGAGTCTCCCTAGATTTGTTTCCTTAGTCTACCCAGATTAACACACTAGGGAAACACTAACCATGTGCTGACTAGGTGGGCCATGTGCCCAGGACTGGAATTCATAAAAGGGAGAAAGCAGGATGGGAGAAAGACTAGAAGAGTGCTCTAGGCAGAAAGAAAAAGAGCATGAATGAGAGAAAGCAGGCAAACTTTGGAGGAAACAAAGAAACTAAAACTCTAAAGACTTCATAATGGCTGAAAGTGAAGTGTGTGTGTGTGTGTGTGTGTGTGTGTGTGTGTGCGTGCGCGCGCGCGAGGGCAGAGGGAAGAAGGGTAATATATAGAGTACAGATGAGGCCATGTTGGAGGTTGAAGGTTTTATTTTAAAGAAAATGGAAAACCAGAGAAAGGCTTCAATTTCAGAGCTGACAAAATCACATCTGCATTTGAAATAAATCACTCTTATTATAGCTGCAAAACTAGGATTGGGTCACAGAGAATCAAGAACATAGGGACTATTGTAATACTTGGGGATCATAAAAGGACTATCTACTGCAAAGATTCAGATTAGTGTCACGCCATTTCCAGAGAGGTGACAGCTGTGATGACAGATTGTCATGCTTTTTATCAATATGATTATAGGAAGACTTTTAAAGCCTGATAAGGTAGAATATATATATTATTCTTTGTGTATCTCTCTCTCTCTCTCTCATTTCAGCCAGATGTTTCAAGCGACAGGAGAGACAGTGAACTTGAACAGAGCTTTGGTCTATGAAAAGCACTTTGAGTGGCTGCTCTTACTTACACCAATGTGTGTGGCTAACGAAAAGGCTCCACTGCACTTCTTTTACATAAATCTACAGGCAGGAAAGGACAGTAGGAGCCCCGTGGAGTCAATTTTGAAAGAAGACCAGGGAATCTATGATCAAGTCAGAGACTCTATCCAGGGGCCTCTGTGTTGGCAAGTAAAGCTGCCAATATTTTTCATTTGGGAAATTCTGGTTGATCATATGAGTGCCAAGTAGAGATGTGACCTTGGAGGATTAGTGTGGATGACCTTGTGTTTGAAAGCAGGAATAAAGAGAAATGCATGGGGCTCAGTGTACATTAGTGTGAGATGTTGTACTTTCAACAAATATGGACCAAGCGTGATAAATAGAAAGAAATAGAAATTCCTTAGGAAAATAAAAGACCTGTTACTGTCTTTGTGCACCTTGAGGTCATCAAATAGAACATGCCAGCTTACAGCGCAAGTTTTTAGCATTCACTCATACTTGATTCATGCCATACCCTCATGCTTTTCCATGTTGTATTATTTGCTTCAAATTCTCCTCAAGCTACCAAAAGTTCTCCTAAAAAAGTTCAACAATTCAAACCCACTTGCTGCTCCAAGGGAGAACGATGAGGATATTTACTGCAGTACAGCTTTACAAAGCCTGAGAAACCCCAGAGACCATCGTCTCTATGAGTCAGAACAGAGACCTGGTTCCACAGTGGGTTCGGTATTGGTGCCATTATCTACAAGGACAGCGATGTAATACCCCGGCTGCTCCATGGGAGAAAGATGTTGACTCCTGTAAAGAGTTGGCCATCTCAGATATCCACAGGGGCAGTTCCACTTTGCATATACGATCCCTGAGTCACCACTGACATGATGGCAGTGAGTTAATTGTGTGTGTGTGTGTGTGTGTGTGTGTGTGTTGGAATTGACTCCATGGCACAGGGTCGTTGTCTATTAAATGTCAGCAAAAATAGTACCTCTTCTGAAAGCTGCCCTAGCTTTTTTTTGTGTGTAAAGAATCACTCTCCAAACTCACTGCCCTTGAGCCAATGCTGACTCATAGTGACCCCGGTGAGTTTCAGAAACTTCAGAGACTACAACAAGTTACAGGAATAGAAAACTAAGTCTTTCTCCCACAAAGCTGATGGTGGTTTTGAACTACCGACCACATGGATCGCAGTCCAAAGTGTAACCACTACACCACCAGGGCTCAGTCACGTTGTCCTTTCCTCTCTCATAATCTTTTGAATCTATCTGCAATGTAGCATACTATAGACCTTGCACTACTTGGTTTGCTTGTATGTTGAACCCAGCAACTAGTCTAAGCATCCCCCAAAGGCAGGAATTCCACCTCTCTTTACCTTGGAATGACCAGGGCCAATTCCAGATTCCTACATATATCAGGAACTCAATAAGTGAATTCAAATTAGCAACTTACTTAATAGCTTCTGAATTTGCATTTGCCCTTGTCCCTATTTGCAAAGATTCATTAATTAAAGGCTATATGTCTATAACCTATGTCAACAGAGCAAGTCCATCTTGTATACCACCCTTCAGGACCTTAAAGTAAGAGTTTCCTCTAGTATTACAAAGATGTGTCCAATTCAGCTCATACCACTTTGCACTAACTGATTATTAACTGTTCAGAAATTTTGTGAGGTTGGTTGTTAAAAGCAGCCATTATTTTTAAAAAAAAGAAAAGCAGCCATTATTTAAAATTAAATCATAGAAGCTTATACTTAAATAAACTATACTAAAAACAAAGTTAATATCTACCCTAAAATCCCTAGTATCTGTACTGTATTTTATTATTATCTCTGCCCACCTCCCACCCCCACCCCCCAAAAAACACTTTTTTTTTTGCCAACTTGCTGTTCCTGGGTCACATCAGGCACATCCTGCCACAGGGCTTTACACTGGTTGTTCCTTCTGTCAGGAAAGCTGTTCCCCTAGATTTCCACAGGATTCACCTCTTCACTTTCCTCATGCCTTTGCTCATATCACACCTTCCCAAGTAGGACTCCTCTGAGAACTATCTAAAATGAAAGCCCCCAACCTTTAACCAACTCTCACTCTACTCTAACTCCCACAGCACTTTCCTAAATTTTATTTCGTAATCATCTTGTCAGTTTGTTGGACTTGCAAGTTGGAGGGTCACTCAAGGTGTTGGGTGCCCATGGGGTCGGTTCCAACCTATAGAGTGACCCTATGTACAAGATGTGCTGGTCCTGAGCCATCCTTAAGTGAATATATAATGATCGCTTACTAGCAAAATTTTTTCATGTACCTATTTAATATAAAGTTCTTTTGTGCATATATTCTATCTACAATATTTCATACAATTTAATTTCTTATTTGTATTCCAAAATTTAAAACTGAGGTTTTTTCAACCCTGCATAATGGTTTATTTGAGTTATCCTAAATATAAAAAGCATGTCAAAAAAACAAAACTCACCATCCATGGACAACAAGGGACAACAATGTGGAAATGTTTGCAGAAGGGCCTATCCACCTTCTCAGTATATTTAGATAGAACTTCAGGTCCAGAAAGAAAAGTTGGTAGCTGCTATTCAGTTGACCTCAATTATGGTGACCCCATGCAAAATATAAGGATAGGCTGCCTGGTCTTGTGCCACACCCACGATAGGTTGGGGATCAGGTTGTTATGATCACCGGCCAAGTTTTGAAAGTACATCAACAGGCTTTTCTTTCTGATCTATCATAATCTGGAAAGTCTGCTGAATTCTGTTTAGCATACAAGCAGCACCCAAGCTTCCACTCATAGGGGGTTGGGAGATACATGAGTATGAAGTACATTGACTGGGAACGGAAGCCAAGTCTCTTATACTGAAGGCAAGACTTGTACTGTTGAGCAATAACTGCTCCCACAGGGGGATAAGTGCCTTGGAGGCAATCAAACGTGACAGACTATGCCAAATAGCAAGTAGAGAGAATGTAGGGCTAAAGGACATGCATTATAAAAGGATTAAAAGCTTGCCTATGAAATTTCAAAATGAGACACTGTCTCCCTAATTATTAGGGCCTAATAGGAAATTGTAGGAGGGTCTATCTCAACAAGTCAGGGTCCTGTAGCAATGCAGTTGAAGAAGGCAATTTGAGAGAAAAATAAATTCTTTAATGGGGTAAAGTCTGACACATTTATGTTGTTAGGTGGATTATATGTAGTGTTTTTATACGCTTTTGTTTTACATTCAGGTAATGTTATTGAAAATCATTCTTTTCTTTATTTATAGTCTCTAGAATACACTAATTTGTATCATGTTTCGCCAACCACAGAAACCTCAGGATTCTGGGATTAGCTGTGGAATATATTATCTAAAAAATCAATCTCCTACTTGGCTTACATAGTAAATCACACAAAAAAAATAGAATATGCTCTGTGTATACTAGCAATAAACAGAATGTTAATGAGTTAAATTTTGCTGGAACCCTATGATCCTGGGGAAAAGTGGTTGCTAAAGAAACCCCTCCAACCCTTTTGTTCCAGAAAAAGGTTTACTGCAAAGAACAAACCAAAAATGAACTCAATGGCCTCCTCTGTTTAAATGAACTGGAAACAAACCAAAACACTCATGGTCATCGAGTAGATGCTGACTCACAGTAAACCCGCTGTGGGTTGCCTTAACGGTAACTGTTTACAGGGAAAGAAAGCCCAGTCTTTCTCCTTTGGAGCTGCTGGTGGTTTTGAACTGCAGACCATGCAGATCATAATTCAATTCATAACCACTACGCCACCAGGGCTCCCAAATGAATCTTAGATTTTTCTCTCCCTACACAGTCTGCTCAACCTCTTTCTCCCGCTCCCTCTTTCTGTTATGCCATTCTTTATACTTTCCAGGTATCTAACCCTTATTTGGTCTCCTTGTTGATACAAATGATGAAGTGAAAAGGTTATCGGTTCAAACCCATCTGGAAGAATCTACTTCTGAAAGGCCATAGCCATTGGAAATCCTATGGAGTGGGGCAATCTTGTTCAGATACGCAGGGGGTTACTATGAGTTGGATTTGACTTCATGGCTACTAGCTTGAACCCCCTTCCCTACCATGGAGGTCTCCTGATGCTTGTGGCTTTATCGTCAGAAAAGACAACAATAGGCAAAGAAAACACTCAGAATATATAGCCCCAAATGAACCAAATTGATTCCAATTCATTGCAACTCCATGCATTACAGAATAGAACATTTCCATCTGTTCCGTAAGGTGTTCCTGGCTGACCATGAGGCCTCTCTTCCACAGTAACACAAAGTGGGTTCAAACCACTGGTCTTTAGGTGAGTCGTCTATAGCAAACTATTTGTACCTTTAATCTGAATGTTAAGAAAACAAAAATTCTCACAACTTGACCAAAAGGTAACATTCTAAGGACGTTGATCCTGATTTAGACCTTAGCAAATCATTCACTCATCGCAGTGATCTGCCCCTCTTAATTTTCTTTGAAACACTGTGAAGTTCTTAGTGCCAGCAGAATAGGAGCTGATGCCTCTCCCCACTGCCATGGCTACCTTCCTTTTACCAGTGTATTCTTTTCTTGGCTTCCCTTCATCCAGTATCCCCCTTCAAAAGAATGATTCTTGTTTTAAAACTTATTTCCAATTTTATTTAAATAAACAGATATAAAATTATTATCATTTGAATATAAGTAACCCTTGCTGCCTTTAATAGTGCCCAGTGGATGTTTTCTTTGACATCTAGATGGGACTAAGTGAACCACAAAGTCATATGAAGTAAGAGAAAAATGCTTTATGAAATATATGGACAAAATTCTGAACTTTGATATGAAAACACAATATATTTTTGAAGTTCATTCTAGAATTATATTTTAGATTTAATATTACTTCACTAAGCATCCAATAGCCATGCATCTCAACAAAATAATTCTGTATTCATTTAGAAATCTAAGTAGGTGACATTGTCAATAATTATGCTGAAGAAGAAGTACAGTGATGGCAGGGCTAGACAGGATGTGGTTGCTCCAGAAAAATAGCAAACTGCATTAAAAAAATAATGATCAAATCACATACTATGTATTCCTCTGGTAGAGATATAACTCTTTGGAATTGATTACAGTGATCAAAAAAAAAAGCTTTAGCTTATGCCAATTTATTATCAAGATTAAATAGGTATTTGGAAATACAAATTGATGTCATATTGTGCAACAAAATTAATTTGGAATTGATTAAATAAATATTACTAAGATACAAATATGCCACTTGGGCTAAATAGAATAGTTCTTAAATCTGAAATTCTTTGAATTTGAGCCTAGAAATTACAAAAAGCTCAAGAATGACAAATTTGAATAATTCATAAAACTTTAGGACAATAAAATACAATGCAAAGAAAATGAAAAACAATACATAATGATTATGAATTTTTCCTGATTGTGGTTGTCATCTAAAGTGTTTCTCAGTATAGCTTTTTTGTAATTAAAAGGGAAGAGGGACAAAGCAAAAGAATGTTTGGCATAGTACCAACAAATGGTATTAATATCTTAATATTCAAGATAGTTTACTCAAAAATATGTATTGCCAGATTTTGCTAGAAACAACTGTTCGCCACTGAAGCACTAGATTTTAAGAGAAATTATTGCTGTAGCTGGAAGCACTTGCTGATGAAGATCAAGGATTTCAACCTGCGGAAAAATCCTCACAACTTGACCAATAGGTAACATCATGATAAATGGAGAAAAGGTTGAAGCTGTCAATAATTTTGTCCTGATTGGATTCGCAATCAATGCTCATGGGGCAGCTGGCAAAGATTATATGACACACAGCGTTGGGTAAGTCTGCTTTGAAGACCTCTTCAGAGTGTTGAAAAGCAAGGGTGTTATCTTGAGGACTAAGGTGCAGCTGACCCAAGGTATGGGAGTTCCCATTGCCTCATATGTATGCGAAAGTTGAACACTGAATTAGGAAGACCGAAGAAGAATCTATGTACTTGAATTGTGCTGACAAAAAATATTGAACGTTCAATGGACTACCTTCTGAGACAAATATTAGAAGTACAGTCAGAATTCTCCTTACAGGCAAGTATGGCCAGACAGCTCATGTACTTAGGACATATTGTTGGTAGAGATCAGTCTCTGGAGAAGGGCATCGTGCTTGGTAGAGTAGAGGGGCAGTGAAAAAGAGGAAGGCACTCAGCCAGATGGATTGATGCAGTGACTGAAACAATGGGCTCAAACATAAGGACAATTGTGAGGATTGAACAGGGTCTGGCAGTGCTTCCTTCTGTTGGACATAGGGTCGCCATGATATGGAACTGAATCGATGGCACCTAGCAACAACAGCAATTGGGTGCCCTTGAGTCTTTTCTCACTCATAGCAATCAAAATGCTGCCTGGTCTATGTCACCCTCACAATTGTTTGTTCACATTGTTGTGATTACACCTGTTCATCCATCTTATTGAGAATCCCGCCCCCCCAATCCCCTTTTAATTTCTACTTTACCAAGCATGATGTATTATGACTCTAGGGATTGCTCCTTCTTGAGAAAATGCCCAGAGTACATGGAACAAAGGCTCACTTCTAAGGAGCTCTCTGACTGTACTTCTTTTATGGCAGATTTGTTTGTTTTTCTGGCAATCCATGATACAATCAATATTTTTCACCAGCACCCTAAATCAAAGGCATCCATTCTTCCTTACTTGTTTGTCCAGCTTTCCCAAACACATGAAGTGATTGAAATTGCCATGGCACGCGTCAGGCACACCTTATTCGTCAAAGAGACATCTTTGCTCTTTAACACGTTAAAGAGGTCTTCTGAAGCAGCTTTGCTTCATACAATACACCATTCAACTTCTTGACCGCTACTTCCAGGAATGTTGATAATGGGTCCAAGTAAAATAAACTCCTTGCAATTTTCAATATATTTTATCATCTTGTTGATAATTGATCCTGTTGGGAGGATTTTTGTTTTCTTCATATTGAGGTGGAATTCCTACTGAAGGCTGGAGTCTTTGCGCCTCATCAGTAAGTGCTTCAAGTGCATTTCAAGTTCTCCTCACTTTCAACAAGCAAGGTTGGCTCAACTGCATATCATAGGCTCTTAATTTACCATTTGTCAATCTGGATGCTACATCTTCTTCATATAGTCCAATTTCTTGTATTATTTGCTCAGCATGCAGATTGAAAAAGCATGGCAAAATGACAAAACTTGATGCACAACTTTCCTGATTTTAAATCATACAATTATCCCTTGTTCTGTTTGAAGGCCTTCTTCTTCTTAAGCTTCCTCAAATGCACAAATAAATGTTCTGATATTCCCATATTATAAATACATTTTTTAATAATTCACATGACTGGCTGCCTTTGCATAGGCAATGAAACACAAGTAAACATTTGCTTGGTATTTTCTATTTTCAGTTTAGATTTATATGATATCCCTTGTTTGAGGCTCTCTTCTGAAGTTTACTTGAATTTCTGACAGTTCCCTATTAATGTATTGCTGTAACCACTCTCAAATTATTTCAAAAATAGTTTATTTGTGTGTGATATTAATGATATTGTTCAATAAGTTCTGTGTGTTCTCAGGCCACCTTTCTTTGGAATGGCCACAAATACATTTCTCTAGAAATTATTTAGTAGATTATTATTATTTTAACCACTAATTCTACTACAAATATTGTTTTTGTTTTGCCCCTGGATTATGGGATTTATTATGGAAGTACCAGGTTACATTTCAGGATCAGAAACTAGTTAGGATACAGTTCTTTGGTCATGACAACCTCTTGGCCAACCTCACAGATAGGTATCTCCCTGGCCTTTGACCCTTAGCCTTTTAGTAAGAAGAGAGAAAAGGAATTCTCAATTGTGTCTATATATATGAAATAGGCCACACCTCCAAGGCTGTGACCCCTAGTAAGGGGTTGCACTGCACCCTAATTTTCTCACAAGAGCTTGGCTGCTCACAGCAGATACCAGGGTGGAGTTGCTTTCATTATGTTCATTCACATTATGGGGTGGGAGTGGGGTAGGCCTCCACTGCCAACCTATTGAGAATCTTGCCCCAAACAGGTTGACATAAAACCTAACCATTATAGCCATCAAAATAAGCATCATTTCTACAAACACACCTGCTAGAACTCTATTTGGAGGATTTTATGAATATTCTTTATTTCTCTTTTACTCAAATTTTAGCATCAATAATATAATTTTATCTCTAGTCGGCTCAAATCCAGACTGTTTCATTTGCTATCAAAAGCAACCATTGATCCTTTCTATGTCTGGTTGTCTAATGTGAATGTAATAGGCAATCTGACAAAGCAATCTTAGCATGTGATACAGAGTCACACAGCACAACTCTTCTGTATCTTCTTCCATTTAAAGGACCAAATCAAACCTGTAGGCTCTGAGTTCCCTTGGACTCACAGTGACCCTAGAGGCGAGTAGGACAGCCTGCATGGATTTGTTTTCCATCTTTCTCCCATGGAACAGCTGGTGGGTTTGACCCTCTGACTTTGCAGTTATCAGCCACTTGCTTCACCACTGTACCACCAGGGCTCCTTCATCTGCCATTTACATTTTGGAAAAATAACAGAAGACCTCCCTGTCTTATCTCTGATACCCAAGTGACAGTGCTAATACTATTGACTGCACTGAAACAGAAATACATGAAATTAGCATTAGAATTCCACACCTTCCAGAGAAGAGGAAGACTTGTTTATTTAATTTTCCTCTCAATTTAGTTTCTCCGTTTTTCTTCAAATGATAATATATTTAAACCTTGGCCTAGGGAGCTGCATACATCAAACGTATCAGCCTGCCAGAACTGGAGCCCTGAAGATAATGGTATTCTTGCTGTCTTAAGTTGATATCTGTAAAAGCTACAGTAAATTGCACTAAATGCTTCAGCTGCCTTTTTGGCAGAAAGGTGCAAAGTCAGCTCAATCTTAGCAGGTTCCGAAGGCAGCACTCTAAAATTGATCATAAAAAATCATTTGCTATCTAAAATGAGAACAATGCTTGTCCTACAGCAAACATTCAAGTAGGCCATGATGTGAAGGGGGCGTAGAGGGAAAATAATACATTTCCCCTTCACCCAGCAGATTTCAATCAGCAGAAGAGACACTGGTTATTTACTGCAACCTTCTAATTAGGCATCATTTGACCATTCCCAAAACTGCTGAGAGGAGAGAATCTCTCTCCACTAGAGGACACTCTCTAACTTATTGGAAATTACAAAACTCCCTTTTTTTAATTAAAAGAAAATGTCTCTCCTAATTAAAAAAGCCTTAGCATCCAGAAATCTTACTTGCTGCAATTACAAAATAGTGAGCATTTTGTTCTTAATGAAGATGTGGAAAAGTGGAGGGACCATTATCATGCACATTAAAATCACTTTATGGTCATGGTAAAGGTAAATGTTTTGCCAAAGACTTCCCATTTTAAGAGAAAAGCAAAGTGGTTCACAAAACATATTTGTCTTTTGTCAATAGTTACACTGGGTGGCTCCTATTCCAGAAAGGTTTATGAAGAAATGACAAAGAACCAAGCTCTCCTCTCTCTCCTCTCCTGACCCGCTGCTCCACTCGACCCCACCACACACACATATCCCTAAAATAAGAAAATAAGTGTTGGAATGTACGGCATTATCAAACTAGTTACAAAACTCATGCCTTCTAATTGACTCAGACTCCTAACAACCCTAACAAGGTAGAATAGAACTCCTTGTTAGGGCTTTTGAGACTGTAAATCTTTAAGGGGAGCAGACAGCCTCTTCTTTCTCTTGAGGAGCAGTTGGTTGGTTTGAATCACTGACTTTTTGTTTAGCAGCCCCATGCCCAATCCACAGCGCCACTAGGGCTTCTTTGGAAATCAGAGATTTATCTATGGATTCCAAAAGAGAGTGAAGGGAGCCTTGGAAGTAAGCTCATTAGTTTAGTATGTCATTCTTGGTGAATGCAACAAGGACTGCTCAGTTTCCAAGAGATCAAGAATGATATGAACTCATAAATTTGCAAACTTTAATTCAGCTCTAGTGCCAGATACCTCTATAAAGGTGGACTCGATACTAACTTCAGACATATCTCTGTCACTTTGAAGACTGAGAAAAGTACTTGGCTGACCAAAAGATTGTAATACAATCTAAATAATCACAAATAGTTTAGAGAGAGTGCATACACACTCATAGTACCTCCAAGAGTACATGGTGGCTGAATTCTCACTAGTTGTTAGCTATATAGTTTCCTAATGTTATTCTTGTTGATGACTTAGCTCAGACTCATGGAGACTTTAAGAAAAGTAAAATAGAAGGGTGCCCCATCCAATGCTAGCGTTGTGATTGTTGGTGTTTCAGTTCATTGTTGTACCCATTGTGTAGAGCTTCCAAACCTAGAGGATATATTGACCAGCAGTATATTGGACGATATTCTGTTGTATTCCAGAGAGTTTCAATGCCTAATTTGTGCAAGTAGCCTACCAGACCTTTCTTTCTAGTCTGTCAGCTATAGTGAAATCTGTCTATGGGTGATCCTGCTTGCGTTTGAAAACACTGATGACATAGCCTCCAGGGTCATAGTGACAAGGGAATCATCACCATAGGATAAACTGACAGACGGGTGGCGGGTTAATGATGTCACTGTTATGATTAGTACTTATTACAAAGCCCAGGCATCTTAAAAGTGTATGCAAGTGATCATTTATAGTGCACTCAACAAGTTAGGTCAAATTGTGTATTTCATGAACCTGCGGGTTGTATACAGAAATGGAATCCTGTACTAACCCGATGAAGAGAAAATAGCAACAGAGCACTATTCAGAACAGGGGGTAAATATGCACTTGAAGGAAAAAGGTGAGCAAATTGGCATAGTTCCAAGATTTCTGTAAGGCCTCACATTGTAGCTTGTAAAGACTGCCAGCTGTATGCATGATATTAAGAAAAGCATGGTGTTGAAGACGAGTCTTGAGGGCCACGGCTGACCTCCTGCTGGCTACACAAAGGAGAAAGAGCATCCAATCCCACATTTGCCCAAGAATGATTCTGACGAGGCAGAATCCAGGTTGAATCCACCTTTTGTCTCTCTTTTTTCTATTCTGACACCAGTCATCCCTCTCACAACACTCTATCTCGTGGGGTCAATAATTCATTGCACAGCCACACACAACTCACAGACAATAATCCTAAGTATAGGGTTAGTTAGGGAAGTCAATAGGTGATAAAATGTTAAATATGCAGTTCTTGAATCCACAGAACCTATGTTTAGCCATGATAGGAAGCATGCCTCTCTCTTGTCCTCAGCCTCTCATCTACCCTGCTCACATTTAGGGGTGATACACTTCCAAAGGGCACCCCACTTTCCAAGCTGGCTTCCTGTCCAAAGACACTGGATTTTACTCATCCCGTAGGTCAGAAGTTCTTTGGCTCTGTCTCATGGTCCTGACGCTGTAATCTCTCATGCCTCTGTTGTCTGCACTATTTGAGGTAGGGATCTTGCATGCGTTTCACTGGTCTCCTCTTTTTAGATTGTGGCAGAATTTCTTGTCCCAGCTTCTGAGACTACTCACCCAGCAACATGGCAAAACTAACCAATTCCCAAGTGTATTAGGTTGGTTTTTCTAGAGAAATGAAACCAGTAATATATAGAGATAGATGGAAAAATTTATATTAATAAAATGACCAGCACAATTAAAGAAGCAAGCTTATCCAGCACAAATTTCATGGGTCATATACTGAGCTGGAAGCTTCTCCTGACTCATGTGGCTTGGTGGGCTGAGGGACCCAAGATTGGCCGAAAGATCACGGACTAGGCTGCAGTTATGCATGACTCGAAGATCAACAGGTTAGACTTGTAATTGGAGAGATGAATGAATCCAAGTTTGGGAGGTCAGATGTCAGGACAATGATGACTCTTGGAGCCAGCAGGAAATATGGCAGGCTTTTAACTCTAGTACAAGTACTGGAGGTTGATGAACAGATGCAGACTCCAAACCCAAGCCAGCAAGCTTTCCCATAGCATTGATGTATAAGGAATTAGGCGACACCCTTCAGGAAACTGCCTTTCAATTGCATCAGGGCCATGGCTGGAGTAACATGATTGCACTCCACCCTAATCTATGTACTACTGATTGGCTGTTCACTATACATTGAATTATAGACTTGATTCCATTGTGTTAGGTCACCTCATGAGGGATGACTAGACCTTAATTGTCAAGTCATTGAGAATCCTGATCCAGTCCAATTGACATAAACTATCACACAGAGTTCATCTTTTATAACTTAATTGCATGGTGCCACTTAGACATTTGATGAGAATTACAAGGACTATGGATAAAAGAGCCAAAGTCAGTAATTTCAGCTTGCTGCAGGTATCTAGGACAGCTCAAGGACGCAAAGCTGAGCAGTGGGACACATCTAACATCTGTTAACAGTTGGTGCCACCTGATAACCTCTCTCCAGGGAAGATGTGATGTTGCATCTGAGTGTTGAGAACATAGATATTAAATAATGGGAAATGGTGCCTGCAGTGGAAGCTGTTCAACTTCCAGGAAGCAGGTTTGTTCTGAAGGGCTCCACAGAAACCACTGACAAAAAAGGCAAGAAGTAAGGCCACCTTAGCCCTTCAGTTAAAGAGTAGATGGAAGAAGTGCCTTATGTTTTACTTTCTGCCAAAGACATCAGAACTACTTGTTATTTTATTGATTTCCACAATGTTCACAAAATGGACTTTTTAAAAAGGCAGTCTTTTTTTATTTTTTAGCTGAGTCCTCGATATTCTCAAATTTTGTGATTGCATCGTCACAAAATATCTCCTTAATTCCTGTTTCTTTACACAGTCACTGAAGGAAACCCTTCCTGGATTCTTATAATTCTTCCAAACTCTCGCATTTTAAAAAGCAAATCATTCTACTTTCAGCTTCCAGGTATATTGAAAGCAACCATTAAAACTACACAGAGGAAACACTGATCTGGGGTCAGAGATTAGCAAACTATTTAGATCTCAGTAACATAAGCAGTTTGCAATAAACATGAAGTGGATGGGAGTGGTGAGAAGAAAAAAAGACAAGAAAAGAATAGGAGTAAGAAAACAAAGGAGCAAGAGGGAAAGGAAAATAAAAAGCAGAAGAAATAAAGGGATATTTGTGATGGTGAAGGGTACTGATCTATCAACAGTAACTCATAAAAATATATTATGTATGTTCTTTAACAGACCCGATGCCCGCAGCACCTTCATATCCTTTGTGCTAAACTGCCATCTTTACACTCTGGCTGGTACCTAAATAACCCAAAGTTCTACTCTTCTCTTTTCCCTTTTAGTACTATAGCTTTCAACATGTTACTCGGGGACATGATTGCCAAGTTGCAGACTCCATTTCCTGACCTCTCTTGCAGCTGTGTGTGGCCATACCACTGCGATCAGCATATGAGATATATGAGGTAATGTTCATTTTCTGGCATTTCCTTTATGATTAAGTCTCATGTCATGGCTTTTAGCTTGCCCTTTCTTATAAGAAAGACTGGAAAGCAAATGTTTCAGGGAACTGGTTTCTACCATGTATCTGAAGATAAAACGATGGATCAAGATATAATGAACCCGAAGCCCTGAATGATTTAATGGAGCACAAACACCTCCCACAGTCTGGGCCTGCTCTCTTCTGAACTACTCAGGGAGAAAAATATGCTTCATTTTTTAAAGGATATTGTAATTCTTTTCCAAAACCCTTTTATTGGGAGCTAATACAGATATTATATCATTCCACAGTTCAATCACATCAAGAAGTGCTGTACAATTGTAGCCACAATCAGTTTCAAAATGCTTTCTTCCATCTTGAATTCCTTGATATAGACTCCCCTTTACCTCTTACCCCCACAATTCTCCCCCCAGATATCTCTGATACAAATTGATCTTGTGCCCATTTAATACATCTAAAATCTACTTTTTCCATGTCTCTCTAGTTTCAATGTGGCTAGATAAAATCACGACACTACACTAACTAATTTAATCCATCTAATCATGTAGATAAGAACCACATGTATCTTCTGCTGATTCCCAAATAAATTCTTACTGTGCCTATGTACATAACACAGAAACAAAAAAATATAAATCCACTTTTTGAGAAGCAAATTATGAAATCAGGAATGAATCTCATATTAAGAAGAGACTTTGCTTAGAGGAAAATTATAAGGGGGCTTCAACAAGTTCTTGGGAAGATAGAATTACAAGATAAACAAATTAGTGCCACTCGGCCCCAAGCCAGCTTTCATGACCAGTCTTCCAGCAAACAATGCTCCACCCTGACCTTACACTGCAAGATAACCTCTGAGAAACTAGCGTTTGATCTCCTCATCTTGTGTTTAAGTTACCTTACTCCAAGACAGGAAGCTTGGGTTCTCATTGAACATTTATAACTAGAGAATCTTCTAACGATGGTAGCTTAGAGACTACCCACCTCAACTCTATCCTTTTTTGTTGTGCAAATTAAGACCTAGAGTAATATAAATATCTTATCCTGGTGCACATAATGACATCTCGGTCTAGAACCCAGTTCGGTGGGCCTTCTGGGTTCTTCTTCCTTTACCAAGAATCAAATGTGACATTTCTTAATACAAACAAGGGAATCCTTATTAGTAATACTCCTTTTCTCTGTTAGGTAATATTTCTGAAACCTTTTGGTAATGTTTAGGCAATTACTTTATACTTCAGGTCCTCAGCAAGGAGGCAAAAAGTCAGAGGCTCTGGCTGTTTTTAGTTACTCTGTGAGGTATATGGAATCTGTCTTGTGGCATTCGAAGGACCCTAATCCCACCAAATCCTATCATTTGAACTTTATCAAGGGATGCTAGAGCTGGCTCTTTACTTCCTGACACTTGCCAAGAAGTATAAATGTGATAGTTAATGATTTTAGAGCAAGAAAAGAGGGCAGAATTAAAACTACAAAAACAGAATGAAATTTCTGCATGAACTCTTGGAAACACCCTTTTCTAAGATATATAGTTACCTTGGTCTTTTTTGTATGTGTAAATTTAGGGATAATGGTAGTAACTGTTCTAAAATGTATACAGCATTTTTTGAGTTAGAAAGTCTTTCTTTTTTTGGTGCTATTGTTCCTTTTTGTGTGAGCTGATTGGGCTAAAATCAACTTTTGAATTAAAATTTCATTTTATTAGAATCTGTGCATTTTCTTTTTTTAAAAATCGTTTTATTAGGGGCTCATACAACTCTTATCATGATCCACACATACCTCAATCATGGAAAGCACATTTGTACATTCATTGCCCTCATCATTCTGAAAACATTTGTTCTCCATTTAAGCCCCTGGCATCAGGTCCTCATTTTTCCCCTCCCTACCAGCTAGCCCCTCCCTCATAAACCCTTGATAAGCTATAAATTATTATTTTGTTATATCTTGCCTTGTCCAACGTCTCCCTTCACCCACTTTTCTGTTGTCCGTCCCCCAGGGAGGAGGTCACATGTAAATCCTTGTAATCAATTCCCCCTTTCCAACCTACTTTCCCTCTACGTTCCCAGTATCGTCACTCATACTGAAGGGTTCTGAAGGGTTCATCTGTCCTGGAATCCCTGTGTTTCCAGTTCCTATCTGTACCAGTGCACATCCTTTGGTCTAGCCAGACTTGCAAGGTAGAATTTGGATCATGATAGTGGGGTGGGGAGGAAGCATTTAGGAACTAGAGGAAAGATGTATTTTTCATCGTT
>NW_022111336.1:1712571-1724466 GCF_000313985.2 Echinops telfairi | reverse complement strand
CCTCACCACCAATTTGGATCACTTGTTGTTCCCTTGTCTCTGGGTTTGTTTACACCACTTCCTTTCTCCCCACCTCCCCCTCTCCCTTGTCCCTCTGGAACTGTTGGTCCCGTTGTTTTCTCCTCCAGATTGTTCATCCAGCCTATCTTATTTAGAAAGACCTGCTGAGATAATACCATGTACAAAAACAAGACAGACCAATCAGCAACATACAACAAAATAACCACAACAGCAAACCAATGACAAAAACAAAACAAAACAAAACACAACAAGAAAGAAAAGCTTGTAGTTAGTTCAAGGATCATTTGTTGGCCTTTAGAAGTGTTTTCCAGTCCAGTCTGTTGGGGCACCATGCCATGGCCCCAAACCACCTTCAGCATTCCCTGGGGACCTCACCGCTCCATTCTCTTGCTGTTATGTTGCACCCCTTTAGTGTTTTGCCTCGGTATGGCAGCATCAGAGCGGGTGCAATTCCTACAATGTCTCCAGTGTTGTCCCCTGTAGAGCTATGGGTCAGTGAGGGGCATCATGTCTCTTAGTGGGGCTGGCTATGTGGTTGTTTCGTGGACTCGCTGCTCTAATTTGGATCATCGTCCTCAAAAATGCAAAAGGGGCATAGGGAAAAAGGTACTGTATACAAACATTCCTGGGGTTAGGGCCAGGTAATATGGCAGGGACCAGATCAAATACAGGGATACACATGGTGGACAACTATAAAGGAGGTGGAGAAAGAAAAATAATAATAACAAAGAAATGGGTAGCGGGGGCACTAACCCACCGAAGGGGAGGGTATTATTTATATCCACAGGGAAAGAGGGACCAGACTTCAACCCAGTGCTCCAAGATGTGAATGCAACATGCCACCATGGAGTAGGGAACCAGTGGAGAGGTCTGGGGGGCTGGCCCCTATCCCAAATAATAAGTGGATACCTGCCCCCCCCTCAGAAGAATTTATTTCAAAAGATGGCTTTGAATCAGCAGCTCTGAGAGAGGGACATATCTGATGGGAGCACAGGTGAGCAGATGAAGGGGGAGGAGGAGAGAATGGAGCACATCCTGGCCCACCAGGCTTTGAGGATGAGAATCTGTGCATTTACATGAGCTTTTCTCCCCTACATTTTCTAAAATTCAAATCCTCAAGGGTTAACTCTCAGATATACACAAGGTCTGTATTCCTCATGCTTTAAATATGTATAAATCATAATCTTTAGGATTAGGTATCTTTTAAGCTGAATGAAATAGTCGCTACCAACTTTTATAAGCTATAAAACATAGCCAGTGGAGGGTGTAGTTGTAGGTAATACATATTCTTTATTATTATTTAAGATGTAAATGAAAAGTAAATGAACTGATTTTTTAAAATTCTGCTTTCTCCCCTAGATGGGCTTTTGTTTGTCACCAGTTTATTAATAGTACTCAGTATAACTGCTGGTGGTTCAGGCAGTGGCTTGCTCTCTTGCTCTCCCCTTTAATCATGCCTTAGACAAAATGCTTCTGACAGCTTCTGGACCTGGTTTGGCTATTTGAAGTTCAAAATTCAAGGGGAGTTTATGTTTTGAGTCAAGTTGAGAAGTTGGTTCCATTCATAGATATTTTAAGTACATTAAAAAAGAAATAAAAACTTTATATCTACTCCTTACTTACATTCCAAAACTAGATCATTATGTGAAAATGGAAGATTACCACATCAGATCACAAAATGGAGGATGATGGCAGTTTTACATTAAACCATTATATAGTGGCCAAAGCACTGAGAATTCTGGCACAACACATGCCCTTAACCATCACATTCAGTCTTATTCTCACCAGGCACCTTATAGTGTGTCAGTTAATGTTAAAAATAGTACAATCATATTTTTTTTTACTATGTGGCAAATGTATAATGTCAGATAAGAAGATTTTCAATAAGTAAGGAGTAGGTGTATTTTCCTTTCCACTCTATGACCAGAGCTATTTTTCTCAGTTCTATTTTTTTTTTGAACCATCTATCATTGGTGTCTTCAAATTCACTTGAAATGAATCCTGCTTTCTAACTTGTTTTTTTCCCACATAGTTCCATCACTCTTGATCATAGCTTCTCAGGCTCAGTAGAAATATTGTCTATTATGCTTAAACATGTTTTAATTGTCTCTTACTCTGCAATTTCTTGAGATTATTTAATATTGTGTATAAATCTTTTCTCCTATGCAGGGTTCCAAGCCTTACATTCTGTGAATTTACCCCTTTTTCCTAGACTTTATGCTAAAGTAGTACCTCATTAAAAAATAAAATACTACTTACTGACATAGAGAGTCATTTATGACTGTAAGATATTGAGAAGATACTCACATGGTTTTCATTCAGAACTCTCATGCAAAACAAATGATATCTTCAATAAAAGAGATGGTCAAGTAGCCTTGAGACTAGGCAGCATCTAATAACGGTTATCATATAAGGATATCTTTTTACATTCTTACATAAAGATGACATATGTTTGAAGTTTATTTCTTTAATTTTTTGGTCATCACTATTATTCTGCTCTGAAACTTGCTCTTAATCATAGAGTAGCTGACAAAAACGAACGAAAATGATGAAGCCAAAGAGCTGAACAGAAAATTTCAAAGAAATTTCAAAATTTTGAGAAGACAAAGCCAAATATTATAATGAAATGTTCAAGGACTTATAGGTAGACAGCCAAAAAGGAATTAACATACTCAGCATATCTTGAACTGAAAGAACTCAAGAAAACAAAATGAACTTCAATACCTCAAGTTGTAATATTGGAAGGTTCCGTGACCAAAATGCTGAAGGATGCAGGAAGCATCAAAAGAAGGTGAAATTAATATAAACTTCTGGTACCAAAAATAACTGGTAGACATTCCATTATTTCAGGAGGTAGCATACAATAAAAAAAGCAATGGTACTGAAGGAAGAAGTTCAACCTGTACTAAAAGCACTGAAGACTTAATGAATTGATGGATACCAAGTGAAATATTTCAACAAGTTAATGAAGCTCTGGAAGTAATTACTCATCTATGCCAGGAAATTTGGAAGACAGCTACTTGGCCAACTGACTGGAAGAACTCATGTTTGTGCCCATTCCAAAGAAAAGTGGCCAAACACTATGCTCAAATTGTGGAATAACATCATTGATATTATATGCCAGTAAACTTTTACTGACAATCATCCAACAATTGTAGCTAGGGAGTTGCCACAGATTCAGGCTGGATTCAGAAAATGATGTAGAATAAAGGAGATCACTGTTGGTGTCAGATGGATGTTGGCTGGAAGCAGAGAATACCAGAAAGATGTTTACTGGTGTTTTATTGATTATACTGGGGCCTTCAATGGTTAGCCTTGAGAAGAAGGGGAGTTCCGGAACACTTCATTGTGTTCATGCAGAACTTGTACATGGATCAAGAGGCAGTGTGCAAACGCAACAAGGGAATGCTACCTGGTGGAAAATCAGAAAAGGTGTGCATAATGATTATATCCTTTCATCATGTTTATTCACTCTGTACATGGAGCAAATGACCTAACAAGCTGGGCTAAATGAAGAAGAATGCAGCATCAAGATCAGAGGAAGGCTTATTAACAAGCTGCCTCGTGGAGATGACAAAATCTTGCTTGCTCAAAGTGAGGAAGGTGTGAAATACTTGCTGATGAAGGTCAAAGATTGCAGCCTTCAGTATGTATTGCACTTCAATGTAAAGAAGACTAAAATTCTCAACTGGAATAATAGGTAGCCCTCATGATAAACAGAGAAACGATTAAAGTTATTAGGGATTTTGTCCTGCATAGATCCACAAGAAATGTTCATGGAAACAGCTGTCAAACTATTGAAAGGCAAGTTGCATTGGGTAAATGTGCTATACAAGACTTTTTTAGAGTTTTGAAAAGTCAGGATGTTACTTTGAAACCTAGGTGTGCCTGACCCAAGCCATGGTATTTAAATTGCCTCATGTGCATGTGAAAGTCAGACACTGAATAAGGAAGACTTAAGAAGAGTAGATGTGTTTGAATTGTGATGCTGGCACAGAATATTGAAAGTACCATGGACTGACAAAAAGGCCATATAAGTCTGTCTTGGAAGAAGTATGACAAGAGAGTGCTCCTTAAAGGCAAGAATGGGGAGACTTTGTCTTACATACTTTGGACATGTTGTCAGGAGAGAGAAGTCCCTGGAGAAGGATATCATGTTCGGGAAAGTAGTGGGGCAGTAAAAAAGAGGAAGGCTCCTCAAGAAGATGCATTGACATAGAAGCTGTGACAATGGGCTCAGGCATTGGAACACATGAGATTATGTTTTAGGTAGGGCTGAGCAGAGTTACCTTCTGTTGCGTATAGGATTGCTATGAGTCAGAAACAACTTGATGACACCTAATAACAGCAATATTATTCTACAAATATATGATTTTAAATTCTATGTTTTTACATAAGCGACCCTTTATGTATAAGGAACAGGTTTAGAGGTAAATTAAAATAACCGAGTCTTCTTGTTTTTAAGAACATGGCTGTTTGTATCATTGCATAAAGATGCATACTCTTTCCAACATATTTATGGAGTCATTCACATTATTGGCATTCTAACTGTAGTTATATTAATAAGCTTGCCTTCTTCCAGCACTTGACTCTCATGGGAAATGGCCTCTCATCTATGTAAGTAAAATGCAGCAATTATTTCTAAATCTTTTCCAGGACATGCTGGCAGCATCCACAGAGTCCCAAATAAAGGAATGAATTAAGCAATTTGATCATGTCTAGATAATGTGTTATAACATTTAAAATCCTTATTGCTAGCTGTTGCCACACACTGCCTCAAAAGGTTAATGGTGTTGCTGTTGTGATGTGCACTCTGAATCAAACAGTATCCTTGATGAATGAAAATGATAATTGTTCTGATCAACCTCATCAACCTGAAACCTGATCATTTGTCATGACCTTGTTTATCACCTAGGCTAAAATAATAATAATAATAGTAATTATAATTAGAGCAAAAAACATGGAAGCTATCACACATAACCAAAAACCTTGTGAACAGAGCATGAAATCATTTCTACATCACAATTTAGAAATTTTACCTAACCAGTGCTCCTTTCTACTGCTATTTAGTGGAAGGATTTGCTTCTTGAATTTCTCATCTGAAATAAAAAGCCCCAAACCAGCCATTGTGGGCCAGTTCAGTCTGACTCATGGCGACCCCAAGTGTTTCAGAACAGAACCATCAGCATTTTTATTAATCAAAATAACATGTGAGTCAGAGCAGAAGCATGATTTTCCAGGACATAGCCTTTGGGTGCTGACCACCACACCTTTTTTCAGAGGGACCTATTGGGTGAACTCAAACCGCCAACTATTTGGTTAATCATTGAGCATTTCTATGGAGAAAAAAATAAATAAATATTTTTGCTACATCTTCATTACTTCTTTCTTGTCTTTATATTCACCTGTACTTTCTAAATTTTATAAGATATAAAATATCATTTTTATAACTTATGAAATGCTATAAACATAGATTTCCAGTCACCCCCTGCATTCCACTTCAAGGTAGCACAGTGGATCAGGCACTATTTTCCTCTGTGGATCTCTTCGTCTGTCATTGTAGGATGCTCTTAGACAATCAGCTCCTGCTCGGTCCAGATTCGCTCTGAGACTCTAATATGCCGAGAGGGGGGTAGTTGCGCAGACTACACATAAGTGATTCTCCTTGGGAACCAACCATGATCACAATGGAAATAAATACTGGAAGAAAGATTTTCTCCTCCTTTGTGTTGTTAGGTGCCCTTGAGTTGATTCTGACTCATAGCAGACCTACGTAGACCAAAATGCAACACCACCCTGTCCTTAGCCATCCTCAAAATAGCCTTGATATATGCGTCCATTGTTGCAGTCATTGTGTCAATCCATCTTCTTCAGGGTCTTCCTTTTTTTCGTTGTCCCTTTACTTTACTAAGCATGATGTCCTTTTCCAGGGACTGCTCTCTCTTGATAACATTCCAAAGTGCATGAGATGAAGTCTCGCCATCCTTGCTTCTGTGGTTCATTCTGGCTGTACTTCTTCTAATACAGACTTGCTTGTTCTTTTGGCATTCCATGGTACTTTTGATATTTTTTCTCTAGTACCATAGTTCAAATGCATCGATTCTTCCTTGGACATCCTTATTCAATATCCAACTTTCACATGCACACGAGTCAATTGAAAATGTGATGACTTGGATCAGAGACACCTTAATTTTCCAAGTAGTGTACTTATTTTTCAATACTTGTCTTGTGCAGCAGATTTACCATTGAAATGCATCATTGGACTTACTACCTGCTGCTCCAATGAGAACTGATTACGGATCCAAGCAAGACGAAATCCTTGACAACTTCAGTCCTTTCTCCATTTATCATGATGTCATCTATTGGTCCAGTGGTGAGGATTTTTGTTTCCTTTGCAGTGAGTTGTCAGTCGTACTGAAGGCAGCAATTCTTTATCTTCATCATCAAGTACCTTGTCCTCACTCTCCTCAAGCAAGATTGTGTCATCTGCATATTGCTGGTTCTTAATAAGCTGTTGTTAGGGACTATGAGTTTCCATATTATATCACTGATCATCTCATATGAATTTTCATGCATTAATTCTCCAGTTAATAGATTTATTGTAGGTGTCCAGGAAAAGGAAATAATTGTTCAAGCATTTGTTGCACAGTAAATGATTCACTAGCTAGTGGCAAATAGAAAGAGAAATGAAAGCAACGACCGAACTCAGCTCCCTCAAACTTTCCTTATTCTTAAGTCTAATAGTTACTCTTTTTAAAAATAAAATCTACTTTAATAATGGGGAAATCATTCAAAATACAAATATAGTCACAGACAATTAATTTCAAAATATCATGATAGCTAGAAATAAACATTTGAAGTGAAATTTTTTATTTTGACTTCCTGTTCTAGAATAAAAAGGACCATTGGGGCAGTGTTTATGCCCTCTTTCTTAAATGTGTTTGACTGTCAACAAATTAACACCTTGGAGGATGCATTAAGGAGTAATTAATTGGTTGGCAGAGGCATAGGGATGGGGCTTACAGAAGAGAATCCTTCTGGTTGTACCTATGTATGGAAAGCAAGATGTGAAATCAGGAGAGAAATAAAGAATCCTTGGAAACTTGTCCTCTCAAGATGGCAAAATCATTGTCATTGCTACTCTAAGAATGGCCTAATATTTTCCCCAAATGTTTCCTAGTCATATTCCTCAGCAGAAACAATGGGCCTTTTAAAAATTAAGTACTATGCTAGTTTCTGCTAGCTTATGGGTTTGTGTACGTGTGTGGGGGTTATGTTCAGATAAAGTAGGGGAGGAGGGAGTACTCAACCTGTAACTTTAAACTGGAGATTGTAATCTTAAATGCCAGAATGGTTTAAGACAACCATGCCTGGTGATTTCAGTTAGCTGCGCCCTCGATAAAAAATGCACATTCAGATCTTCTGAAAACAAACTATGTCGGCTAAACAAAGCAGGTGCCCAGGCTGATTTTGATGCTGTGGTCACGAATTTGCAATCCCTGTTCTAAAGAATAAATGTGGTGGTTGAGAGTCCTGCTCCTGAGTCAGCTACATCTGACTGTCCCAATTGGATTCTACCACTTATGATCTCTTTGACCTTATGGAAGTTATGCTCCTTAACCCCTTTGCTATTTAAATATTTTCATTTGTTTTTAAAAGCTTAAAAAGACTTACCTCCTAAGTTTATTTTAAGCATTGAATGAATGAGCAAAGCATATAAAACATGAAGCGCAACGTAAGTTAGCACCGAGAAAGATTGAATAAAGGGTAGTATTAATATTAGTAAAATGAAGGATGTGGGAAGCAAAGTACACAACCCCAAATAACCCAATGTCAACTAGATGCCAGGATGAAAAATATCTCTCCATAAAACAGAACTAGTCCTTTGCTACTCAACGTCTCCATGATGACTGTTTACATCATCCTGGGGTAGTTTCACAAACTGAATGCAGTCTCGTCCCTCTGCTCTAATGAATTTCATCCTGACATGCGCCCTCTCTTTCCATTACCTAGTATTAAGTCCTTTCCTATTTACAACCCTCAGTTCAAGTTGACATCTTACCTATTATTCCACGGAAGTTCATTCTTCTAGGATTTAGACTCAACTCAGACCATTCAGAATGTCTTTCTCAGGTATGTCAGTCATTCCCTTCCCGAGTGCACCAGCAAGTCTCTTTGCTCTACCCTCAAAATTCCTTTTAAATCAAAGCCTCTCATTCTAATCCATTATACCAATATTTTTGCTTTTATTTTTTTTAATCAAATTGTGAACTTCTTTCAGATCAAGGGTTGTGTCTAAACAAAAATGTATGAGAGGTATAGCTTTTATTGCAGCTCCAAGGACTCTGGGGACATCATTTGTGATAGTGTAAAGGTTTTAGTGATTAAACACACAGGGAAACACCAGATACTTTGTTGTATCCCATGCAGGTTTACTTGAGGCTCACTTGCAAACAAATAAACAAGAAATAAATCAACAAGAAAATGTTTCTACTTCAGAGAACTAGGAAATCCTATCCTATCTTAAGTAACTGCTTATCATCACATATTCTCAACACTGGAACGTTTCTAGGGAAAGTAAAGTAGAAACAAAGGCTAGGCAATTATGCTAAATCTCATCGACCAGATGAATAAAAGATAATGTGTCATTAAAATCACAATATTTATCATTGTATCATCTTCCAAACGTCTGAGGCAATATACTGCAGAAAAATGGATGTATCTGAAGGATGATGTTGGGGAAGAACCTTGAAATAGCGTGGATTTCCAGAAAAACAAGCACATCTCTCTTGGAAGTAGTACAACCTGAATGCTCCTTAGAATGGAGAATGAGAAGACTTCCTCTCACATACTTTGAACATGTTATCAGGGGAGAACAGTCTTTGAAAAAGGACATCCGGCTTAGTAAAGTGGAAGGTCAGTGAAAATGTGTAGGACTCAATGGGTTGACACAGTGGTTTCAACAGTGGGTGCAAATGTGACAACTGTGAGGATGGCGATGGCACAGGACAGGGCAGTGTTTCCTTGTGTCTGTGTAGGATCGCTATGAGTAGGAACTAAGTGGCACCGAACAACAACATGCCTACATCAGTGTAAAAATCCATAACTTTGACTGATGGACTAGCTCGCAACGTTATGATTTCAATTTCAATTTGAGTGTGTGATTGAAACGTAAGTGTATGGTGTGTTTCAAAAATTTTTAGCTAAGTCTATGTGTAAAAAAAAAAATCTATGTCGAGTAAACTCTTTGAGATGCTATTAATAGGTCATTCACTACTGATGAAAGATTTCCCAAATCTTTCTTGACTTCTGGCTAAAGTCGTTTGAGATCATTTTCATTGGCATGGCACTCATCATTTTCTACTTAAAAAAATAATATTCTTGGAATCACTATGATAATTAAAGATATGTGTCAGTGCTGAAACTCAAACCATCTTATAAAACACCCTTTTAAGTGAAGAATTTCATTTTAATCAAGGCCTCTTGTTCATTCCTTTAAGTACCAGTTGTCACTGTGTGAACTCTGACTCATGGTGTGCAGGGGCATGTCAGGGAAGAAATGTGCTCTATGAGGTTTTCAGTGGGTGGTTTTACAGAATTAGATCATGAGGCCTTTCTTCAGGGAGTCCTCTGGGGGGACTAAAACTGTGAACCATTCAGTTGACAGCCCAGCATGTTAACCATTTACACCCTCCAGGGGTTCTATTGTTTACTGAGCTTATGTCTACTAATCTTTTTGTTAGTTCTTAGTGGACCACAGCTCCCTTGAAAAAAACCTATGAACACAAACCATGTCCATGCATCAATGCCATCATCTACACTTCACTCTGAATAAGATCTATAAGAGGAGTTTCCTAAAATCTTGAGTCCCAGAGCCTCTGTTGGGGGTACTTAGGCCAAAGGCCCTATTTCTCACTTTAGACTAAGAAACCTCTCTGTGTAGGTGAATGGTGAACCGCGACCCCCATGCCCCCGCCCCCCTGCAGTTCTTGCAGATGGTGATTTGGGAAATTAGGGCTCTGAACCTGAGTCAAAAAACAATCCAGACACAGGACAGCTTCAGGTAACAGAGAGGAATCTGGCCTAAAGCACGGGTCAGACTACTTATGCTATTGATGTTGAGTTATTTTATACTCTTCTTAAATGATTTGAATCATCCCTGAAATAACAAATAGGAAGGCATCAAAGGAAGAAAAGACAGCTTGTGCCTGTGAAAGTCATTTACATATGACAGGGCATAGGAAAGAGGCCTGAGATAAGGCAGCTCTGATGGTGACCCCAGGAGACAGAATCCAGAAGCAATGAATAAAGAAAAGGGGTTTCCAATTTGACTGAGCATCAGTGTAGCCCAGAGCCCAAGAATCTATTTAACAAGCTTTCCTGACTCAGCCAGGTGTAGGATTGTCTGTGTTTTACCTGTTGAGACAGAAGGAAGTAATTGAGGAAAACCAGAGGCAGTGCCTCCTTCGAGGGGGCATATCCGACTCCAGCTGGCATGCAGGCCACCATGAGTATACCAGAGCATCCATGTGGGCCAGCAGACGTGAAGGCCTTGTGATTGTACACTGGGTACTGAAGTGTAAAGAGCATCTATGGGGAATGTGTGGGCTGGAATCCCAAACTGGCTCATTTCAAGAAAAGGCAGGATAAACCTTGAGTCTTCAGTAGTAGAAGTTTCTATATACATTATAACTTAGAGATTTGTATTTGGAGAAACAGGCACCTTCGCTGGAGGCTACTGACATGCTGTTAGCATATAATCAGGATCACACCATCACATTTTTTCCTTGGGCAGAGTGAATTTGATACAAGGAATAGGAACTGTTAACTCATTTTAGTTACAACCAGATCTTCGGCTAGTCCTTGGAGAGTAAGAGTTGCTCTATTCAAAAAACACCTCTCTCCATAGCCCTGTCACTTGAGCCTGACTGCAGGTGATTAGAGCACACTATTTAAGAAAGCGGGAGAGGGGCTGGGCTGGGATTAGGGTTTTCAACCATTGCTAATTGCTGTTAGTTCCTTTCCATAGCTGCCTGCTGGTTTAAAGCCATGGCATTGCTCCCAGTTACAAGTTCCCCAGCTGTGATTAGAGAGGCTGCTGCCCTTGAGTCCTTTACAGTGGGAATGAATTTAACTGGTAAAAGGAATAGATGGTGCCAGAGTGGACATCAGAAGCAGAATTGCACACTGCAGAGAGAGCTGTTTAAGCTTGACAGTTTCCTCTATCTGAATCATGTGCATTCTTAGTGCTCAGTCATATGCAGACTTCTTGGAGGAAAAGTCCTACATGGTCTATGATACATGTGCTGTTGTGTGCCATCGAGTTGATTTTTGACTTATAGTAACTCCATGTGACCATGAAACTGCCCCATAGGGTTTCCTAATCTGTAATCTAATCAGAGTGCCAAGTCTTTTTCTCCTACGTCGATTTAAACCTTTCAGTGAGCAGCCAAATGCTTACATAGCATATACTCACCCAGCTGTATGGTGAATATGCTGTGTATTTGTTTTATAAAGCAGGAAATCAATTGAGGCATGATAAATCATGCCAAAAGATGTACAGAGTGAAATAAAATTTAAAAAGGAAAGAAATTTAAGCCATTCAGAAGAGAAAGGGCTCTTTTTAAAAAATCGTTTTATTAGGGGCTCCTACAACTCTTATCACAATCCATACATACATCAATTGTGTAAAGCATATTTGTACATTCATTGCCTTCATTATTCTCATAACATTTACTCTCCACTTAAGCCCCTGGAATCAGCTCCTCCTTTTCCCCTCCCTCCCTCCTCCCCCCTCCTCCCTTCCTCATGAACCCTTGATAATTTATAAATTATTATTTTGTCATATCTTGCCCTGTCTCATGTCTCCCTTCA
>NW_022111336.1:1702023-1712471 GCF_000313985.2 Echinops telfairi | reverse complement strand
GATTCTCCCCTTCCAACCCACCCTCCTCTACCCTCCCAGTATCGCCATTCACACCACTGGTCCTGATGGGATCATCCGCCCTGGATTCCCTGTCTTTCCAGTGCCTATCTGTACCAGTGTACATCCTCTGGTTCACTTACTAAGAGGTAGCTGCAGAGTTTCCTGGGTATGTTTCCTGGTAGATATGATACATATACAAACACATATGGAAATGTATATGTAAAATACATATGTGTAGTATTATACACATGTATATTTGTATGCACACACAAACACATATACTCTGAAAACCAGAGGTGCGCTATATATCAGCTTCAGGTTATCATCCAAACACTTAGAGGGTATTGCAATACATTGTTGATGCTATTAGTTGGTGTTGAGAAGGCTCCAGTTCATAACAAACATGTGTATAACAGATTTGGAGCCTTCTCAAAATGCTTCTTTTAGTTCTTATACAAGAGGAATTTAAGAAACCTCTTTCAATAATTAATTTTACAGTAAAGTAGAATGCCTTATATTTGGTAATGGGTCATAGATAAAAATAAGAAGTTTGAAGTGTAATTTGAACCTGGTGAAAATATTCACAATAAACTGAAGGGAGAAAACAATATGAAATCATGAAAGGCTTAAACTTTCAACATTAACTTTGTCACCAAACTATTTCAATCAGTAGCAAGCAGTCATGAACCTAAACTATATAGGCTATACTTTATTGCTCACTTCTTCCATGAATTTTAATTTGGTGTCATAAATGTGCCTACATATTCCAATCTGTCATGTAAAAAAGCATGAAACCATCCTCCAAGAAGGAATCATTTTTTTCCATGGAAGTTTAAAATCAATCACACACTTTTAGAGGAAATTTATGAGATTTTGTTTAACAATTAAATACATGGAAAATGTTTGATTATTATTAAGAAACAAAATGTTGACCTTGGAAGTTTATTTTTGCACATCACAAAGAATATTATTTGGGAAGCGTGCATTGTAGAGTTTGCTTTAGACATAACTAAAATGGGGGAAAATGTATCTGTCTTCAATGACACCAATCAGAGATACCTGTGCTAAAAAATATTTCAGAACAACCGGTCATTATCCTATTATTTATGTGAATAGGGAAGGCATGAAAGTTGAGCTTGTCATTTCTGCCCATATGCCATTGGTCACAAGTCAGTCATTTGGCAATACAGAATTACATGGGAGACTGGGAAAGTGAACAGCTAGTTAGTCTTTACCACAGTCCTGTTTTGTTCGGATTATTTAGTTTACAGTTTAGGAAAGCATAGGTGATCTTGTTGTTGTATTGGTTTTAGCCTCTCAATGTTTAGACAGATGATTCCTGTGATGGCCTGAGATGAATTGCTGTATGGGGAATAGCAGCTGAGAAGATTTTAGTGAGTGTGAAATTGACCATACAGATACACTGAAAAGGCCAAGTCACAAAAGGCAGAGTGGAAGTATAGTAGTCTTGATCTAGGATACTTCCCACCTCAAATTCTCCACCTGCGATATTATTCACAAAGACTACATCGTCTCACAGAGTTTGTTTAGTGATTTTCCCAAAGGGCTCAAAACGTGGTAACAATCATACATTTGTAAACAACAGTGGTTTACATTTCCATCTTTTAGACATATGTGAAAGTAGGAAGTGAACTTACAGGCTTGTTTATTGTACATACTCATATGTATTATGCCCTCAGGTCTTGGGTAGTGCAAATGGCTTATGTTCTACTACCAACCTAAAGGTTGGATGTTGGAGCCCATTCAATGGCATTGCAGAAGAGAGGGCTGGCGATCTGTTTCCCTTAAGATTTCAGCCATGAAAATCCTAGGAGCAGTTATTTGTAATGTGTGTGGTCCCCGCGAGTTGGAATCAACTAGACAACTACAAGTTTGTTTTGTTGGTGTTGTTATTGTTGTGATATCTAAAACAAAGGAGGTGCTGGGAAGACCTTTCCAACTATGCTACATTGCTACTTCTTTTCATGGAGACCAACAATGTGCAAACAAAACAGGACTGTGGCAACGTTTAACTAGCTGCTCATTTTTCCCAGTCTCCCTTGCAGCTCTGGATAGCCCATTGGTTGAGTTTGGGGCCAAAGTAGTTCCAACAGAAATGATTAACCTTCACGCCTTACCTATTAGCTCCACCTCTCTTCCAGTTAAACCCCACCCACTTTGTACATCTACATAGTGAATTTCAGTACTTAGGTGAATTTAAAAGCCACGTGGTGTTACTTGCTGAAATTTTTACTCTAATCATTTTTGCTGCTTTTGTTTTGGGGAATTGTTAGACTTAATTAAGGAGCCATTAATGGCATAGTGGATTACTAATTAGGTTGCTAAAGGCTAAATCAGCAGTTAAAACCATGAGTCCATCCTCAGGAGAAAGAAGAGGCTTTCTGCCTCCTTAAAGATTTATAGCCTTGGAAACACTAGGGACAGTTCTATTCTATCCTATAGGGTCACTATGGAATATACTTGATGGCAATGAGTTGAATTAAGGCTTGATTAGTGTTTATTTTTAATGGTTAATGGTTTAATGAATTCTTACCTACTATTATTGAAGTGTTTTTGTTTTGTTTTAAGATACAAATAAAATACAGATTAAGGGACAGCAGCAATTCACTGTAGAAAAGAAATTCCTATCCATTGGTTGGGGCCAGTAAATAGAGGGATCCCAAGTCCTCCAATGAGAAACATGTTTTCGTAATTTTGCTTTGGGCTCAATTAAAAATGTGAACATTAGAAGTGGAAATCATCATATCCAAGAGTACATAAAAATAAAGTTTCTGTAAGGACTCCATATAAATTTTATTTCATGGCTTACATATGTTTTTATGATAGCCTTCTGAACCACATATCTTTCTGAAACTAGGTTTAAGAAATTAATTATGGTTTCTAGATCGCATTACAACTACTCAATACTGCATTTACCTCCTGCATTCGATTCTATCTATAGTGTATTCTTAGAATGGTGATTATGGAAATCTTACTCTATGTATTTGAGCAGCCATCTAGATGTACTCTATATATTTTTAACCACTCAACCGATTCCATTGTCATTTAATCATTAATGGTGGCTCTAAGCTCATTCTTAAAGTATTTAAATCATCTAATTTCAAATTTCAACTAAGTACCAGAAATAGATTCTCCAAACTTCTTACCATTCCATGCCTATGAGAACCTGTTACTTTCCCCCCAGAGTTATTACAGGGGTTTACCCTCTAATCATCTTCATTAAGAGAAAATTGATATGATCAAAAAATTCTGGAATGGAGAAGGCAGCGCATGGGGAAAACTGTACCCATAGAGCAGGAAGCCCTATAAACCAGAGAATCAAAGGGATACATGAAAATGTACTGATTGTTTCTAGTAAGAAAACATACGTAAATAAATCATGATGCCTTAGGATGGAAAAGCAACGCGATCCAAGAATTTAGAGAAGAATCACCCCAAAGTCTTGTTTTGGCTGCCAATGTCTGAAATGCTTTAGCTGCGAGCTCCTTAGTTACAGCTACTCAAAACCAACCCAAACTCACAGCCATTGAGCTGATTCTGACTCATAGCAAATTTAGAGGACAGGGTAGAACTACCCCTTGGATTTCAGAGACTAAATTTTTACTCAACTAGAAAGTCCCATTTTTCTCCCTTAAATCTACTACTTATTTACCTTATATATTTTTGGAAATTCTATGAACTACATCATGAGAATGCAAGTGATTTTCATGCTTTCTTTGTCATGTACAAGTTTTATTCTAAACTACATGGCAAATAACTATTCATGTCTTTGTAATGTGCTTCATGCCACTATCCACCTTTTCACATATAAAATAAATCCTTAAAATGAGAATAATTTCAGATAAATAAACTTGTAAAATATTATCTCTCCTAAATGATACGGTTGAACGCTATTATGCTATCTATTATGAGTGCTTGAATTTTCATAGTTAATAATTGTAATTTTCCCCACTGATTAAATATGCATTTAATAGGTCGAATCCTTATTGAGTTACTTCTAGGTAGCAGACACTGTTCTTTGGGCTTGGGATGAGTGAAAGAATAAAGCAAAACTTTCAGGTTACATAGATCTATATCCTAGTACAGGGGACTGATGATAAGAAATGGGCAAAAATAACATAATATGCTCAAAGGTGATGAAAATAGAGAGAAAGAAGAAAAGACAGAGGTTGGGAATTCTGGTGGCGGGGTGGATTTGCACTTTTAAGTAGAGGGTCAAAATAAGATGGCAAAAATTTTTTAAAATTGGAATTTGGGGAAAGACTCGAAGGAAGTGAGGGAGTTCGTCAAGTGGATGGATATGTTTTGGAAGAGCGTTGCAGACAGAGGAGCATGGAGTACAAATTGAAGAATGTCCCTAGAGCCTAGCACATTCTAGGAAAAGAAAGGAGGCTAATATGGCTTGTGTGGTGCAAGGAAATCAGAGAAGTCATAGTTGACCCAACTACCAATAACAATGACAGCAACAACATTATTACTTCATGCACATCATGGATTACATATTACCGATATTTTAAAAAATCTGAACAGAAATAAAAACATGGTTCATTGCTAATGAATAGAATAATCTTACATTCAGCCTCACTTTTCATGGCTCCCCACAGCCGTGAGCTCAGGTGTCATTTTTAATAGAAATGTGATTCTACCAAAGTCCACCAGTTAAATGAGTGGATCATGCAAGTGTTTCTGGGAAAAAGGCATGACCATTGGGGAAGAGAAGGGATGGCTATAACTCCAAGTCTCAACCCACAGCCTCTCTTCGCTTGTTGATTTACACAAAACGAAAGCAAGCCCATCCAAGGTGCAACGCTCAATGGGATTGAGCTCACAATGCAGCATTTAATTGGAAAATGTCCATCAAGGCTCTTTAATTCAACCACACATCAAAGAAATAACTTTGCACACACAAGTCCGTTCTCATGCTCCATCATAAACTTTGGAACCTGACACAGGTCAGACCCTGCGTGGCTATATGATTGCAGAGGAATGACTCAAAGTTGTAATTCATAGATGGCTTTAGCAAGATGCCAACATTTCTGTTTCCCAGTGACAAATGGAGACTCAAAAAGCTTTGGTCCAATCTTAACCAGAACAGTAGCCTTAAGGGAACACGTTGTGAAGTCAGCTAACACTGCAAGTCCATAGGGATTTTCTCCAATGGATGTATGGAAAATGGATGAAGTAGAGTGCAATACAAATGCAACCTTAAAATATGCCAGGACAGAAAAGGATCCAGAGCAAGTTCACTACAATGGCTTTTATGTTTTTTATAATGACCAAATGTACTTCCCTCTCCCTGTTAAAAGTGTATTAAATTTTTCTCTGGGGTTTGACTTTATGTGCCAAGTTTTTACCTGCAGCTAATTTTTATGACTGAATTGCAAACCCCTGAAAGCAGTATTTAGGCTGAAAACGCTGACAGCTCCAAAGCTAGCGCAGTGCTAATGATAAGAATGTGAACATAAGGCAGCCCTCGGTAGCCAATGCCTTTTCCAGTCCTAATAGGATGAACATTATAAAACAAGGAGTATAATCAGCTTTATTATGTTAGGAAGACAAGGAACAGGAATGTAATGTTACAAGTTCAGCACATTAGGCTTCTACAAGGTGCATATGTTTAGCAACATTTAAGGAAGGCAATGGCAGTCCAAGGATAAATCCTTGGAAGAGTGAATGACTATGTGGCCTAACAGACAGAACATTTCATCGCACTGACATTTGTTTCCAGTTTCTAGCATGCTCCTTCGACCTCAAGCTTAGAAAACCCTGCAACATATTTGCCGATCATTCTCTCCTTTCATTGGATCACCAGATTCTACTGAAGAGCTCCTTGCAAACAGAACTCTTCATCCCATTGTGTTTCCTTCAGGATCTAATGCTTATGGCACAACAAGTGAAGCCTTCTGGAATGACTATAGATTCCTGAGTGACCGTTGAAATCTTCATTTATGTCAAAAAATGAATTGGATTTAATTGACACTCATTAAAATTAATGTTTAGAACCCTGCTAAGCATTAATGTGGATCAGTGGTTGGCATGTAAAGTCAATGGCAAAATCAGCCACCTATTTTCTGATTTTTACTTTTGAAAGAATTTTTTTCAAGTAAATCATGTCACTGGGGGCTCTTGCAGCTTTTAGGTTCCACCAGTCTGTATCAGAGTGGAAAGCTTGATTTTTGTTTTAATGATCTTGAGTTTTGTTCCACAATTTTCTCCCACTCTACCTAGGACCTCCTGTTGTGGTCCCTTTCAGGACTGCCTTGCCACTTGTTTTGTATATAAAGTTTTATTGAAACATAGCCACACCTATGAATTTACATGTCACACTCCACCGAGAGGCCACCAAAATTAGTTGGCCTTTCAGCATCTTAAGAAAAAGAAAGTTACTTGGTGCTCCCCTGACAATTAAAAATTGCTTGTTTCATACCCCATAATACAGGATAAATTGTCCTGCAGGCATTTGCTTTTGCAGTGTCCCCCGAACCCCCACCACCACTGGATCATGGCTTAGCCCCTGAGGGGATAGTATCACCCCCTTTGGGGCACACCATCGAGTAGCTGCTACAGAGGCTGTATAGTCTGCAAAGTGAAAAACATGTATCCTCTCTTTACCAAAAAAGCGCCAATCTTTGATGTATTGTTTTTAAAATCATTGACCCTAGTACTTATTCAATGCCAGTTAACGAATGAAGAACTAGCTGCTCAAGGTAATTAAATACACTTTCAAAGACCACACAGCTAGAAAGTAGCAGAACCACCATTCAAATTCACTCCCAATTTATGCTCTTCACTACCATATAGCATGCTTTCCAATAATGTCTGAAGGTGATGGCTACTGTGTTAGGAGAAGTAATAAGTATCATATTTTAGAGAGAACTTTAAATTCACTCTATATCATCTATCTCTCCAACTCAGACTAACGGGATGCTCCTGGACATACTGGTCTTTAGAGGCCCTAAAGTTGATTTTGATTCATATTTACTTCATATAACAGAGCAGAAATGTCCCCCCCATTCAGTTTTCTAGCCAGCTATGCACCAGCACTGCAGAGGGAAAAAGTAGGCTATCTACTCCCATAAAGACTGACGGCCTCAGAAACCCCATATCCAGTTGCTTTGAGTTGGAATGAACTCGATGGCAGTAGGTTGGGTTTTCAGGGTTGGGAATATTTATGGGAGACAGATTTCAAGACAGATTTGTTCATTATTTTGGTAGCCCATGATACATTCAATATTCTTTGCCAACATCATAATTAAAATGCATCCATCTTAGTTCGTCCTTATTCATTGTCCAGCTTTTGCATGCATATGACATGATTGAAAATAGGATGGTTTGGGTCAGCTATTACCTAAGTTCTCCAAGTAATATGTATTCTTTTGACCTATTTAAGGAGGTCTTTTGCAGCCAGTTTACCCAATGCAATGTGTCTTTTCTTTTTTGACTGCTGCTTCTATGGGTATTGAGTGGGAATCTAAGTAAAATTAAATATTTTGCCCACTTCACTATTTTCACCATGTATCATGGTGTTCCTGATTGGACCAGTTGTGATGATTTTTATTTTCTTTTTATTGAGGTGTAATTCATATGTAGCTTTTGATTCTCATTGGGGTGTGTTTCAAATCCTCTTTTCTTTCAGCAAGTAAGCGGCATATTGTTGATGGCTAATGAGTCTTCTTCTAATCCCGATGCTGTGCTCTCATTTATATAGACTTGCTGGATGGAAATGATTTGCTCAGCAAGTCATGTGCTCAGATTGTTTGCTCAGTATATAGACGGAATAAGTATGGTGAAAGGTTACCATCCTGATACATAACTTCTCTGACTTCAAATCATACAATAACCTCTTGCTCTGTCTGAACAACTGTTTTGCTTTATCAATGCTTCAGAGTAGGGGCTGTCATAAGTACTGAACAACGACAGCCCTATTTTGGAAGTGCCACAGCAAGTAAAGAAAAATCGAACATCTGCTTAGGCCACTGACCTTGGAGTCCCTGCTCTCTGTGAAAAGAACAGGAGCTTCTAGGTGAGGGGAGATACAAATGAGGATAGAGGAGGTTCTGTGAAGGAGTAAGAAAGAATGGTAGTCTTTCACATGAAAGGAGGGAAAAATTAAGCTGAAGCTTGTACCTATGCTTTTGAATGATTATTGACTAGCACCCCCGTGCTCTGCCATACACAATGGCATGTTTATGACCATGATTCAGAGTGAAACATTACTCACACATTTTTAACAGTAGATTGCAGTACTACATTAGCCTTTTGATCAAAGTGGATTCCAAACAAGAAAATAAAGTGTTATTGTGGTGTCTCTTTAAAAACGATTTCAGCATAAAAGATATTTGGGGCACTTCTATTATTCTTTTCAATCGTGTTTAAAGAACAAAGACTCAGGCATAGATTTCCCATACAAAGGGAAATGTGACAGAAAAAAATGTTGATTGAAAGCTTCAATTCAGGCAGAAAACTGCTAAATCAACTGATTTCATCAAGAAAGGAAATTTTTTATTCCCACTGAAGCTTAACTTTTGACATAAATGAAAATATGAAATATTTGGATATTGTCATAAAATGTGAATAACAATTCATTCACCTTTCAGTAGCCACTTGAATATATCATTTTATTATTCTTGCTTGGCTTGATTTGTATATTGTACACAGTTCTTCTAGAGACCACATTTCATGGTCGTCTTAAGGATTTCATTTAATATAGCCCAGTACATAAGAATAATAAAATTTGTATTACAATATATGAAAAGCAGGAAGAAATTATTCTGAGGAAAAAAGAGAAGATTAATTATATAGGTAACTATAATTCTTTGTGATGAAATTCTGTAATTCTAACCCAAAGAGGTACTTCTATTCTGAAACTAATATGTAGATCCAAAAAAAGAAAAAAAATGACTTCCAAGGGGTACACTCTTTCTCCTGACTCTCATTCTTTCTCCCATGCATGCACACACGTATTTGCCTATAGGACATCAGACCACTCTCTCATGTAAGGCGTGAGATGATGAAATCAGGAAAGGAAGAGAAATATTGATAGAAATCATCTTACTACTTTTTCTACAATGAAAATTGTGAGAGATTTAAAAAACAATTCATGTGTGGATGGAGTTTGCAAACTTAATTTTCCAAATAAATTATAGGCATATCAACCATTCCAGTTTTACAATTGAATGGAATAAAGTCCGATCTCTGAAGAGGCGAATTATTCCACAAAATGAAACTGCGAAGGGTGTACTAATTTTCTCTGCAAAAAGAGGCTCTTCGGCACAAAGCTATATATACCTGGCACTTGTCTCTTCCCAATTCACCATACACAAATAGCATTAATTCTGCCAGAAAATAATGTAGATTATTAAAAAGTGGGTCTTTGTGTTACTGAGACTCTATTAGCAAATGAGATTTTTTAAAGGACCCTCACAATTTCAAAAGAAAATCAACTTGCTCCATAATATTAAAAAAGGAATTTTTTTTCAAATAAAAATAAGTGTAATCTTATTCTAGTGTTCTCCCACAATATAGTAGCATTTTCATAAGCTCCGCTTTAGGCACCTCTCTAGGCTTATAGATTCATAAGGAACAATATAATTTTTTAGTTCACTTTTTAATTACATATTAAAACAGACTTTTTCTACTGATTTACAGTTCTAGGAATGATATCGTAGTCATAGATTCATATAACCACCACCACAATCAGGTTACAGAACAGTTTTATAACCCTCAAAATCTCGCTAGTGCGATTCCTTCAAAGTACCATTCTCCTGCTACCTCTCACCCTTTGCAATCACTGACCTAGACACTATCACTATAAATCAGCAGTTCTCAACCTGTGAGTAATGACCTCTTTGGGGGTCGAATGACCCTTACACAGGGGTCCCCTGATTCATAGCAGTAGCAAAATTACAGTGATGAAGTAGCAACAAAAAAATTTTATGGTTGGGGGTCACCACAACATGAGAAACTGTATGAAAGGGTTGCGGCACTAGGAAGGTTGAGAACCACTGCTTGTAACCAACCAACCAAACAATCAAACAAACACCCCATAGTACTATCGAATTGATCTCAACTCATAGAGACCTTACGTAGGGTTTCTGAGATTGTAAATCTTTATGGGAGCATCATCTTTCTCCATAGGAACAGCTGGGGCTGGTGGATTTGAACTGCCAACCTTGGGGTTAGCAGTCCAATTCCTAACCCATAGGGGCACCAAGGCTCCTTATTAGAAACTATAGTTTTATCTTTTAAAAATATCATATAATGGAATCAAAGAGCATGAAGTCTTTGGGGACTGAATTCTTTCCGTCAGCATAATGTCTTTGAGAGGCATCCAAGTTACACACATCAATAGTCCTCTTCACTGAGAGAGTACCAAAAATAGACTTTGGGACCAGGGCTTGGAACCCCATCAGACTCGACCGGAAAGC
>NW_022111336.1:1699816-1700668 GCF_000313985.2 Echinops telfairi | reverse complement strand
GTTGGACAGGGCAAGATATGACAAAACAATAATTTATAAATTATCAAGGGTTCATGAGGGAGGAGGGAGCGGGGAGGGAGGGGGGAAATGAGGAGCTGATGCCAGGGCTTAAGTGGAGAGGAAATATTTTGAGAATAATGAGAGTAATGAATGTACAAATGTGCTTTATACAATTGATTCATGTATGGATTGTAATTAGAATTGTATGAGCCCCTAATAATATGATTAGAAAAAAAGAAACACCGTAGGCTAGAACTAAAGGATAAATTGTTCTCAATTGAAAAAGAAAATAGTAAGTGGGAAAAATTATTTCCCTTACATCTCCATAACAATTGCCTTTCATTGGGTGTCAGTCAATACCATCTTCACTATTTCTCAGGAGAGTTTTCCAAGCGTGATACCCAGCTTGACCAATTATGGCAATTCAGGGAGAGAAACTACAATAAAGCAGATGGGAATTCTCATTGGTTGATTTTGTGAACATGCATTGATAGCGAACATTATGTTAGGCACTGCAGTTGCAAGTGTGATTGAAAATAGGTGAAAAGTGTCTTCCCTCTTGAGGCTGGTTTTCTAATATAAGTTGGTGATTTAGCACTAGCCTAAGACTTAAATCAAAACTCTAAATTATTAAAAAGAGTTTGAATTCTTATTGACATAACATCGAAAAGCAAAGCTAATTTGACATCACAAGAAACAGTTATTCTACTGCCCGTCCCCCCAGAAGAATCTACTTGAGAGGATGGCACAGAAGCTGCAGCTAGGGAAGAGGGGCATGTCTGATCAGAGCAAATGGGAGCACTTAGGGGGAGGGAGAGTGGAGCACATCCTGACCCACCAGGCCTGGAGGAC
>NW_022111336.1:1663485-1698766 GCF_000313985.2 Echinops telfairi | reverse complement strand
CCCAGCCTTTCTGACCACGAGGTGCAGAAGGGACCAGTTATCAGACATCAAAGAACTAAAAATCAGATCAGTGGGTGCCCACCTTCCTGATATGATCACTGAAGACAAAGGTGTGCATAAGTAAAGGTGGTGACGAAAGCTGATGGTGCCCGGCTATCAAAAGATATAGCATCTGGGGTCTTAAAGGCTTGAAGATAAACAAGTGGCCATGTAGCTCAGAAGCAACAAAGCCCACATGGAAGAAGCACACCAGCATGTGTGACCACAAGCTGTCGAAGGGATCAGGTATCAAGCACCAAAGAACAAAAAAGAATGTCATTGTAAATGTGGGTGAGTGCAGAGTGGAGAGTCAAAGTCCATCGGTAGGCAACTGAACACCCCCTTACTGAAGGGTTGTGAGGAGGAGATGAGCCAATCAGGGTGCAGGGTAGCAATGATGAAACATATAACTTTCCTCTAGTTCTTAAATGCTCCCCCCCCCACTATAACGATCCTAATTCTACCTTACAAATCTGGTTAGACCAGAGGATGTACATTGGTACAGATAACAACTGGAAACACAGGGAATCCAAGATTGATGACTCCTTCAGGACCAGTGGTGAGAGGGGCGAGGCCTGGAGGGTGAAGGGAATGTGGGGTAGGAAGGGGGAACCGATTACAAGAATCTAAGTATTTCCTCCTCCCTGGGGGATGGACAGCAGAGAAGAGGGCGGAGGGAGATGTTTGACAGTGTAACTTATGACAAAACTATAATAATTTATAAATTAGGAAGGGTTCATGAGGGAGGGGCAGTGGGGAGGGATGGGGAAAATGAGCAACTGATATTAAGGACTAAAGTAGAAGGCAAATGTTTGGAGAATGATGAGGGCAACAAATGTACATATGTGCTTGACACGATGTATGGATTGTGATAAGAATTGTACGAGCCCCCAATAAAATAATTTAAAGAAAAAGAAACAGTTATCCTGTAAGAATTCTCTGTTTTAAATCTTACTCCTTTTATGGGTCAATGGATCATATCCCTGAGATAAGAAAGTGTGTGAACATGCAAATAGGTTCATTTATTTATATCAGATAGTATTCTTAGTGATTATATAGTGATTCTGTCCATTTCCCCAGGTTAACATAACAATTAATGTTTTTTGCAGTACAATGTTATTGAAAATGGAATACTTAAAAAGACTCACGGAGCTCTAGTGGGTGATGCATTGAGCTGCTCACTGCACAGTTAATCATTGCAATCCACTAGCCACTGCAGTAGAGAAAGAGGAGGCTTTCTATATCCATAAAGATTTATAGCCCAGGAAACGCACAGGGGCAGTTCTGCTCTGTCCTATGGTGTTACTGTGAGTTGGAATCGACTCACTGGCAGTGGTTACTTGTTCCTGTTAAACTAGTCATTGATCTCATACAATATTTTGACCTTTTGTGAGTGACTAATTTCATTCAGCATAATGTTCCCTAGTTCAATCCATGCCACAAGATGTTTTGTGTTTCCTTTTTTTAGCAATGCGTAGTATTCCATATGTGTCAGTCTCAAAGTTTCATTATCCATCCTTCTAAGGGCATTTAGGTTGTTTCCATCTTCTTGATATTGTGCCCAGTGTTGTGATGAACAAGGGGGTACATATGTCTGCTTGTGTCGTGGCTCTTACTTCTTCAGACAAAGACATACTTATATACCAAGGAAAGAGGCAGGAGCTTACCATGGGAGTGGGGGGCAAAGGAGGGAAGATACAGCATAGTTAAAAGGGTAGGCAGGTGAAGGGGAAGATAGTATTCCACAGAGAGAAGAGAATTCAAACTTGGTTATCAGGGGTGGATAACCTATTGGAGGATTTGATAGGTGTAACTTGTTGAATATAAAACTGAGCATCTTAAATGCAAATCCCCAACAAATGAACATTAAAAATTGCAAAAACATATATATTGTTTATATATGTGTGTGTATATATATATATATAGTGTTCTTTGAAAGTAAGGGAAAAATATCCTCTCTAATGTGGTGTTTGAAATTTCTTTTTTTAATTATTATTTTTAAAATTTAATCGTTTTATTAGGGGCTCACACAACTCTTATCATAATCCATACAAACATCCATTGTGTAAAGCACATTTGTACATTCCTTGCCCTCATCATTCTCAAAACATTTGCTCTCCACTTAAGCCCCTGGCATCAGGTCCTCATTTTTCCCCTCCCTCCCCGCTCCCCACTCCCTCTTGAATTCTTGATAAATTATGAATTATTATTTTGTCATATCTTGCCCTGTCCGAAGTCTCCTTTCACCCACTTTTCTGTTGTCTGTCCCCAGGGAGGAGGTCATATATTGATCTTTGTAATTGGTTCTCCCTTTCCAACCCACCCTCCCTCTACCCTCCCAGTAGTGCCACTCACACCACTGGTCCTGTAGGGCTCATCCGCCCTGGGTTCCCTGTATTTTTCAGTTCCTAACTGTACCAGTGTACATCCTCTGGTCTAGCCAGACTTGCAAGGTAGAATTGGGATCACGATAGTGGGGGAGGAGGAAGCATTTAGGAACTAGAGGAAAGTTGTATTTTTCACCCTTGCTACATCGCACCCTGACTGGCTCATAAATTTCTATTTGGATTTCTGACCCTTTGAAAGAGTCCTTCAGATTGATGCTCATGTGTCTATCATTTACCATCTTTCCTAGGGATAAACAAAGTCAAATGCTGGGAGCCTCCCATCGAGGCTGCCCCCTAGCGGTTTCATGATGATAGTGGTATAGCCAGGCCTCCCTTGTAACTCCCAACTGGAAAACAAAAGCAAACATAAAAACCCAAAAACACATAGGTATGAAAGTAATCTCCACTCTTTTTGCCTGATTTTAAAAAACAATAGAAAGACAGAGCAGGCGCTGCCTCCAACCACTAAGCTATTTCAATCAAGCAGATGGAGATTCGAGAAGGAGCATATACGCATAGCTATAACCATAGCATTGATTTGTAGGGTTATTTTGTTTCTGGGATATGATCCCACTAACCAACCATCCAACAAAGCAAAACACTCTCCCTCCATAGAGCCCCAAACGAATAACACAGGTGCTAGAAACCTTCTAGCATTGTCTGAGAACAAAACGAGTGCACTGGCTGCTGAAATGATTAAAAACCTCCCTCTGTGGTGATTTGGAAAAGTATCCAAGGGGCACAGAGTACGTTGCTTTGTGCTTTGCAAAAGAAACGGCTGTGCAATTACTTATCATGGTAATCTGTGAACTGGGATCTCTTTGAGGAATTAAAGCATATTTATTTTTAACAAGATGTGTGGGGCTTTTTCCTCAGCACTTAAGTACATATATACAAGATTATTGTTATTAGTATTACTATTTTCTCATTAGCTACTCATTTCCTGTGCCAAATTTGTTCGTCCTGCGACAAAGGGCTTGTTGATTTCTGGGCCACTCTGCCTAGTTCACTGCATCTCCAACAACACACTATCCGGGAGTCAGTGATGAGTCCTGGCCACCCTGGAGAATGGCTCCAAGGGTGTGAATCTTTATGGGAGCAGGAGCAGGTAGCCTCATCTTGCTTGTGGTTGCTAAAGCATATTGGGGCTGATCAATTCAGTAGAGGGTCCAGACTCAAGCATCGAGAGTTAAAATGTGAAGATCATGATGACAAGCTGTCACCCTCCTTAACTTCTCTCTGCCAGGTTTATATTACTCGTCTCTTTCAAACGGTTTGCTCTCTTCGGTTGCCATTTTACAGGTCTATTTGCTCTTGTCTCCCTGATATGCTGCTTCATGAAAGTAAGAAGAAGAACCAAAGGAGACTAAAATTCCATTTTCCTGAAAAACTCACCCCACCCAGCCCCTGTATGACTTACACCTTAGGGGATGTCATCCCAGCATCTAAATACTAGGAGACTTATAAGCAGGACGTCCCTGGAGGTCAACCATTACCCAGCTGTCACTGCTGGTATTGAAGGTCCATGTGCTGAATTATACAGATGATACTTTCTGGCAAGGAAACAAACAAGATCTTTTCTTTAAATCGTTTTATTAGGGGCTTATACAACTCTTATCACAATCGATACATACATCAATTGTGTAAAGCATATTTGTACATTCATTGCCCTCATCATTCTCAAAATATTTGCTCTCCACTTAATCCCCTGGCATCAGGTCCTCATTTTTCCCCTCCTCCCTGCTCCCCCCTCCCTCATGAAACCTTGATAATTTATAATTTTTTATTTTGTCATATCTTGCCCTGTCCGATGTCTCCCTTCACCCACTTTTCTGTTGTCTGTCCCCCAGGGAGGAAGTCACATGTAGATACTTGTAATCGGTTCCCCTTTCGAACCCACTCTCCCTCTATGTTCCCAGTATTGCCACTCACACCACTGGTCCTGAAGGGATCATCCGCTCTGGATTCCCTGTGTTTCCAGTTCCTGTCTGTACCAGCGTACATCCTCTGGTCTAGCCAGACTTGCAAGGTAGAATTCGGATCATGATAGTGGGGTTGGGGGGAAGCATTTAGGAACTAGAGGAAAGTTGTATTTTTCATCGTTGCTACATAGCACCCTGACTGGCTCGACTCCTCCCCGAGACCCCTCTGCAAGGGGATCTCCAGTGGCCTACAAATGGGCTTTGGGTCTCTACTCCGCACTCCCCCCTCATTCACTATGGTAAGATTTTTTGTTCTGATGAGGCCTGATTCCTGATCCCTTCGACACCTTGTGATCGCTCAGGCTGGTGTGCTTCTTCCATGTGCGATTTGTTGCTTCTGAGCTAGATGGCCAAACAAGATCGTTTTATGATTTAAAGACATAGCTTAAAGACCATCTAGAGTTTCCCAACAGCTGTCACTCAAAGTTTTAAAGTATTTTTAGTAGTGAGCTTAGGGTAAAGACACCCTGGTGGTATTGTTGCATAAGCACTGGACTGCTAACTGAAAGATCAGAGGTTCAAACCCACCAGCTCGTGTTCAGGAGAAAGATAAGTCTATCTGCTTTCCCAAAGATTTACAGCCTCAGAAACCCTATATAGGGCTGCTATGACCTGAAATAAATTTAGTGACAGTGGATAGGTAGAGATAGGATACAAGAAGGAAGGTATGGAATATTGGGGGTCGTCATATGCATAACGGTAGTTTAAAGCCACTAGCTCTTCTGATGTAGAAAGATGTGCTTTTCTACTCCCATAGAATTACAGCATCTGAAACCCACAGGGGCAGCTCTACTCTGTCCTACAGTGTGACTATGAGATGAAAACAATTTGATGGTAGTGGGTTTGGCTTTTTGAATTTTATGGCTGCTGTGAAAAATTACATCAATTATTTAGTCCTTATAACAGTGTTGTTATATATCATATTATTTGCACTTGGACGATCAGTGTCACATAACTTTCCCAAGTCCCACAGTCCCACAACTACAGAGGACAGAACCAAAACGGAATTGGGATTGGTCAGTATCTGCTTCCTTATTGGTTCTCCATTTCTTGAGATAAAATTGTCAGCTCATTCTCATTTTGTTATTCTCTGATCTGTTCTTTGATATTTCCCCCATACCTCTTCTTGCGCCTTTTTCATGGATAAGGGATTTAAGAGCGTGTCAACAACAACCCCGACACCTTTAGCTATCGAAAGCGTCATGGAGCACAGATCAACGCTGGCACACCACTGGGTTGCCAAGAGTCAGAGTCAAATAATTGGCAACTGGTTTTAAAATAAATGACATTTATAAATGCTATGTCAGACTTCTACCTTGGAAAAAGAATACAGCCAGAATGACAAGGATGGTCAGATGCCATCTCATGTATTTTTGGACCTGTGATCAGGTTGGAATAATCCCTGGAGAAGAACACCACGTTTGGTAGAGGGTCAGCAAAAAAGAGGAAGACTCATTCTCGACTCCATTTCTTTTAACTTTATCAGAATAAAAGACAATGAGTTTACCACAAAAAAGAGGAAGACTCTGAACAAGATGGACTGACAGGATGGCTACAAGAATGTCAATGATTGTGAGGATAATTCAAGATCTTGCATTGTTTCTTTTCTGTGGTCTCAGCTAAATATTAACCAGTGAAGCCACTATGGATTTACAGTATAGTGAACAATTTAGTATGGCTCTTCTAACCAAAGTTTTTGTTATTTCCACCAAACAACTGTTTGTTTCTTTGTTTCTGATAAGCCTATGTAAGAGAAGGTGGAGAGAGATACTAATAAGTTGACAGGATTTTGAATGCCATCCTACTGTGTATAAAATAAGCCCTCTGGGAAGCAGGAAAGGGGGTATCACTGCAAGCAAGAGTTAAGAGCCATGAGTGGAGCAAGACCTTTTGAATCCTGATAGACCTTTGTATTGAACCTCCTTGGAAAGCTTTGAGGAGCCCGAGTGGCATAGTGGTTATGAGTTGGCCCATGAGCCATAAGGTGGAGAGTTCTAAATCACCAGCCATGTCTGTAGGAGAAAGATGGGCTTTCTGTACCTCTAAACAGTTACAGGATCAGAAATTCACAGGAGGCAGGTCTGTCTTGTCCTCATAGGGTTGCTCTGAGTTGCCATCAACTCCATGGTGGTGAGTTTGGTATGGTTTGGGACAGATTTGACACCAGAGTGGCAGCACTAGAGCCAAGAGCCAGAGCAAGAGAATAATAGACTTCCCGGCCCATAGGAGGCTCAGTGCTTTGGGACCGGAAGCTGGCTTGTGGAATAGGGTGCTCCTGGACACCTAATTGGAGGAGGTAGATTTACGGACACACTGAACTAGAGCTCAGTGCCTTCAGGCTAAGGCTTATGACAGAGTGGTGTACTTTTATTGGGCTTTTATTGGCAGCCTTAACCAAGATTGGTAAAAGACAGAAATCTGCCTGTCAGGTTGGCTGAGAAGAGGCTATCCTGTCTGAATCCTTAATATTCTGATTAGAACCTTAAGACATAAATAATCAAGGTTTCAATAGCTGGAGGGAATTCCAAAGAATCTAAGTAATTGAACAAAGTGAAACAGGGCCAGGAATCTGGAGTAGGAGAGATGAGAGAAAACACATGAAATTGGATGCAAACTCATAAGCAAAGGGAAATAGTGAGTCAGGTCAAAAGCCTCGGAGGGGGTGGAATTTGTGCCTGGCTTTTATGAGCTAACTGGGGTGTGGTATACAGGAAGACTGGCTAGCATAAAAGCCCAAATGCAGATTGAAGAGGCACTAATAGGAAAACTTTCAATATTTACTTCTATTGTATATGAGAGGCCTTCAAAAATCCGTGGGGAAATGGCATTAAAAGAATATGGGGATTTCCTACTTACTTTTCAAAGCCCACTCATATATGAACAATCATTGGGAAAAAAGGAGACCTATATCATAGAAGAGATATTGCTGGCATTGGCATTGTCAATCTGATCAATGCTACAATAACATGACACAAATATATTCTCTAGAAACATCAACCATGGAACCTTCCAATGGTGATATTTTTCAGGAAGAACATCCGAGATCCAAGCAATGAGAAGGCAGTGTATATTAGCTGTTAACCACCGATGCTGAAATATAATTACTAAGTAGTTACTTATATAGCACTGACTTTGCAAAGGCATTCAACTGTGTGGATCAAAGCAAACTATGGATAGCATTCAGAAGTATGGGAATTCCAGGACACTTAATTATGCTCATGTGGAACCTGTACATGGTTCAAGAGGACTGTCTTCTGAAAGAATAAGAGGATACTGCATGGTATAAAAGCAATCAGTGCTAATGGAAACAGCAGTCAAAAAACGCAATAGCATATTGCATTGGGTCAAGTTGCTGCACGAAACCTCTTTAAAGTGTTGAAGAGTCAGGGCGCTACTTTGAAGACGAAGGTGCTCCTGACCTTGCCTCATTTACATGTGAAATCTCTACACTGAGTAAGGATAACTGAAGAAGAATCAGTACGTATGAATTACGGTGCTGGGGAAGAATATTGAAAGTCCCACGGACTGCCAAAAGAACAAACAAATCTATCTTCGAAGAAGGAGAGCCAGGATGGTGAGGATTTAATCTCATGTACTTTGGACATGATATCAACAGATAGCAGACCCTGGAAAAGGACCTCATGCTTGATAAAGTAAAAGGGCATTGAAAAAAGGAAAACCCCGGATGAGATGGCTTGACACAGTGACGACAATGCTGGACTTAAACACAACAACAGTTGGTGAGGATAGCCCAAGACGTGGCAAGCTTTCATCCTGGTGTTCATCAGCTCACTCACTATACATTGGAACCATCTCAGGCCACTTAAGAGCAACAACACTTACATACCACAAACCATTGAAACGGCCTACCTAAAGAGGATTATTTGATGCGTTATTTTAAAAATGCCCGGGAGCTTGGGCTGCTAGGTTACATTCAGATGATTTGGGTTCTTATTGCCTTCCCAACCCATCACTAGTCACATGACTTCCAGTGACATTGCATTATCAAAGGTAACTGCATGCTGTTGTCAGGGCTGCCCATGGAAGGGGCTGTCATTAACTGCCTCGACTCTTCAGACAAAGAAAGGAATCCGAAACAAGGGCAAATGCTGCTCATGTTCCATATTATTCCTCTGCCATTCTCTGTCCTACTGCTGGCTTTAAATTAGAAACTCTGCTCTCTCGATTAATATCGAGTAAAGCTAGAATTCTGATTTTGATAGTGACATCCAGCTGAGATGAGCATTTTGTGGTAAAGGCTCAGAATCGACTCTGACCTAGTTTAAGTGTCCAAAATAATGCTGTGCTGTGCGTGCTGTGCTCTGTGGAGGAAAATGGGAGTCAATCTTAGGAAAGCAGCTCATTGAGGCAAGAAGGCGAGATTGTTAGCTGCATCTGACAGTTAGTCACTCAGTCAGAAAAAGAAATGGTGAAAGATAATTTACAGGCAAGACACACTAGGTGCTTGCTGACAACAGATAATTTGGCACTTGTTACAAACTTCCTTCTTACATACGACAGGATTATTTATAGATTTAGTGTTAAAAAGCTAACTTACTTGGCATTCCTCTTGAACAGTGTCCTAGGATACACTTGGAGTGATATCACGGGTAACCAGATCACATGGATAACTAACTGATGATATGGGCAGGGGGATAAACAGCACTTAGGCACCATTACTCATTGCCTGATAAACCCAACTGGCAGAAGATTCAATATTTGGCATGTAATTTTTGGTAAATTGTTGTTGTTGTTTGGTTCTGTGCAGTTGGGACAGTACACCTTATGGAGGAGTTTCTTCTTTTTCCATGAATGTCTACTTTACCAAGCATGATGTCCTTCTCCAGGGATTCATTCTCCTGATAACCTGCCCAAAGTAAGTGAGTTGAATTCTCAACACCCTTGCTTCTAAGGATTATTCTGGCTGTCTTTCTCCCAAGATGGTGTTGTTCATTCTATCACTCCATGGACTATTCAATTGTCTTCACCAATGCCATGATGGAAATGCATCACTCCTTCTCAAGTCTTTCTTATTCCTAGTCCAGTTTTCCATAGATATTGGGCAATTTAAAATACCGTGGCTTGGGTCAAGCATACTGTAGTTCTTAGAGTGACACCCTTGCTTTTGAACACTTTAAAGGGTCTTTTGCAGCAGATTTGCCTAACGACACTGTTTTGACTTCTTGACTGCTGTTTCCATGGGTCTTTATGGTGGATCCACTTAAAATGAAATTCTTGATAACTTCTCCCCCACCCCCCATTTATCATGATGTTGCTTATTCATCCAGTTGTGAGGATTCTTGTTTTCTGTATGTGAAGTTTAAATTGTGGTTTTCCAAATGGTAAGAAATTGGCAGGGAGGAAAGTGTCAAATTTATAACTTAGAAAAATATCTAGAGTTTAAACTACCACAAAACGAGATGCGTCAAAAAGGATCAAGAGAAAATTGTGGGATTAGTTTTGCTCCAATTAACCAAACCAAGTTACTTTTCTAATGGCTAGATGAAATGAATGGTAGGTGGCATTATCCAGCAAGATGTGGGAGTCATTGTTACTTTGAGAGAAGACCAATGGGTAAAATGTATAATTCTGTAGAATGAATGATGAGGTAGGTGGAACTATGGACCTTAAGGGACATCTGTGCTAACTGCATGACTGTGTTGTGTATGGAACTAGCTCTTGTTACTAAATACAAGATTCTCATCAGCTCTTACAGGTTAAGAACACAACTTAGTAGTAAGTAAAATAATGGCCCATACCCATAGATGTTATATAACATCATCCATAAAAGCCAAATATATATTACCTTATACAATAAAATGGAACTTTGCAGATGTGACTATCCTGGGAAGCTGCCTCCTAATATCTCTTGCCATCATATGTTTCTATAGCACACTACAAGCAAGCCTTTCAATTAAATAGACTCTGGTTAGGGCCTGACTCTATCACTGTATTTACTCACATATAAGCCTACCCGAATATCAGCTGAAACACCTAATTTTACCACAAAAATGGCACTAAAATGTGCTGGAAAAACTTGGCTTATACTCGAGTATATATGGTACTTATTTGCCAAATTATTTGAGCCATCATTTGATAATTTTCAGCCTCCATTTTCTCATTCTGCAAATAAATACTAATATCTACTTTTCAGAATAGTCATGAGGGTTAAATAAGAGGACACATACAAAGTACAATGTACGGTGACCTGTGCATATTAGATCTAACTAGTGTGAAAGAGCAGCAGGGCTTTTGGTTAAAACAGATGCTTGGGGAACTGATTTGTGTATTGTGGCAGAATTATAGACATGTAACTAGAAAATTTCTAAGAAGAGCAATCCTTCCAAGCCACAGTTTAGGCTAAAGCTTGACATTGATTGATGAGCAAAATCCAAGGTGATGTAGTGGGTTATGAGTGAGGGAGGACTGGAAATCCATGCTATTATTCTTGGGAAACCAAGTTAGCAGAGGGTTGACTTTAAGCTGCAGTCCTTAAGGTGGTTTCACTATTAGGTTAAATCACAATGACAAGGAAGATTTCTATCTACAGGGAGCGCTCACTAGCGAAGGCCAGAATAACTGGAAGGAAGATAGAAGAGGAATCCATGGACTCTATGGGAGGCGGGGTTTGGGAAGCCTTAGGAGTAGATGGTATAGAAAGAGCCCTAGTGGGGTGGTGGTTATGTGTTGGGCTGCTGCTGCATAGTCGAGAGTTTGAAACCACCATCAGCTCCTTGAGAGAAAGGTTGGGCTTTCTTCTCCAGTAAATAGTCACAGTCTCTGAAGAGCACAGGAGGTCACTGGAGTAGGCACTGACTCCATGGCAGTGCGGCTGGTGTTGACAGTTTGGAAGAGGAGGTTCCATAGAGCAGTTCAACCCATGGATCCCTTGTTTCTGGACTAATGTCTCTGGACTGAACCGAAGGGACGTGGAAACCTAGGTACACATGCTTGGTTCAGGATCTTCTAGGTTTGGTCTCCTGTGTCCCCTGCTGTGGGGAGCGAGCTGATTCAGAAGCAGCAGAAATAATGCAGAAACTAGAAATAATAATCTTTGAAAATCATATTTTCTTTCTTCTAATGCTTTCACTCCTACTTGTCTGCCTTTGTCACTGGCAATAGGCAGATTCTTTGATTCTGAATAATGTGTTTAGACCACTGCATCTTTTGTTCTCATTAAGTAATCTAAGACCAATTCATGTCTATTCAACATGCCTAAGACCTTCCAGTCCTTGCTCAGAATTGATCTTGGCTGGCTACCTCCTGGGCTGCTTTCCTGCGTGATGGTCAGTCACTCCTTATTTATGTCAGTCCTGTCCTTCTAATTTACTGTAGCTTTCTAAGACCTTTCCCAAATCAAGTCCAAGTAATTTTCACTAATCTACTGTGGGCCTGTTCATGTTTTCCCCATCTATTCTACTATCCCCTTCTATTATACGCTGAGAAAATATGCAGCTTCTTCCAGACAAGCCCAAGGTAGACAACATGTTCTATACAATTTTTCTACATTCAACTAACTCAGCAATTCTCGAATAGTTGTTGGAAAGGCAACAATAAAGAATACATTAAGCATACCTCAAGCTGAAAGAACTGAAGAAAATAGAAATCCAAGCCTCGAGTTTCAATATTGAAAAATTCTATGGGTAAAATATTTAATTTTGCAGGAAGTATTAATAGAAGATGGAAGTGATACAAAGAGTTATTGTATCAAAAAGAACTGGGAGACATTCAACTGTCTCAGTAGGTAACATATGGTCAAGAACCACTGGTACTGAAAGAAAAAGTCCAAGCCACACTGAAGACATAAGTGAAAAACAAGGTTCCCAAATTTAAAGAATATCAATGAAAATGTTTCAATAAGCAGATACAACACTGGAAGCATTCACTAGTCTATGCCAATAAATTTGGAAGATTGCAACCTGAACAAGATATCTATATTTGTACCCACTACAAAGAAAGGTGACCCAACAGAATACTCAAATTATATAACAATATCATTGACATCACATGCAAGTAAACTTTTGCTGAAGCTCATTCAACAACAGCAGCAGCAATGCATCAACAGGAAGCTTCCAGAAATTTAAACCAGACTCAGAAGAAGGTGTGGCATGAGGGATAGCATTGCTGGCATCAAATGGATCTTGAGTGAAAGTAGAGATTATCAAAGAAATATGTACTGGTGTCTTACTGACTATGCAGAGGCATTCGTTTGTGTGGATCAGGAAAACAAAAACAAAAGCAAAACTATGGATAGCAATGAGAAGAATTAAAATCCTAGAATACTTCATTGTACTCATGCGCAACTTGTGCATGAATCAAGAGGCAGCTGTTTGAACAGAACAAGGTTTAAAATCATGAAAGGTGTGCCTCCAGCTTGTAGTGTTCACCGTACTTATTCAATCACTAGGCTGAGCAGATAATCTGAAAAACAGTTCTTTAAGAAGAGTAAGCCTTATCAACAACCAGCTATAATCAGAAGACACATCTTGCTTGCTAAAAGATAGGAGGACCCGAAGAAGCTGCTTAAGAAGATCAAGAACTACAGTATGTAGTATCTTCAGTATGTAGTGTAACTCATTGTAGAGAAAACAAGAACCCGCCCAGCTAGACAAATCGATAACATGATGAGAAATAGAGAAAAGACTGAAGTCATCGAGGATTTCATCTTGCTTCAATCAAAAATCCATGCTCATGGAAGCAGCAGTCACAAAATTAAATGACATTGGACAGGGTAAATCTGCTACATGCGGCTCCTTTAAAGTGTTAAGAGCAAAGATGTCACTTGAGGACTAAGGTGCGCCTGACTGAAAGCATAGTATTGACAATGGCCTCATAGGAGTATGAGAATTGGACAATGGATAAGGGAGACTACAGATGCATTGACACATTTGAATTATGCTGATGAAAAATATTGAAAAGACTGTGGATTTCCAGAAGAAAAAACAAATCTGCCTTGGAAGAAGCACCGTCATTAAAGTCCTTGGAAGCAAGGGTGGTGAGACTTCTTCTCATGTACCTGGCATGTTAACAGGAGAGACTGGTCCCTGGAAAAGGGCAATGGCTTTGGTAAAGTGGAAGGGCAGTGAAAAGGGGAAGGCCCTCGATGAGATTGACTGAGACTGAGTAGCTGCCACAATGGGCTCAAACATGACATTTGTGAAGCTGGGGCAGGACTGGGCAGTGTTTCCTTCTATTGTGCATAAGGTTGTATAATGACACAGTGGGTACTGACTTGAAGACACAGAACAGCAACATCATTCAAATATATATGTGATATTTCATGTGATATATTACATGAGATATTTCCAGATCCTAAATATAAATGATCAGGTTTATGATGATACTACTAATTTAAAGTAAATAAAAGTGAAAACTAAAAAAATGAGTCATTTAATTTACTTCAAAAGCATCAGAACAGAACTCTGTCATGAGTCAGGGGTTCTCTGTAGTCAGAAATAACGTGTCAATAGTTTCCCTTGTCCTCTGCATCCTCTACCTAAAGGGACGCTCATCCTATGATTGCAAATGAATGATATATTTGTAGATAAAAGTATAAAGATTAAATAGGGAAGAGTCTAGGCAATTTAAAATTATGTTCAAGGGAAATCTAACCTAAATTGTACACACTAATATGTTGGCTGTTGAAAAGCATCCTGAAATAAAGCTATGGAATCACTTTCTTCACTATCTGTCTCAAGAGTTGATTTGATATACACCAAGAGTCATAATAAATGTTACCTGGATAATGTTACCTGGAAATCCAAGTCACTAACCACCTATCAAGATACCGATAGGCAATTTTAGGTTTCCAACTGGCTCTCTGACCCTGAGTTGAATGTCCAACAAATGAAAATGTAGAACACCAGCTCTCCGTTGTCTATTTATTAGCTGACTGATCTACTCATTCATTCACTGAGTTATTGGCTAAATCAACTAACACCAAACGAAAGCCAACTACATGCAAGATACTGTGTTAAGCAGTAGTGGAGGACTGGGGTGCTCAGCTAGTGAGGATGATGTCTGGAATATATTCCTTAAAGCCTCTTCCCTATCCATGGGTGCACTGAAGTGTGAGGGACACTGATAACAAGAAAGAGATGCCAGTATTTCTAGGGGAATACAATTATAGGAGGCAAATTTGATTTATTTTTAATTTTACAAGATCTCTTGGGAATCATTACTGGGTGGAGTAGTTACAAGATACTTAAAATTTAGAATTGGAGATTATATTGCCTACTTGTGATTCAGGTTATTCAAGGTCAAATGTAATAAAATAGAAATTAAACTTCCATGTGAGTATATTGTTCAGCTTGAGAGACAGTGACTGGCTCATTCAAGCCAAAGTGATAGGATTTTGCTTTGAGGTACTTCACTTGAAACAAAAAACAGTTGGTCATAGGGGACTTATTTCGTAATAAATTCACTACCTAATTGCCTGCCTATTCATGGTCAGCCACAGGCTAACCTGAATAATAATTCAAAACCAATATATCTCATTTGTGCTGTCAGGGTCATTTCACTAAATAAAGTTCAAAAATCTAATAAGCTGTCTTAGATAGGTATTCATTTTCTCAAACAACACCTATATTACAAAATCTCTACAAGTCTTAAATAGGCCCTGCTGATAGTTTCAAATTGTATGGGTGATTCTATTCAGGAGCTTGATTATGACTTTCAACACTATAGGCAGATGAGGGGGGTAAATATGGAAATTGAACTGCATATTCTTAAAGAGTCAAAGTAAATGGTTTATTTTCTCAATGCTTACAATCCCAAGAATCATATGTGCTTGCTGCCCCAGGTTCACGTGTTGGTCCAAAAGTTTATTTGTATGTTTGTTGTTTGGTATTAAAAGCACGTGTTTCATTAAAAAGCAAACACACACCCCCACCCCCCAAGTCTGGGTTCCCAAAACAGGAGTGTAAATAGAAATATGTGAAGTTCCAAGAGCCTTGCTATTTTCAGGGTGTTTTTATTTTTTTGAATGCCTACACATAGTCCTTTGTCTTCCCACTGCTCCAGGCCTGATAAAAAGTGTCTGGCTAATCTTGGGCAGGTTCCTTCAGGACCATTCAACAACACCTGAACACCTGCTTTATGGGACTCTGGGGATGGTACAAAGCGACGGATGAATACAACACACTTAGCACATTACATGGTTCATAAAATGCCATCAACAATTTTTAGGACAATGACTGACTTTTTCATAGCGATTTTCAATAATCCAGAAGCGAACAGCTGCAAAGATCATAATAAGGCTCTCACTCAAAGCAGTGGTCAGGACTCAAACGTTAGCTACAGCAAAATCAAGAAGCCCGATTCCCTCCTGAAGTGTCTATTTGTGAGGACCTTTGTCTTTTTATTGGTTAAAAATTCCTTCCTCAGATGTGTCTATACGATTCTGGGCCCGAGTGAGGTACTTACGAAAATACATAAACAGCAGTCTTAATGGGGGAATGGTAATCATAGTAGATTAGAATACACCATTGGCTGGCTGACTGGCTGCCTGCCTGTTGTCAGATATTTGACAAGGTACTTTCACGTGCTCGACCGGATTTGATCCTTGTGGTGGCTACACTTCCCCCCAGACTGGTCAACTGTCCATTAATCAGAAAGGTTGTGTCTAACTTTTAATAAAATAGCAGCCTCATAATTCTTTATCATCCCCTGATTCTGATTTATTTTTCTTCATGGTGTCTATCAGTCCCAAATATTTTACTACCTATTTGTTGGTAGCATTGCCTATGACGGCAGGTGGGTTCCAAGACAGCAGTTAGTGTTTGTTCCTGGCTGTGTCCCCAGGTCTGGAGTGGTGCCTGTCACCAGACACGCAATAAGTGTTTGCGGAATGCATCAACGAGCTATCCTAGGTGGTGAACTGTTGGGAAGTAATGAGCAATCTCAAATAAACTAATAAAATTCCCAGTGTATCCCTGACCTGATTGACCTGGTAAATGATATGGCTGACACCTAAGCCCAAGCCTGTCTAGCTGAAACGCTGAGGAGTTTCTGTTAATTCTGTGTATCAAGCGGTCAAGCTATCTGTTCTTTCTGTATATTCTAAAACCACATAATAAGGTGAAATTGAAACTATAATAATGCAAAACAGAAAGGACCCAATGTGAACACAGGCATCTATGGAGCATCTGTTGTTATGCAATGCTGCATTAGGGATGAGGTTTCTTAATGTCACTCAATATTGATATTATGCACTTACGAGCAGCTGGCACTCAGTGCAGCGACATGAGAGCGGACCCAAAGGATCACTTTGATTTTCTTAGCATCATTCATGCACACCACTTTTTAGTCAAAACGTTCCCGTTCTTTTACCCTTCTGCGTAGCTAAAATACAATTTATACCCACCAAACATGGCAAATTGACTTGTGTCTCTCTCAAGTCGTCATTTCCCTATGAAAACTTCTACCAAGGAGATACACATAAAGTCAAGGCTTCTTCATTTGTTTGCTTCCATGACATTATTTTGCTTCTATTTTGGTCTGCATGAATCTTCACGTAGAACACTTAGTTATACTATAGATCAGTGTCCTAATGATGTTTAGATTCTTGTGACATTCACCTCTTTTGTTCTGAGAGGTTAAACATGGTCTCCACACAGCATTTCCCCAAGTGCTTTCACTTTACAAACACCACAAAGATTGCAACAAAAATCTGAGTGGGGAGCAAGCCTGGCACTGTGATCTGACCTAAGGCAATCTCTTCTTACACAATTGTCTGTGCTTTTCTGTGGCTAGCCCTCACTGTCCGTGGTTTGGGGGGGGGGGGGGGAGCCTCGCCCTCGTGGCCCTGTTCCTTGATTGAAATGAAAGCACACATCAGAAGAAGGGCTGCAGACATTTATCAACAAGCAAACTTAAAGAGGCAGCCAACCCAATAAAGTCGCATGACTCTTTTTAGAGTGGTCCAATGTCATTTTGCTTCAGAAATTCACCTGAGGCAACTTTAATGCCACTAGAGAACTAATTTAACCCGGAGACTCCAAGGAGCCAGGCAATCAAGCCACATCCTGAAATAGGAGTCAAAATTCTAGTATTTCTCAGGTTAAAAGATGACACCTTATTAGATTTGTACACCTTGTTCAAAGAAAGGAAGGCAGTGTCTCTAAATCATTTTCACTGGAATACACATGGGGAATTAGACCAACTAATATCCTAGTGAACATTCTAACACTCTAATGAAGAAACACAAATTTCACACAAGAACGTTATAGTTGTTAATTACTCTTGAGTCAATTCCAATTCATGGTGGCTCAATTCATAGAGTGGTGCTGCATTTTCAATGCTGTGGCCTTTTAGAAACAAATCAGCAGGCCTGCCTTCTGAGGTACCTCTGGGTAGGTTTGAACTGCCAACTTTTCCTCTGGAAGTCCAGTACTTAATCATTTATGCTGCCCAGGAACCCCTCATACATGAAAAGCCATTCTAAAACGACAATATGAAACAGCAAAGCCCGTGGTCTAGCTCTGTGATACAGAGAACCAATGGAGTTGTCGATGGTGCCTTTGGAAATTCTTGCTACAACGGGCTACTTGCCACCTCCACAGTTTAGCTTAAAGGAAGTGACATGTACATGTACAACCTGTCATGCTGTCAATGTTGAAGTATTTTAAATAAAATCGTAGACATTGTAATAAGTATGGAGGAAATATACCTTTGGGATGCAATGGATATATTGTCCCCCTTGGAGATTTCTGAAGCCTATTAACATAGAGAATGCTCTGAGATATCATATAGTAGAGACAACTGTTTAACTTTGTTCAACTCCAGGGGATTCCAAGCTTAAATCCTGAACATGATCAGGCAACAACTGAAATTGAACACTATTAATATTCGATGCCTTATTATTGCTGTTCAGACTCATAGTGACAAAGATAAGGAAACACTGGCTGATCCCACGCCATCCTCACAATTGCTATGTTTGAGCCCATTGTTGCAAGCAGTTTGTTAATCCATCTCATTAAGGGTCTTCCTCTCTGTTGCTGCCCATCTATTTTCCCCCAAAACCATTTTATTAGCAGCTAATCCAGACATCATACCATTCCACATTTCAATCACATCAAGTAGTATTATAGAATTTATATCACAAGGAGTTTGGAAACATTTTCTTCCTTCTTGAATTTTTTGATCTCAGGTCCCCCATATCCCCCCACCATACCTATAGATTCACCTATCCTGGTTTTCATACACTGGAAAACATAAACATACACATAATGAAGGGTCAAGAAGGCTACCGACAATGGCACAATATAACAGAGATAACCCTCATTTCAAAAACACACACACATAATAAAAATCAGATCAAGCCCAAAGTGAAACAGAGGGGAGATCAAGTGACAAGGTTTTAACAATTAAAGTCATATTTATCATTTGAATCTACTATAGTCATCTCTCTCTCTCTGATAACCAGATTATCCCCATCCCTCAACTATGGTTAGAAGGAATCCACTGGTGGTGCATTCCCTGTGTAGAGCCTGCAAATATATCTTGGGTTTCCAGAATCTCACAATTGAAGCTCTGACACTGTTCCCTCTTTCAGACTTGAATTATATATAACTTAAATCCTTGGATCACAGATGTTGGTGTGCTTCTTCCTTGTGGACTTAGTTGAAGTCTCACTTAGATGGTTGCTTGTTTGGAAACAAGCCTTTAAGACACCTAATGCTATTCTATCTGAAATCCAGGCACCATGCACTTCCTTAGCCACACTTTGCTTTAGCACCCATATCTTCTGTGTTTCCTTCATGAGGGTGAGTGTCCAGCAGCTTCCCATCCATTTTAGCACGATGTAATTTTGAACTGGTCTCTCCAGATAACTTGTCCAAAGTACAAGTGAGATCACATCTTGCCATCCTTGCATCTACGGGGCATTCTGGCTATATTTCTTCCAAGGTAGATTTGTTTGCTCTTCTGACAGTGGCTCTAGAAGTATGGTCCCCAGACACGCAACGCCATCAGCATCACCTAGAAACTTGCGAGGTAAATTCTCAAGTCCCACCCTAGATTTAATAATTCAGAAGCACTAAGGGTGGAGCCCAGAAATATGTTTTAACAAGCCCTTCAGGTGGTCTGCATGAAGCCACTGGAAGAAAAATGGAACAAAACCAAAGAAGAGCCATTCTGGAAACTACATTCCTGGACCTTACCCTATAAGCTCATTCAGGAAATGTATCTTCTTCATTTATCTCACATAAAATTTTCTCTAATGGGAAAGCCAGTTCATAGCTTTTGGAGGCTTTATCTGACTTATGAATTTTAATATTATTTCTCATAATTCTTTTTATGTTTAACCATTCTTATTTGTGGGGGGGGGGCTATAGACACGTAGGTGGTGGGATTTGTAATTTACTTCTGGCCTGAAGTCCAAGACAATAAGAGAGGAAAAGAGGTCATAATCTAATTAACTTTCGAACTAAAGGAACATGGTTGCTTTCTAATTACACTTAAACCGAATAAAACTCCACCCGTAATTAGAAAGGTACTCTGATCTATTTAAAGGTTTCAGTGTGTCAGCTATTCCATCATCATCATTATTTTTTAACATTTATCCTAAAATGCAGACTCTATTTTCAAAGTGCCTTGAAAGATGTTATTTATCTCTCATACCACAATTGCAAAACAGGTATTTCATAGGCTCCTCCAAAGAGATGCGGACCGCCTAAGGCATTCACATTAGGTATCATGAGTTCATGGGATTTGACTTCTTGGTCTTTGGTAATTGTATTTTTTTCAACCCTCAGTTCAGTGGGTAACATACATTGCTCCTTCTTTTCTTCTCCTCCTCCTCCTCCTCTTTCCTTTCTCTCTCTCTCTCAACTATTTTCAGGATCCATAGGTAACCATAGCAATCACCTGGATTTGCCTTAAAGGGTACTAAATTCTGAGAAACAGTTCTCTGGAGAGTCTCTCAGCAGCATACAACAGTTTTGTCACACAGCATTCTGAGTTTTACATTTGTATCTCACCAACCATGTGCAAACCTGCAGTCAATAATAAGTGTCTACCCATAAATATTGTTTCTAACATACTGTATGGTTTCTGCTTCTTAAGGAATGGCTTCTTCTTCCAATAAGATGCATAATATACTTCATGGGGAAAAAAAACCCACAGACAATAAAATGAAAATTAGGCTGCCTTTTTGTTTTACAACATAAAGTTGAAATTAAACGTGTCATTTTTCACCAAAATATTGTTTCCCATTACTGGAGAGGAGTGATGGGCCTGAGGGGCTCATGCATTACAAATCTCCTGTGCTTTCGAATGCTAGTAAATCACTTGCATGTTTTGCCTATGGTAGTTTCTGCCAAGCTCAGCGTTTATTTGCTTACTGCTGAATGCAGCCACCTAAATCATCCATCATGTTTTATAACCAACTGTAGCTTTCCATTTCATACACCAAGGAACTTGCACATTTTAGGAATGGGAGAGGTACCTTTTCACACCTAAAAGTGCCATGCATGCAATAAACAGTACCTGAATTTTGTAAGAGAAGAAAGTATATTTGCTGACACTAAGAACTAAGAGCTTTGGAAATCAACCACCCATATTCAGGCTCATACATGACTTGCCATACGACTGTCTTCTCAAATGCGTAGATTATTTTAAATGAGTTTCAGTGAATTTATGGTTATGAGTGGACCAAGACTAAACATTTCAGGTTGATGCTAAAAGAGGAAATATCACATCAGGGATTTACTAGCTAGGGACAGGTTTGTTTTGCTTTCTTCTTCCTTTTTTCATTTCCTCTCACTGTCATTTTAAAGCTGTGGTTGGTTGTCATTGCTTTTGAGTCCATGCTGACGCCCCTGCGTGTGGATTCGAACTGTGGCATTGAGTTTTCAAGACGGACCTTTCTGAACTCAGTGATCAGCCTTGTCTTCCAAGGTGCCTCTAGGTGGGTTTGAACTGCCAATCATCCAGCTACGAGGTGAGCACTTAACTGTTGTGCCACCCAGGAACACCTCTTCAGTTCTAGTCCCTTCGAAATGCTGTCACAAGTGGTATTTTTTGAACTCGTGAAATCCAGGCCGCTTGAGTGTTTTTTTAATTGTTGGGGGAAAATATCTATAAAATGATGTTTGCCAATGCAACCTTTTTGAGTGTAGGAGCTAGCAACATCAATTACACTAATTATGTTGTTCAATACCCCCCACCCCAACACATAATCATTGACAAATTTTTCATCCCCATTTCTGCCTTATTTTTTATTGCCAAGGAAATGGGGCTGCCTGGGTTTATTTGAGGAGCCCTGGTGGCATTGTGAGTTACGCATTGGACTGCTAACTGCAAGGTTAGCAGTTCAAACTCACTAGGTTATCAGAGGGAGAATAGTGTGTCTTTCTGTTCCAGTATAGACCGACAGCCTTTGAAACTCACAAGGGCAGTTCTATCCTGTCCTATAGGGTGGCTAGGACTCAAAATCCACCCTGTGGGCTTGATTTAGGCTTAGTTTAGTTACGATGTTCCTATTAATTTGACCAGTTTCAGCTGATAAAGCGACAGCTAGGTTAGCATGCGATACCTCCTTCCGGCTTGTTTTGTCCAAGTCTTCCTTGCGGGTTCCCTGCTAGATCAGCGGTTGCAGTGGTTCTCAAGCATGACTGCAGATTAGAGTCCTCAGGAGAGTTCATGAAAATACAGATGCCTGAAGTCTGTACTTGAAAATAGTGATTTTTAAAAGCCACCCCTCCCAGCCCCATGATTTGAATGTCAAGATCTTCTTAGAAAGAATACAAAGCAAAGACAAAGCGACCAATGTCTCTTCATTCTATAGCATTTCTTGTGCTTGTTTTCCCCTCAAAATCGCTATATTTGAGATGATCATATTTTTTATTCACTAAGAAGAATTATTTTGTCCACTCTGTTAAGGAAATTAAAGAGTATTTGTCAAAGGTCATTTCCATCCACAGACACTTAAAAAGCGAAATCCACATTAACTTCTCGACTCCCTAGAAACATTTAACAAAAAAACAAAAACAAACTCTTCTGGAAAATTTTCAGACTATGAATAGTCCATTAATTTATCTTTTTTGTCCTCCTCCTTCAGTGTTTTACCTGTGCAGGATTTTAGAAAATGTTTAAATCAGAATATTGCAAAAGCCAGTTTTAAAAAAAATGGTAGTGCTCAAGGGAGGATGTCCGTTTTTGGTGTAAGCAAGTCACCACTGGTTTTTATAGTGCATGGCATAGGCTTCAACGTATTATTGTTACGGTTTGCATAACTTTTAGGCATTGGACTGCTAACCAGTAGTTGGCAGTTCAAATCCACCAGCCACTCCATGGAAGAAAGATGAGGCTGTCTGCTTCAGCAAAAAATCTGCAGTCTTAGAAGTACTGTGCAGGGTCGCTCTGAATTGGGATGGACTCGATGGCAGTGGTTGGGATTTTACATGTTTTCTTTACACTCCTTCATTATACACACTTTTGGACCGAGAACAATGAATTTCTCCACATCATATTGTTAATGTCACTGGTCTTTGGAGCTTCTCAAAACATGTCTACTGTGATGTTGATTTGATCGAGAATGCCAAGCTTGCTATTTTTTGTGAGGTATACTGATTCAAAACTAAGCCATTTTCAATATATTAAAATAATTATATACTTCACAAAGTTAGTCAAACTAACTTTTTCAAATTTATTTGTCAGAACTTTAGTTCATAAATAACAATTAGGATTTGCTCATAACTTGTATCATTTCCAGACCTCACTACTCACATACAATACTCTCAATGATGCTCGTTTTTTGGCAAAAGGCCTTTTAGTCAAGCTCCCAAGCTATTAAAAGGGCATAAAATAGATGTAATTTAAAATATCATTTTAGAAGACATTAAATGACTGTTTAATGTCCTTTTGAATACTTCTTTGTCAATTGTGATGTGATCCCAGCATCATCAGGAGGCAAGAGAAAGGGAAGGATCTAGATGAATTCTAATGTTCTAATTAAGATGACTCAATTGTGTCACCAACTGAGACAAAAAAACAAACAAACAGGAAGAGAAGCAGTTGAGCGTGTGATCCTTGTGACACCTCCAGGCCAAGATGGCAGTTGAAAACTAAATGCTGGGCTAGATGGAGAGTTTCAAGGGCCATCAGTATATGTTAATGCAGCCAATGAGATTGTCCATGGAGCATGTAAAATGAGTAGAAAAGCAGCCAGTTTAAAGAGACAAGTGGCTATTTTTGATTAGAGAAATAGTGCAGGTGTACAAGGAACTAAGCTACTTCAAGATAGCTAAACGGAAAAAAAAAACCAACCCAAACTTCTGGAAGGTTCGATTGATTTGGAGCGTCAACTGCAGCTGAAGAGGGTAGCATGAAAACTGTCCACCTGGGGTGAAAACATGACTGTAGGGGTGAGCACATTTCCGTGGCATGCTCATGGTTGTGTTCCAATAACACTTGGTTGGTGATCCCTTGTGATGTCACTCCAGGCTGGGGTTAAGATGAGGGCGCACAAACTACAGACACACTGCATTTAGGAGTCGGCCGAGTCTTGCGGAGAGAGTAGGCAGATACAAGACCCATTAGCCCAATATGGGACTTGAACATTGGGAAAGTCTGGAGGCACATTCATATCTAAAGACTAATCCATTGGGCGCTAGTGGGGCCAGGTGTTCTCAGACAAGAAGTCTAAGAATCAAGGTCATTAAAAGAAGAAGAAAGTAACTGACCGAAGGCAATATATCCTAGATCACAACTTTATAACTAATAATATGATATTGCTGGTATTTGGACACTCTTGAATTACAGAATGTGAATTGAATATGTTTTAACATAACTTATTTCTCTCTCTCTCACTGTGTCTCCACCACTCCCCCCCACCTCAAAAGACATATGGTCCCAGGGTCTGAATAGGGCCTAAATTTAGAAATACACATTCAGATGTACTGGATCAGTGGCTGTGAATTTATGATATTTAAGCAACTGATGATATACAGAGCCTATATCACATGCCAAACACTTTATGGCGCACCATGTGCTCTTTTTCTCCACGGAGACCTAGTGTCATTTTCCAACTAGGTTGTAAATTCGTCAAGGGCATTTTAGTGCTCATCTTAGATTTCGACAAAGCACAAAGCCCGTTTTGGAGTACCAGTAGCAGACAATCAATTCCCGATCGATTGAAGATGAAAGAAGCAGAATGACGATGTTATTCTCCATACAGAGAAGTTCGATTTTCCTTAAAAATGAAGGAATCAACAGCCTTTAGCATCTTCAAACTGATAAAACTTTTATTTTAGCAATGCTTTGACTAGACTAGAACCAATGGACAAACATACGGGGACATCGCGATTTGATTTGCGTGGTTGTGTTCTGCATTTCCTTTCGTGTTTTCGAGAGGGCTCAACCTTTGGAGGTGTCTTTCCCTTTCACCATTGTAAATCCGAAGGGTCGTTTAAGGGTAGACAGACTTATTTTCTTCAACCTCCTTGCTTTTCTTAGCAGTGAGCTCATGGTGTGCAATGTGAGGGCAAGATTATTTGCAGTGAAGCTGAATGGAACTCCAGATCCAAGTGCTCGATTCATTTTCTCTTTGCATAAAAAAGATGTCATTGCAGAGATGGGTTGCTAATTTTCAGCTGTGCTTTTCATGTCTTTTTCCCAAGATTTATATGATCACATTGGGAGAAGCAAGCAATTTATATTACCTTAAGTAGATCTACCGGGATACATTGTTAAATGCTGCTAAAAGAAAGATTGCATATAATGGTCAACATAATGTTACCTCTATGTGTGTTTATGTATATGAATGTATGTGTAGTTATAACTGTGTTTATGCAACTCACAAATTCATAAATTATTCACCTTGGTAAATGGCAGAATATCAGTCTAGGGCTGTTTCTGGTCCACAACATAGGTGCAGTGGAAAAATAAGAAGAAATAGACTTTGATACTAATTCCCTGGACAATTTTGAATTCCCACAATCTGTAAAGAGGGAATGTTGGTTTTGTTTGTTTGTTTGTTTGTTGTAATGGAACTGATTTGGTTGCAAAATTTTCCTGAAACTCTACCCTTGCTGCTATAGAGTCAATGCTGATTCATAGCGACCCCCTGTGGATTTCAGAGACTAACCATTTCCAGAAGTAGAAAGCCCAGTCTTTCGCTTGGCCTGCGCAGCTGCCGGGGTTTCAAACAGCCAACCATAAGTATTGCAGCCCAACAAATAACCACTACACCACCTGGGCTCTACGAGGTTAGTTAAAAATCAAACCAAAAAGCCTACTGCCATTGAGTTGATTCTAACTCATAGTGAAACTTATAGGGCAGAGTAGAACTGGCCCTTGTGGTTTCTCAGGTTGTAAATCATTAAGTTAGGAAACTGCCCCTTCTCTCTCCCATGGAGCAGTTGGTAGGTTCCATCCAATGATCTTGAGGTTAGTATCCCAACACTTAAGGTATGTGGCTACCAGGATTCCTTGGCTAATTATGATGTTTATTTAGTCCACTTAGTGTGACTATTTGTATACTTTCCTGCAGAAATATTAATGATTGATTATGAGATGCTGCCTCAGAAGTTCTGGGAATATTAAATACAGTACACGGTGTACATATAAACAAACAAAACCCCCAAATCATTGTTAATGAGTCGAATCCGACTCACTGACCTTACAGAACAGAGTAGTACTGCCCCTTTGGGTTTTGAGACTTTAAAATCTTTACAAGAGTAGATAGCCTCATCTTTTTTCCTAAACCACTGACCTTGTGGTTGGTAGCTCAGTGCGTAGCCCACTATAACACCAGGGCTTCTCATGGTATATGATTTAATTAAATATGGAACACTTTTGAATGCAAAAATCACTGTACAGCAACTAATTGTTGATGACCTCAGAAGAATGGCTAATGCTTTCACCTTGTCCCTTCTACTCTGCGAAGTACTCTTAGGCTAGCTGTAGGGTACCCAGAGTGTCAGGGATTCTGCGATCTTGAGCCAAGAGAATGGATTCATTTAGGACCATCGCCTAGAGTGGGTTCACATTATAAAAAAACACAAAAACTTAAAATCAAATCTCAGGTACTCAGAATATCTTCCTTTTTCTTTAAAAAAGTTATATAGCTTTGTGTTTTCAGTGCAGTTTAGGCTCCAATCCAACCATTTCTACCCAAGTTGTTTAGTGACATGCGTTAGATTCCTCACAATATGTAAATGTTCTCATTATTTCTGTTCTTGTTGTTTACTTTTGGAATCTATTTCTTGAAAACAATAAAAAGAAAGAGGAGTTTCCAAACTAGTGCCAGAGTTCCTAACCTGAAGTCCCAAGATTCCCAATTCACGGACTAGGCAAACTTCCTAAACTGTGTATGAGCATTGTGCAGGTTGTATGCATGTAGATATATGTACTTTTTTAAGAGAGAGAGGATGCATAGTGCTCAGTTCATTCCCTCCAGGAATCTGTGTCCCAGAGGGGATTGAGGTAGTGGTGGTGGGAAAATAACACTGCTATGGTGGACCAAAAACCCCATATACTTTCAGAAGCAGTTAAATAAGAATAGCTTTCATTGTGTGAGCAATTACAGAAGGCAGATGTTATACTATGTGCTTTAATCCTCCACAACAAATCCACGAGGAGGCATAGGTGAATAACACAGTGACTGGGGGATTAATTTAGTACCTTAAAATTTGGGTATCCAAAATATTAAATTTCAAGTTAAGAAGATAGTATTATTTTAAGAGTTCCACTTCTCTGTACCACATCATTTCCACCCTCACTGCCGTTGCAGTATTATTTACCCTTGCGAAAACAGGGGATCATAAAATCTTACATAAAGTCTTATCCTTCCTAGCCTGTTATAAAGAACAACTGCTTGTTGGAAAGTTCGTGGGTGGGATCAAAGCCCCAGAACTCTACATCTAGTCTTGAGTGAATGACTAAAAAAAAACCCAAAAAACTTTCAAAAAATCAAAACTCACTGCACCATCAAGTAGATTCCAGAATTACCCTTGTGGACTGCTGAGACTAACTCGTTCTATATCATTTTTATTGTGTTTTCAGTGAAAGCTTACACCGTAGATTAGATTTTCATTCCACAATTTCTATGCAATTTGTTTTGTGATATTAGTTATAGTGTATTTCAATCCAAAAGAAAGCAGAAAATAATACTAATAAACAGAATAAATTAAAAACGGATTAAACGAGAATAAATGAGTTGATGTTAATTTTTTAACTATATCTGGAATAATTCTTTCTCTGATGTATGAGGGGGTACCTGCCCAAAATAAAAACAGAAAAAGGTCCACTGGGCGCAGCTTTCATAGTATACATTTTCTCACTGGGCAAGCATCCAGTTCCTCACTGCGAGTTAGTGCTCTGGCGTTGCCTAGGAAGGTTCTTTCTGGTAACAGAATTTTTCTGCAGAAGCAGTTTGGCTTGAACCTCATTTTTTGTGATGGCCTATTTAAGAGAACCGCGTAAGACTGACATTTTGTTTCTGCTCAGGAAAGATGCCGCAGAAACTGTTGTGATTTGGAACACAGATTGCAAGGGCAGCACTATGGGAAAACTCAAGTGTATGAGTGGTTTCCCCATTTCAAAAAACGATGAAATGTCAATTGATGACAAACCTCATTCTGGATGTCCGTCAAGTTCCAAACGAATGAAAATGTTGACTCTCAGTGCATCTGGAGTTCATTCCACCAGGTCAGACTTTCATCAAGCTTTCTACTCAGAGGTTCTGAAAAGAGTGTAACAAAGTGCAACCAAACAAAGGCCTGATTTGGCAGACAGGAGATGGTTCACGCAGCCATCTCCGTGAGCCAGTTTGTGGCAAAAAACAGCATGGTGCTCTTGCCCCATGAACCTTACTCTCCTGACCTGTCTCTGTGAGATGTATTTTTTGTTTCTGAGAATGAAGAGGAATATGAAAGGACAGTGAATTGATGATGTAGAAGAGGTGAAGAAAATAAAAAAACAAGGACGATGCTGTCAACCATTTAAACACATGAGTTTGAAAAATGTTTCCAGGAATGGAATTACAGATTTGACAAATGTATTAAGTGTGATGGAGAGTACTTTGAAGGTGACAAGGTTGTTTTATTTTTTATTTTTTAATTAAATACGTAGTTTTGAAAAAAAAATTCTGATTTTGGGGGGTACCCCCTCACACTTATAATGCAACCCTGCTCAATACTTACCCCCCCTCCCCCCGAATAGATCAATGAAGATAGGAGTGCTATAGCAAAGTGTGGTGAAAAAATCAGATGAGGCCTTGCTGTCGGAAAGAATAGCATCTGAGGTCTTAAAAAGCTCGTCTTAAAACAAGCATCCATCTTGTGAAGTGATAGCTGCACCCACACGGGAGAACCAAGGATTGGGTGAGCCAAGGATTGTAAATAACAAAAGCCAAGATCCGAGGACGGAAAAGGATTAGAGCTTAAATTCTGAGCACTCAGTTTGCAGCAGGTTATGATGACAGTGAAAGTCGAAAATCCATTGAAGACACCCCAATGGAGAATAAGCCCCCATGAAGACCCACAAATGATTGACTAGGATTACAAAAAACCCTACCCACAGATAAGGTACCTAAGAAAATGAATTAATGGAGGTTGTAACTCTTTCTCCTGAGCTGTAGCTAGTGATTTCAAACTATTCGTCTTCCAGTTGTCAGCCCAACTATACCTACAATACCACCAAGACTCCTCATAAAGACCTTAAATATCCCTATCATACCTGAAAATTACCAATTAGTTAGTGTGACCTTAGTAAAAATGGAGTACACAATGGGGTTTCAAAAAGTTCAGGGAAAAGTGGAACTGAACAATAACAAGAATCTCCCACGATCTTTAAAGCCTTCTCACACTTCCAGATGTAAGAATGAATTAGTATCTGTCCTTTACACAGGAGCTGTGTAAAGGAGCTGTGTAAAGAGTCTCAGAAACTCATGGGGGCAGGTCTACCTTATAGGGTCTCTATGAGTTGGCATCAACTTAATGGCAATGAGTTTGCTTTTTTGGTTTGGTCTCATATACCAAAATACTTTCATGGATCTGCTCCTACACAGAAATGAAAGGACACTCTTCCTACTAATAAAAACTCACTACCCGGAGTAGTATATGCAAAGCCCTGTGCGAATACTGTCTTTGTGATCTAGTAATTTTGTTTTTGCTATTTTTCCCCCATTACAGTTTAAATAACAATTTCCTAAATTCACCTATCTTTCTGTGTCTTTACTGTATAGGATAGAGGATATATTCCAATGGTGTCTCAATAGTAGCTATGCATATCCTATAGTTGACAAAGGCAGATTTAAAAAGATATACAAATGCTTGAAATGAATAAATAGATGCTATAGAAAAGGAGTCCTGTGACACAGTGTGTTATGTGTTGGGCTGCAAACCACAAGGTCAGCAGTTCTAATCCACCAGCCCGCACTGCAGGAAAAAGGGGTGTATTTCTACTACTGTAAAGAGTGATAGTCTTAGAAACCCACAAGGGCATTTTTGCTATGAGTTGGAATCAACTCAATGGCAGTGAATATAGATAAATGACAAAAAAAGAGAGTCGGTCAAAAAGAAGAAAATCTTCAATGAGATGGGAGGACAAATCAGATAAAACCATGGGCTCAAATATAGAATTGACTGTGAGGATGGTGCAGGATAACGTCTCAATGTGTGGTGCATAGATAGGGTCACTGTGCTTTAGAACCACTTGAAGACACCTAACAACATAGAGAAACAAATTCTCCCCTTTTTAATAGGACTGACCATGTATTTCTTGTTCATGCTAGGCATTTTACTGATGTTTTATACACGTGACATAATTGAATAATTACTACCATGATGTGGTAGTTACATAATCTCATGTCAACTTGAGGGTATTAAGAGTGAAGGTCTAGTTTGTCAATCAGGTCACAGCCTGATGATTCCTTCTTGTGGGCCTGGCCTTCTCTTGAGGATTCTGGGAATTTCCTCTCTCTGCCTTTGTCTTCCTTTTGACAAGTCACATGGAAATTTGCTGAGACCTTCAAGAAACCCCTCTCTCTGCTTCACTTTCCTGCTACTGAGGAACTTAGAGAGTTGGAGGACCCATGTGGAGACCCATGCCCAGCACTAAGATGCTTCCACCGCCATTAAACCCACAAGACTTTCTACCCACTGGCCTGTGATCTTCATGCATTCAGCATCATTGAATTTACTGCATGAGTCTGAAGAGGAATTTGTGGATTAGTATTGGACATATGGGCTAATACCAGACTTAAAAACTTGATCTGAAGTGGGCTGGGATGCTTTCATTTTCTTTCTTTAAAAAAAACAAACACTTTTATTGGGGAATCTTACATCTCTTGTCACAATCCATATATTCATCCAGTGTACCAAGCACTTTTTCACATATGCCGCCATAATAATTTTCAAACTTGAACCCATGATATCAGCTCCCCAATTCTTCCCCCTCCCTCCCCCAGATGTGTTTTTAATATACAATTGTTCTTCCAAATAAAGCTCCTGCCTATACATGTATGAATGTCCCTGGATTTGTTTCTCTAGTAAACCCAGTCTAACACACATGGTAATTTCAATCACTTCATATGTATGTGAAAGTTCTATATTTAACAAGGAAGACCAAGGAAGAACCAACATATCTGATTTGTGGTTCTAGCAAAGAATTTTGAAAGTACTATGGACTTCCAAAAGTGCAAACAAATCTGTCTTGGAAGAAATATAATCAGAATATTCCTTGGAACGGGGCGATGGTGAGACTTTATTTCACCCACTTTGAACATGATCAGGAGAGACCAGGTTCTGGAAAAACAAAACAAAACATCTTGCTTGGTAAAATAGCAGTTGCAGTGGAAAAGAAGAGATAGACCTTCAATGGGATAGAGTGACCTAGTGGCTGCAACAATGGGCTCAAACATAAAACAATTGTGAGGATGGTACAAGACTGGACGGTGTTGGGGTTTTTTGTACACAGAGTTGCTATGAGTCAGATCCAATGGAGTGGTACCTAGGGATACCATATTAAACCCAACACCTTGCTGTAGAGCTCATTCCAAATCATGTCTTAGAGAGTCGAACTGGTCCCCAAGGTTCTCTTGGCTGTAACAATTATTGAAGCAGATCACTGGCCTTATGTTCAGGTCACTGGTTAAATTTGAGCCGTTTGATTAGTAGTCAAAGACTACTATAGCAGGCATGCATTAAGATTTTCTCTAGATAAGTGAGAAAAATCCATCCGAAAGTAGAAAAGTAAATCACTGTCAAGTCAGTTAGTAAACAGAGGGAACTGGAATTCAAATGTGACAAATCTGACTCCTGAGCCATGCTAGCCCACAAGCCTGTCTTTGGGTGCCATGCCAATTCTAATGAACAGCATTTTGCCCAAACCTCTGCCAATTTAGCAGGTTACAAGAAAAAATATGTAATATGGATCATTTAATGCTAAAGTGCCTCTAACCTTTTCAACACCTTCCCAACTTCATCTTAAGAAGCCTCTGTCTCATAGGTTAAAGTCACCCTGCCGTGGTCACTCGGACTCCATAGCCCTCGGCGCTGAGGTACAGAAAGGGGATGTGTTCTTTGAAGTTAGCGTAAAGGAAAAGCCACAGAAAGTCTTTGATGCCCTCACATAATTGTCACGCTTGTAAGCTACTTACGCCAGTGAAAGAGCCTGGGACAGTGTATGAACAACCTTTCTCCTAAGTAAATGGAAGGTGACTGTCACTAACTAGAGACACATTTCAGAGGCAATTTAGGTGAAGCCCGAAAAGTCACCTTTTCTGCCTCAAAAATTGAGAAGGAAGATGAGAGAGAGCCCCAAGAGAAAAGGAGGCTGGAAGCCAGGGAGCGTGAGGGGCCATTCCACTGTGCACACCATACAGAGGACAATGCAATGTGGTTTCATGGTGTTTCATTACTTCAAAATGAAGGAATCCAAAATGCATCCTATCATGTCATTCAAACTCTCTAGCTAGCTCTTTTTTTCTCAGCAATTACAGTGTTACAATAGAGTCAAATCAGAAAATAGAATAGTAAATAACCCATGCCTTTGGGTGCATGGAAAAATATGGATATGCCAAAAGTTCAGAAATTAGAGCCGGTACATTAATTTCACAGGTTCCCGCTTGCTAACAACACACCATCAGAAACAAAAACAAATGGTTACATTTAGAATAGCAACTGATGACTGGTGATAACTAGAACAAAAAATTGAAAGGGCTTATAATGAAGTTACTCCCAATGTTATGCTTATTTTCTTAATATGCTCTTCGTTATCCTGACTCTTGAAGTTCAAAGATTATCCAAATAAGCAAGGGGAAATGCAAGAGCTAATGTAACCCGTTTTAGTTAATATTAGAGATGTAACTTTTTTATTTTAGGCCTTTCTTGCGTGTTTTTAATTGGCAGCTCAGCACTTTGGCATGTCCTTCTACGATTTCCAAATACAGTTCATTGCATTTTGTCTCTGAACACGCCTGAGGCTTTTCACGCTCCAGGTTGAGGTTCACCATGATGCTCAGAGCATCTCTCCTGGCCAACCCTCATGTTCCCTAGAAGGCCCAGCTCGAAAGGCATCGGGATTGGATGTTTAGTTGTAATGGCCTCCTTTTATAAAACAGATTTTCTTTATAACGCAAAGCCACACTCCCTGCCATCAAGGCATTTCTGACTCATCGTGACAGTAGAGGACAGAGTAGACATGCCCCTGTGAGTATTAGAGACTCTAAATATTTATGGGAAGACAAAGCCTCATCTTTCACCCACAGAGCAGCTGGTGGTTTCAAACTGCTGACCTTGCAGCTAGCAGCCCAACACACAATTCACTATGGCATACTAAAGAAACAAACTCACTGGCATTGAGTAGATTCTATTTCATAGCCACTGTATAGGACAGGTTAGAAGTGCCACTGTGGGTTTCTGAAACTGCACATCCTTATAGGAGTAGAAAGCGTCATTTTTCTATAGTGGAGAGGACGGTTTTTTCCAACCGCTGACCATTATTTCTCCAGGGATCCTGTGTCATATGCTATCCTAATTCTGTGCCATGATTATTTGCTCTTGGTGGTGGTGATTTTGCTTGAAGCTTTCTGCAAACTTCCACAGAGCTGCAGACTTCAATTCTGCTTCTTCTGGAATGTTTTCTTGTTCTTGAAGAGCTCAGGAAGTAGTTGCTAAAATGAATCGTGGGAAACTAACACCTCTTAAAAATTCGAGCTAATAAGCATTAGCATTAGCTGAAACCAACAAGGTTATTCATCAGTTGAAATAATTCACTACCCAAAACGCTTTATCTAAAGGCTGGCTAATGAGTTTAAGGTGCTTCCCAAATCTCTTTACTAGTTTGTTTCCTAAATCCATAGGAGAATAAGTGTCATCAATGCAAGATAAACTCTGACCTAAATCTTGATAACAATGTCAGGACATCGGTGTCCCAAGGAAAAGGGGATGGCTTGAATGAAGAAGAGACCAAAGTCAGATGAAGGGCCATCACTCCCTGAGGATGACATCATCCCAGCATTAGCTGCCAGAATTTCAGACTGCAATACTCCCTGATTAGAGGGGGTGAGGTCAAATGGCCTAAACTATGAGAATTTGAGAGAATGTCCCTCACCACTCCTTTCTCTTCTCCTTAATTCCCTAAACCAAGAATCCTTTTGATCCGCAATTTAGTCCCTTCAATGGATATATTCATTACAAGGGAGTACCTTGTTCAAATGATTGATGCTAGTTATCTTACAAGATTCATCTCCCATTTCATTTAATGAATCAACATTCGGGTTTATAAATCAGTTTCTGGCAAGCTGACTTAGCATTCATCACTTCTCTACAGCCTGGCGGTCCCGAAGTGAAAAGAGTCATTTATGTTTTCATTGCTGTAAACCTGAGGAGTGGTCCCTGGGCCTGTGGGAAAAGTGCCAATGAGCTATTTCTCTGTGACTTTGAATCTAAGCCAGTAGCTCATGCAAAAAAACAAAACAAAAACCAAACAAACAAAAAAGCATGCTAAGAGCCCGTTTTAAGGTTTTTGTTGGCTATAATATGTTATTTTTCTGGTTATTACAGTCCACAAAATCCAGTAGGAAGTCTTATGCATTTAATAAATGCAATGGAACCTTTTGCTAGCATTGTCACAGCCACTAAAGACTTTCTTATATTTACTCTATTTACTGGAATTATGAACATCGGAGTGGTGGGAAGGAATGGGAGAAAGAACTGACAAGAAAAGCAATCAGAGCAGAAAAAGACCCTGTTTGCCACAACCTGATAGATGACTGAGCAGCATGATGTAAAGTCAAAGGCCTTAAACTTGGAATGGTATACACAACAAAGGCTCAGCAAGAAATTTCAGCCACTGCTTTGAACAGGACATTTTGAAAAGTGCTTTAGGCTTCTAAATAAGGAATCTGGATTTCTGTAAGGTACACCTAGTAAAAAGCCTTCAGGATTTCCCCATTTTAGAATAAGCGATATGTTAGTGACCTTCAAGAGTTCTGACTCTTGGTTTTTATAGGTGAAGTAGAATGATCTTGGTGAAAATAGCTGGTTCTGTTTTTTTCTTGGGCATCTCCCACCAACGTCCTGCCTTAGCAGTGATTGTCAACATGTTGAGAGGGATTCAGTTCTGAGTTTGACCCTCCTTTCTTATCATTAGCAATTATTTCCATATCTGACGGTCCCTCTCACATTTTTATTAGCTTTGTAGCTTTCAGTGGAACGGATCCTTTAATAGCATGGAAAATGTTTTCTTTGTTTTTAAGTTCATGATTTTCAAGTACGACACGCCTCAATTGTGAGCACTAGCATGCACTGATTTTCCACCTACATGTTGAGTAACCTTTTGTTTCACTTTCTTTTTTTTAAATCATTTTATTAGGGGCTCATACAATTCTTATCACAATCCATACATACATCAATTGTGTAAAGC
>NW_022111336.1:1651795-1661196 GCF_000313985.2 Echinops telfairi | reverse complement strand
GCAAGAATACTTTCTTCTATTAAATTGTTTCACTTTCAAATTGATGCTTCTACTTTGCCTCTTGCTGCTGCTATCACTAGCACCCGTTTAGCTGTATTTGGGAACCATTATGAACTTTACGGTAATATTTTCAAAAGAAAATCAGACATATACTATTACAACACTCAAAGGATGTGCAATACATGAGAGTGGGTGCTATCACCTTGAGTAGAAGCATATTTCATTATATGGTAACATTATAGACAGAAAGTAAAGTACATACATACATAAATTAGTGACAGATATAGATATAACTATTATACCATTGGCAGTGCAATCCCTTTACATATACGAGAGATTTGCAGTCCATGTGTTGCATATGGTGAGAAACGGTTGCTTTAACTATGTCTTTCTCTTCTATTGGGATTGCTGAACTCCATTATGATAAAATGGGACCACAGACATATATGTGGCTAGATTTTGCCTGTATTATAGACACTGGAATCAAATAAACTTAACAGGTGCTTTCTTGAAGAGAATATACAGCGTGCTATTTTAGGTAACAGTTAACATTCTGAAATACAGATTCCGTTCACATTTGAAGTTTAATTTCCTACAAGTAACATGTTCTTTTGTCATTTGGGACATTTGGATTTGCATGTGAAATGAAAATCAAAATGAAAGAATATGGGAAAATGAGCAGAGAATACCCTAAATGCATTTGCTCTTTTTGTTCCCCTGTCCAAAAGGATATAGACCAAGAGTTATTGTCAATATATGCACACAAAGCACACGCACACACACATGGATCTTGTGTAATTTTACTTTGACTGGAATGTATGAGAAAATAAAATATTTAAATTTACAGAAAAGGGATAAAGACTAATGTGACAAGAAAGACACCATTTGCTCCCGACCTTACATTTGTTGTTTTTCTATAATCTTTATGTCCTCAAAACAATTTTACCAATGATATTTTCATATCTATAAAAATGTTATTTTTATTTTCTAGGACTGGATATTTTGTCTTAACAGAAATTTCTGGAAGAACTGTAGCTCCTTAATCCCATACATTTTTGGTCCAATCAAGTGTCATCTTCCACCAATGATCTGTCATTTTGTCTCCCTGTGCTACCATGCGGTGATGCTGGAAGCTATGCCACCAGTGTTTAAAATACCAGAAGAGTCCGTGGTCAGGTTTCACTGGAGTATCCAGACTAAGAAAAACCAAATAAAAGGAATTGGTAGTCCATTTCAGAAAAGTAAGTTACCGCCAACTTATGAATACCAGCTGAACACAGATAAAATGCCAGAAGAGGAGCCCCCCAAATGGGAAGTCACTCAAAACAAGACTGAGGGAGAGCTGCCTCAGTCGACCTTACTGATGTGTGAACCAAAGCTTCAGGCACCTTCATTCGTGGATGTGGCACGATATAAAATGAGAAGGAACAGCTGAAAATATCCATTAATAATTAGAAAGTAAAATGGACAAAGCATGAATCTAGGAAAATTGGACATTGTCCTAAATGCACTAGAAGAAAATAGTTCAAAGGACAGCTAGAGAGAAAAGAGTGAAACATGATAATGAAATGTGAGAAGAACTAAAGAAAAAAATGCAAGCCTAGAGTCGCAATATTGAAGAATTCCATGGACAAATGTTAGTCAATGAAGCAACAAAAGAAGATAAAAGGGTAAGGATGAGCTAATAATCTTAGAAGCTGGATATATGAAGAAGAACACAGCATCAAGAATGGATGAAGACTCATCACCCATGTGATATGCAAATGCTTGCTGAAAGCCAAGAGGACTTGAAGTTCTTCTTGATGAAGATCAAAGATTATAGCCTTCTATATGGATTATGCTTCAATGAAAATGAAACAAAGTCCTTACAACTGGACCAATAAGCAATAGTACAATAAATAGAAAATATATTTTGTAAGGATTTTTCTTTAAGATATCATTTCTTAAGGATATCACTTTACTTAGATCCACAACCTGTGTCCATAGAATTGGAGTCCATAGAAGGAGGGGAAAAAGTTAGGTGAATCTGCAAAAGACCACTGTGAAGTATTAAAATACAAAGATGTTATTTTGAAGACTAATCCAGAGTATTTTAAATGCTCCAAACACAGGCAAAAATTGTACAATGAATAAAGAACAAATGACCTTGAACTACAGTGCTGATGATGTGTATTAAATCTACCATGGATGGCCAAAATAAGTAAACCTGTTTTTGAAGAAGTACAACCAGAATGTTCCTTAGATGCGTAGATAGGAAAACTTGGTCTCATGTACATTAAACATATCATAGGAAGGACCAGTCTTTGGAGTAGAACATCACGTTTGGTGCCAGCAAAAAAGAGGAAACCCCTCAAGAAGATGAAATGACACACTGGTGCTCAAACACAGGAATGATTGTGGGCTGACACAGGACCAGGCAGTGTTTGGGAGGTGTACAGGGAGTTACTAAGAGTTGGAACGGATTCCAGATCACCAAAGAACAACAGCAGTGCAGTCTTAGAAACTGTTAGCACATGTAATACAAATTTTAATAAGCCATTTTTAATTTTAGTCTATTTTTTCTCCTCCAATTCGATGAACATTTTCCAGCTTTCTAGAGTCAGAATTAACAGGAACCTGTGTGGTGCCATGGGTTAAATGTTGGACTGGTAACTCCCTACCATGGAGCATTAATTACTAGTTTTAAACCAGCAGCCACTCTGCATGAGAAATATGAGGCTTCCTTCTCTCATAAAGAGGCACAGTCTCAGTAATCCACAGGGGACAATTCTGCCTTGCCCTGTGCTCCATGGTAGTGAGGTTTTTAATTTTTTTTTAGTTTGTGTTGTCTTAATTAATTTTCTCTATTTTACCTCTCTGGATTCTAAAAACCATTACAATGGTTACACAGAACACACAGACAAAATTAATGATTAAAGGGTTTAGTAAGGGAGTTAACAAGTTGTAATGTGTGTAATGCTCTGGCTACAATTGTTTATCAGGACCTGTACCCTGATACAGGATGGCATATAAATGCCCAAAGTGGCATACCACTCCTCTGTGAGCCTCAAACTGAAGGCATTCAGCTCAAGCCACCCCCCTAACCCCCTCCACCCCCCCCACCCCCGCCTCTGAGGCCAGGAACCCAAATCCCTGAATTAAGTACCCAGAGGCACTTCACTCACTCCAGTACTCCTCAGCCTGAACGCACTCAGCTCCACCCACTTCCATGGGTTAGCAAGTCTAACTTCCCCAATTACATGCCCAGAGAAACCCCACTAGCAAGCCAGCCTCGTGCACTGAAACACTCAGCTTTACTTGCACTGTGGATTGGGAAGTCCACCACTTGGTTCCTTGGTTCCACACTACGGCTCCTGGTTCTGCTGCTCTTCACTATGCGATAGCTGCTGGATCCAGGAGCTTCACAGCACAGGGATCTTGGGTCCAGAGGACACACTCCACTTCTGGCTCTTGCGGACAACGAGATCCCTCCTCCTGCTTCTCAGGGGGCTCATTATATACACAGTGGGATGATATTCCAGGGACATCTGTTCACAGTTAGGCATAGGTGCATCCTATCAGTATCTTCCCTCACCTTCTTACCAGACCCACACAGGAAAATGTCGTTTGGTGGAAGTTTGGCTAGAAGAGACATGTTAAATATTTCACTTCCTCTTCAGGACCAAAAGGGGTGGGGAAAATTTAATTCACCCATTTTACTGCTGGTTCAATTCTCTAGAGAGCAAGAATGATTTTATTGTTGTGTGGCTTCTCATTACACAATCCATAGCATTCCTTATCATTGATGGTCAAGATTATCCTGTGAGAGTATCCAAATACACTAGCGATGCTACCAAGATACAGGTCAATGAAGCTCAACAAGTTGAAAATAACCAATTTTATACACTCAGATACTACGCAGTTATGTGGATGGGTGGAAAGGACCAGTATATCTTGTTAGTTCAGGACAAGGCCGACATTGTTCTGAAATTTGATAGCTAAGTGGATGGAAGATAATTGAGCCAATCCAAATGAAAATATCATGTTTTGTGATAATAGTCAGTAGTGTCAAAAATCCCTCTCCTCCAGCACTTAAATACAGTCATGCAAAGGTAAAATACTTATTATAAAAGTCTTCACTTTAGCAATACACATTATTTTTTTTAAAACATTTTATTAGGGGCTCATACAACTGTCATCCCAATCCATACACACATCAATTGTGTAAAGCGCATTTGTACATCGTTTCTCAAAACATTTTCTCTCCACTCAAACCCCCGACATTAGGTCCTCATTTTCCCCCTCCCTCCCCCCTCCCTCCTCCCGCATGAGCCCTTGATAGTTTATAAATGGGTATTTTGTCATATCTTTCCCTGTCCGACGTCTCCCTTCACCCACTTTTCGGTTGTCTGTCCCCCAGGGAGGAGGTCACATATAGTTCCATGTAATCGGTTCCCTCTTTCCTACCCATTCTCCCTTTACCCTCCCTGTTTTGCCACTCACACCACTGGTCCTGCAGGGCTCATCCTTCCTGGATTCCCTGTATTTTCAGTTCCTATCTGTACCAGTGTACATCCTCTGGTCTAGCCAGTCTTGCAAGATAGAATTCGAGTCATGGTCGGGGAGGAGATGAGCCAGTCAGGGTGCGATGTAACAATGATGAGAAACACAACCTTCCTCTAGTTCCTAAAGGTTTCCTCCCCGCTCCCACTAGCAATACACATTATAATGGGGATGAACGTGGAGGACATTATGCTGAGTGAAATTAGTCAATCACAAAAGGATACATACTATATTGTTCCACTATTATTAAAAAGTCAAGCACAGGTTTACACAGAGAAAGAAGCCTTCCTTGATGATGACCAGAGGTGGGTGGGAGGGGACAGAGAATAACTTTGAATTATGAGTGATCTTTGAAACTATCACCTCAGTATAGAAAAAGAGCAAGATTTTTCATCTTTACCTGATTATCTAATACTTTATTAAAGGCAACTTATGACTCTGAGAATGTATTTATCTATGCATTTTTTTCTTATGACTGTTTTAACAAATTAACTCTAAATTAGTAGCTAAACCAGTACAAAATTCTGGAGGGTAGAAATCAAACTATTTATTGAGCACTACATGCCAGGAAATGTTCTCGAAGAGAAGTTTAAAAACCATATAAAGTCTTTGCTCTCATGAAACTTACATTCTAGAATGAAGGACAGATAAATTAATATTTGGTATGTTCTCAATATTTATTGTGAGGAGGAAAAGAAATATAGCATTGGAGTTGAGTGTGACAATATTTAAATTGTAAGGGATGCTCTTTTATCACTGAATATAGTCAGGGATGGCCGCGCAGAAGAAACACTGGAGGGTGTTGAATAGTGACCTTTCCAAAGATTGTCCCAGTCCTCTCAGTCCCTATACATATGACCTTAGTTCGACCCTGAAATCAGGGTGGGTCCTCAACCCAATGGCATTCCCTTTAAAAGACTAAAAAAGACAGAGAAACACACAGAGGGCAAAGCAACGTGAAGACCGAGGCCAATTCTCATGTCTACAAGCCGATAAACACCAAATTTGAAGAAAAACATGAAACAGATTGTCACCCGGAGTCTCCAGAAGGAGCCAGTCCTCCCAACACCTTGATTTCAGACTTCTGGCTTCCAGAACTATCAGGGAAGAAATGTCAATTGATTGGAGGCCAGTGCATGCAATGTTTGGGCAGAGACCGGCCTGCAGTAAGAGAGGAGACCTGGGAAGACAGAGCCGAGATAGAGTCCTCTGCTGAGAACTCCCCTTGCATGGCCCAGAGATCAAAAGGTGAGGAGGGAAATTCTAGGAATTGAGACTTGGGACCTGGGTTCTCAGCACTCCAGGAATATTATAGACCTCCCTCTTTGATTTTTGCCCCTGGAGAATGCAACTGAGCTCATAATGTCCTAAGAGTACTGGTATAATAGAAGAGGAACAAAATTACAATCTTTTGATGGCTTCAAAAGGTTTCTGGGAAAATACTAGTATTCTTTAGTTTTCCATGAAATGTTTGAAGCCCCTCACAATATAGAACCAAATATATAATTAGCAATAAAACAAACAATATAATAATAAATAAATGAAAGCAGAATATCTTAAAATATGAAAATACAGTATAGACATATAAATATTAAATACTTATAAAGATACATATGAAATATTTATAAATATATATGAAATATATGTGCATTTCATACACAGTGTTGATTTTACTTTATTGTTTTGTTTTATTTATTTTATTACATTTATTTAATGGTTGTAGGGTTTATTGATAATTATGATTTCTATTTATGCCTGTATTTCACATATATATGTGTATATATATATATATAGAGAGAGATAGAGAGTGAGAGCAAGAGAGAGAGAGAGAGAGAGCCCTGGTACAGATGTGATTATGTGCTTGACTGCTAATTGGAAGGTTGGTGGTTCAAATCTACTGAGTGCCTCCACAGGAAAAGCTCTGGCGATCTGGACTCTTAAAGATTGCAGTTAAAAAAAAAAAAAGATCCATGAAGCAGTTCTAATCTGTGACATGGCTCTACTCTATGACAAAATTTACTCAATTTCAACCAATAGCTTCCCCTCCCCTTTATATACATATCCACCCCCTTTTTTAACAGAGCTTCCATCACAAAGAAAAAGCAATCAGAGCTACTATCATATGCAAAATATTTTACAAAATGTAGATTTTTAGACCAGTAGTAGTGTACCACACCAACTAAACCTCTAAAATCAAGACCTAGTCCTTTACAGCACACAGCAATAATTGGATTAATAAAGCTATTTTTCCATCTTGAATGTCAGTGAATGCATGGAACTCATAAATCAGTACCAGCCATAATATTTATTGAAATAGAGGTTGTCCTCAAGCCCTCAGTACAGAATTATCAGCATTTCGCAGCAGTTGAATTCAACAGCGAGCTGCTAATACATAGAAATCTTGCTGAAATATTTATAACCTTAACAGTTTCCATTTCTTTCCTAGTGAAATAGGAGGATGTTTCGGCATTGGACTATATAATTATAGGATCTGATAGACATTGAAATATGTCTTAATCTTGCTGGGGGGAAAATGAGCACATTCCATAATTTATAGTTAATGTTAGAAGTACTAACGACAAAAATGACATTTTGCATCTATGATATTTGTGAACGTATTGGACTCTGAAATGTCATCCCTGAAGATATACACCCTCTCTAGGACATTAAACTGTTGGTTATACTGTAATGGAAAACTTTGAACTTCACACCTTTACATATGATATGGTTTGCCACTGTACACATTGTGAAAATAAAACAGTGAACCCAGATGAATATCCAAATACCGTATTTCACATTAGCCACATATCAGTACATGAAACGAATAACTGAGGCAAAATATACTGAGTAGACACAGTCAGTACTTTAATCCTCTACATTAGATGATTCCCATTCATAGACACTGGAACCATCTCAGAGCCTTAGGAATATGATCCTGACATTCCAAATAGAACCAGTATATTTAGGATTCAACACCTCATTGAATGATATGTTTTGAACAATTTTCTTTCTTGCACTCTTCCCGGTGTTTTATTCTCTCTCCCTCTTATTTTAGGTAATAAATGGAACCGCTATCCATACCATTAAGCCCTTTCTTGATGTCTCGGCAGCCTGACTTAATTCCTCCACTAGTTAGATCTGGAAAGAATTCATTCACTTTTAAAGAAAAGAGCTAACATAGCTGGCCCAAGACTACTATCCTCAAAGAGGTCTGTTTGTAATGTTGGCCTTTGACAGACATATGGGAACTCATTATTCCCTCGTAAGAGTCACCTACTATGCCTAAACCATTGGCACAAATAGAGGTTACCACATGAGCATCCCCGATAAAGATTCTGCATTCGAAGTCTCTAGTGAGCTTCCCTGGTGAAAATCATTTCCTATGCATTTCTACAATTCCTTGTTAGAGAAATGATGTGTATCCTATATGACTCCCGTGGGAGAGAACACATGGAAGTGTGTGCCTGGATTGCTCTAGGCTTTGATCCATGCTTCATTTCCCTTTACTGATTTTGTTTTGTCATACAAAGCATGTCCACATAATAACACATTTATAAAAGTTAGAGATGCAAAACATACATTTCATTTTCTAGTACTTTATATTAAGTTCTCTGAGTCTTCCTAGTGAATCATCCACTTTGGTGACTTGTACTGGAGACCATCAACACATCCACTTTCATCCTCTGCTCCATCCCCACAAAGTCTCACCCATCTTTCTCATTGCAGATTACTCACGTGACAGCTCTAAGTAACTCAGTTAATATCCATTCACTGCCATTGAATCCATTCCGACTTATAGTGACCCTTTAGGACAGAGTAGAACTGCACCTGTGAGTTTCTGAGACTGTAACCCTTTATGGGAGTAGAAAACCCCATCTTTTTGCCTTGGAGCAGCTGTTGATTTAGAACTGCAGACTAGATGATTAGCAGGCCAATGTGTAACTATACCATCAAGTCTTATCACTTGTATAGTTCTTACAATTATAGCTCATCTATCTCCTCTAAAGACAGTTAACATGCTTTATTCTACTTTGCAGCTCTATTTTTAAGCACAGTAAGTATAAAATAAATAATTTCTCAATAAATATATGTAGAGTTGAACTGTCTTCTGGGCATAACTAGTAAAAAGAGAATTAATATGAAATCTATTTAAATACAACCAAAAGCATGAGTATTGTCAGACTACAGCCTTAACTGCCTTAATAACAATAGATAGCCTTTTCTCTAAGCCAATAATTTATCACATAAGCACACTTTAAACTATAAAGCAAAATATGACTACACAATATTTTGTAAAGATTGTATCTTGTAAACATCAGATTTTGTAAAGTTCATACTTTGGCTGCACACATAGATTTAAGTTTTTAAATTTACACCCAGATTCATCTTCTCGTGATTTGTAATTAGCAAATGACTGTCTGCTAACTGCCATTTTATTTTCTGATATGCTTAAGCACCCATAATTAGAAGCATACACTTTGTACAACATGGCTGTCCTGTTTCCCTTCAATTAAATAGTTTTAAAGAACGGTTTACTAAGAGACAGTTTGCTCTGTTACAGACAAAGTGACTAGAGTTATCAAACAGCAAATTAATCAAAGTCACACCTCAGAAAATCTTGTGGGCTTCATGTAGTATTTTATGAAACAATTTCAGCAAACTCAAGGATGGTTTATGATGGAAAAATCTGCTATTTAATCAATGTTCAAAAAAAATGACTGCCTTGTTAATGATTCAGTTAGGCCATGTGATAGTTGCATAATCTGGTGTCAACTTGTGAAGGGGTGGGGTCTAGCCTGTCAATCAGGTTGCAGCTTGATGACCTCATTTGGAGGTACCAGGGGTATAAATAGCTCACT
>NW_022111336.1:1649769-1651454 GCF_000313985.2 Echinops telfairi | reverse complement strand
AATTGCTCTTTTATATAAAGCTTTTTCTTATACACATATGAATGTCTGTGAATTTGTTTCTCTAGTCAACCCAGACAAACACAAGCCCCTTGAAATGATTGTAAAACTGGTGTTCTTTATACACACTAGACTTCCCATCCATTTGAATGAATCAGGTCGTAGTGAGATAGACAGATATGTCAACAATGGTTGTAACCACTTGCAATTCTAAGTCAATTTAATAGTGACGAATTCAATTACACAAAGAAAATGATCATCTCAGCAAGCTCAAAGGTGAGAGAGCCAATCACTTTGTTTTCCAGCAGATTGATCTGTTAATACAGATTGAATGTGAGTTAAATGAAAGAAAAAATACATCATTGAATGATAGAAAAGAAAATATTTTGTCATCTGAAATATTATGTTTAGAAAACAAGTTTTTCATGTTGTCCCTCATGGGCACATGATCCTATACCCTTCACCTAAAAAGAAGTGGACTGTCAAGTGTCATACTAGTTCTGTGTCGCTACCCATGCTGACCAAATATTGATTCGTTTGGGCTAAAAACTCAGCCAAGATCAGAGACTTCCTATTTATCCAGACAAAACCAGCAGATATTTACCAAATCTCATCGTCCTACTCCTTCATAATATTTTACAGCATGACAGAAATTAGAAATGTACTTTGGTAAAATAATGTTGTGCATTCTTCAGAGTAAATATAGCAACTATGGTGAGAGATGATGATTTTTAATGGGTTTTTAGTTATAGGTATTCAAGTCAAAAGACTTTAGTATTACATTTCCTAATCAGTTTTGAATTAGTTACTGCACTGAATGCTGTGGGGAAGCTAATAGAATGAGCTATTATCCCAGATCAATGGGAAAAAGCATGAATGCACTTGACAATTTATAGATGCTCATCTACTCTATTGTCTCATTGGTCAAGTTCCAAATTAAAGATGTGAGCTTCACAATAATATTGAAGCCAGATTTTAAAGACAATCAGGCCAAATTTTCAATCTATGTAAGTTCTCTTCAGATTATTTACTGATAATGTCAACCTGACTTTAAAGTGCTTTTGGCTCTTCAATACGTTGGGAATATAGAACCTTTTCTAGCCCTTGATTCTTAGTGCAATGCATGGGTTGTATATCATCTTGTCTCCTACCTCTGTATGGTAGGTTGTAAGGACATAAAAATCCACTGCCATGGAGCTAATTCAGAATCACAGAGACCCTATAGAATAGTAGAGAGCTTCTCCATCTAGTGTCTGGGGTTGTAAATCTTTTACTAAAGCAGATCGCCTCAACTTTCTTTTGCTGAGCAGCTGATCCGTGTGGTGAAGTGAAATTTCTTAACATGACACTTCTAACTGAAGTCTCAAGAGTGTTACTTTGAGGACTAAAGCATACTTGACTCAAGCCATGGTATTTTCAATAGCTTCAAATGCACATGAAAGTTGGACACTGCCAAAGGAAATAGAGGAAAGAGCTGGGAGGAAAAGGGCATTTATAGAGGTCTAGATAAAGACATGTACAAATGCAAATATATTTATATATGAGGATGGAGAAATAGATCTATGTGCATATATTTATAGGCTTAGTATTAAGGTAGCAGAAGGTCATTGGGCCTCCACTCAAGTACTCCCTCAATGCAAGAATATTTTCTTCTATGAAATTGGCATTCTATGATGTTCACCTTCCCG
>NW_022111336.1:1621340-1648671 GCF_000313985.2 Echinops telfairi | reverse complement strand
AGATAGATAGATAGATAGATAGATAGATAGATAGTTTTAAAAGTAAGAGCACCCTTTGTGAGGGAGGGGAAAATGAGGAGCTGAAGCCAGGGGCCTAAGTGGAGAGCAAATGTTTTGAGAATGATGAGGGCAATGACTGTACATATGTTACACAACTGATGTATGTATGGATTGTGATAAGAGTTGTATGAGCCCCTAATAAAACAATTTAAAAAAAAAAGAAAGTTGAACATTGAATCAGGAGAATCAGTGCATTTGAATTATAGTGTTGGTGAAGAACATTCAAAGTATCATGGACTTCCAAAATAACAAACAAATCTGTCTTGGAGGAAGTACAGCCAGAGGGCTCCTGAGTGGTCAGCATAGAAAGACTTCATCTCACACACTTCGGACATCTTGTCAGGAGAGATCAGTCTTTGGAAAGGACATGATGCTTGGTAAGGTAGCAGGGCAGCCAAAAAAAAAAAAGAAAAGGAAGATGTTCCACAAGATGGAGGGACACCGTGGCCGAATTGAGGCGCTCCCACAAAAGACCAATCATGAGGATGGCATGAAACGGGGCAGTGCTTCATTCTGTTGTACATTGGGTCAACGCGGCAGCACCTAATAACAACAACAAAAACAACCCAAGTCTCTGTATCTCCCACCAAATGATTGGGTGAGACTACGCAAATAGGGCATTTGTAATACTAACATGTCAGTTTTTGTTACCACTCCCCTGGCTATATGGATGAGCTATTATCGAAGAACCAACAGAGAGAGAAACCCCAGGAACCTTGGAAGAACATGTCTAAGATGTTTGTCTGAAGACCGGATGCACTAGAGACTGTCGCGCTGAGACTCAGCAGCAGTACTGAGATAAGGGTAACTTTTTCCTCAATTTGGCTGAAACTATGAGTCTGTGAGACAGAGCAACAGGTGGGATAACTTCCTTGCCCATGGAAGCAAGAGCCAAGGGATCACGTGGCTGAGAACCTGAGGACCTGAGAGATGCTTGGCTGCCGGCTGAGGATGGGTGTTGCTTTGGACCTCATTGTTTGGTGATCCTGAGTTGTGATAACCTATTTACTTCCCCAATCAACTCCCTTAATCATGAGCATTGTCTCTCAGTTCTATCTGGCCATTGCGATGAATTATTGATCTTTGTGGGAGGAAAGATTGGTGTCAGAATAGGCAAAGAAGGATGGAGTGTAGTGTTATGTCTAATCTCTGCCTCATAACAATAGAGAAGCAAGAGGAAGTCAGATATGTGCCCCCCCATGCCATTTATTTCAGTGGGTTCCAATGGTCCATCTTTGGGTTGACAGCCCAATGCTTAACAAGCTGCAACACTAGGCCCTACAAGGAAATAAATGGCTGACTATATCTAAGAGGTCACTTGACTCACTGACTAGATGATTGAACAATTCTGTGAGCCAATGAGATTACATGATACTGCCAGGTCGCTCTCATACTCAACCTACATGATTTGTATAAACAATATATGAGTGCTCATGGGTATAGAAAAGGGAAAGTGAATGGATATTATTAAGTGTCATCCACATGCCAGGCAGTCTCCCTATTTTTGCACATATATTAGTTTTAACCTTCTAACAATCTTATAAAATTATGCCGGAAGTAGGACTGGGGGATTGAGATAGTAGCCCACAATTTCTTATTACTCTATATGGTGAATTTCCATAAGGAGCTTTAATTTCCATGTGCCTCTCAGCTTTTAGAAAAAAACCTTGACTCTTTCTAGGTTTGGCTATGTACCTTAATTCTCCAAAGGAGCAATAGCAAACGTGTCACAGCAGAGACTTGACAAACGCTTGCATGATTGCACTTATCTTCTGGTACTGATCGTGGGAACCCTATTACCTCTCCCTTCGAAGGAGCTTTGGCTAACCTGGAAAATGGAAAAACACCTGGATCCGACCCAAACTATACCAGAGGAAGCCTTCCTAGATTCACCTCTTACAGAAAACCAGGCATGCACTTAGTGATGTGTAAGAAAGATGAAGTTTTGTACTCCTGTAAAGAGTTACAGTCTCAGAAAATTAAGGGGCAGTTCTACCCTGTCCTATAGGGTCACTATGAGTTGGCATTGACTTGATGGCAGTGAGTTTGATTTGGTTTGATCTGAGAAAACCTCATTTGAATTCAGTCGAGCTGGCTTTAAATCAGAAGAACCACATAGCTAATCCCTGCCCAAATTGCCTTCCTATAGAATCATGACCTAGTTTAATGGTTGCTTTCTGAATCCACAAAGGTCCCTGGTGGCATGATTGGCTATGAATTTAACTGCTAAGCACAAGGTGAATAGTTCGAACCCACCAGCCAGGCACTCCACAGCAGGAAACAATGAGGCTGTTTGCTCCTATACAGATTCAAAGCCTTGGAAACCCAAAGGGACAGTTCTACTCTGACCTATCAGGAAGTTCTGACTTGGAATCGATGCTAGTCAGTTTGGATTTGGTTTGGATTGAATCACAGAGTTCAAGGTTCTTTTACAAAGTCAAAGCTAACTGATAGGGAGTATTAGCAAGCTGTGGAGATGAAGTCTGTACCAAAGGCTATCTGAGTCCACAGGGCCTGTCTACATCATAGGTTAAAACAATGAAGAGCAAAGAAGTTGGGATTGTAGCTCTGGAAAAAATTAAGTGAAATGATATAGAAGAAAACTTACTTTAGGCCGGGTTCTTGAACAAGGAGGACAAATCAGAGTTCAAGTTACAAAGATTGATTCCATATGATGTGAATAGGTAGAAGCAATGTGCACGAAGCCCCTTTGTGCAAATGAATAGTAGCAAACCAGACTGCCAGAATTGTATGATTCCAATCTTACAGGCTTATGAGATCGGGACGCACATTTACATGCAGAAATATTTTCATTTCAGCTCCCAACTATCTCTAAAGAAATATTCCTGATGCTGGAGGGGATTCCAAGTTAGAAGGAATGAATGGCTGTCCCACCATGGTAAAGCTGATCATCTCACTGTGTGATGTGAATTATTCAGCATATCAATATGCCTTCTTTTCTCCCCTGGGAGACAATATATTTGACAATGGAGATGGATTTGAAGTATGAATCATGTTGATGACTTCATGAATATTCAAGTTAAATCAAGTTTGGTTCTGAACCGCACCCTCTTGCTCACATGTAAATCATCAGGTATGTTCCTCAAGAGGTCACCCCAAACAGGCTTCAGGAAAGCATTCTTCCCTTGTAAAATGCAATTAATTACTATTGTTGGCCCCAAAGGATTTCACTTTCAAATTGTTTATTTTCTAGTGTCACTGATGAGCTGACTGGGAAAATGAAACACTTCAGTTTAATTACTAGCTGCAATTACAGCTCGTGTAAAGGTACTTCATCTTATACTCTTTTATAATTGTCTTTTCTTATGATATAATATGCAGTTACATTTGCTGCTTTTCAACACGCTAACAATGCCATTCAATTTCCAAGAAAAAAATTAACAGGATGACTCTAAAATGAGTTTTATGGGGCTTAAAGATGGGGTGAGCACCGGGGTGCTCAGTTTTACCCCAAAGCTATTCAGCAGCTTTTTGCCCTTTTTGATAAAGAAAGATATAGAAAGTCAGAAAATCAGTAAGGAAATGTAATCAATCCCCCTTTAAAAGTTAGATTTGTTTTAGGAAAATAAAACAAAACTCACTGTCATCGAGTAAATCCTGACTCACAGTGACCCTACAGCACAGGATACAATGGCCCCAGCGGGTTTCTGAGACGAACTCTTCACAGGCGCGGTAAGCCTCATCTTTGCCTTATGGAAAGATGGGTATGGTTGAACTGCTGACCAACGCATAACTCCCTTTGTCACTGAAGCTCCCCCTTCTTTTAGAATAGTGAGTGTGAATGCCCAAGACACATTTTCAGATGAAGGTAGATGGGAACTTCATCTCGTCTTTCTCCTCACTGATGACTCATGCTAGATGGCTAACCCCAAGGTTGGTGTTGGAACCCACTGAACAGTACCAAGGAAGAAAGTCTGTCCATCTGCTCCCATTCAGATCACAATCAAGAACATCCCCAGGTGTCAATTTGTTACTATAATACGCGGGCAAGGCTCAATGCCCACTAACAACAATCATCTGTGTAACTATGGGTGTCTTAATGTTTCTACCTGCTTATTCTTTGAAATCTCATCTCTAGGATGGACTGATGCTGTTTCCTAACTAGCAGGGCTGTTGTGAGGGGCAAGTAAGGATGTCAGTATTAATGATCTATTTGTTCTTGATATAAGACAGGGCTTCAAAGAGTTCATGGTATAATTCCATTATCTTTCTATCCCAGTCCCCCATGATCTTTGTGAAGCCCCCTCATAAGTAGGGGCTCAAACACACTTTTGTATCTTACTTAACCCTTCGCCCTCATTATTTTTACATACTTGGCAGCAGCATGATTTGCTGATAACTCTGTGGGCTCCATAGCCAGAATTCCCAAGTTCAAATCCTGACCACATTATGAGTAGTTGGGGAATCTTGAGCACACCACTGAACCCCTCTGTGTCTCAGTTTTCTCATCTAGATCATGGATCAATAGAATTACCTCAGAGTCATTTGAAGACCTAACATAATTCCTATTAAAATGTTGGAGTAGGAATGGCACGGAGTCCACCAAAAAGAAATCAGTAAACGTGCTGGAAAAACAATGACACACACACACATAATCTGAAAACTAAATATATGTACAGTTTTAAAAGTAAGAGAACACTCTACAATTGAGAGAGGATAGATGATAGGTAGATAGATGATAGATAGATAGATAGATAGATAGATAGATAGATAGATAGATAGATAGATAGTTTTAAAAGTAAGAGCACCCTTTGTGAGGGAGGGGAAAATGAGGAGCTGATACCGAGGGCTCAAGTAGAAAGAAAATGTTTTCAGAATGAGGATGCCAAATGTGCCATCATCACAATGTACCAATGTGCTTCACACAATGGAGGGAGGTGTGGATTGTGATAAGTGTTGCATGAGCCCCCAATAAAATGATTTTATAAAAAAGAAGAGATATTCACTCTCACCTACACCCTCACACAAGTATACCCACATGTATGTACTCTTGTATATGCTACAACTTACATGCATACTCACATGCATGCACCTGCACTCATTCACACACATGGAGGTACATGTCCTTACACCTACATCTGCACACCCGCACACACAAATCCACACACATACAGAGTAATTAACAAATACACATGCACACCCACATAGGTAAGTCCAGACGTATTCAAATCCACATACATGCACACAAACGTACACCCATAACAGTTTGTTTGTTTTTTTAAACCCATTGCCATCAAGCTGACTCGGATGCCTGGTGATTCTGCAGGACAGAGTAGATGACTCCATAGGGTTTCCAAGGCTGTCATCTTTGTGGAAGCGGCCAACCACATCTTTTACCTGTGGCAACTGATGATTTTGGACTACCGGCATTTAGGTTATCAGCTTAAGAATCATGCTACCAGAGTAGGCCTTATACCTATACTAGAACTCATGTATACCTACATGTATACATGCACACTGGGTTGCACATGCACAAGCACATTGGGAACAGGTGAATGTTCACAAACACACACATATGTGTACACACACACACACCACACCTTCACACACATATCCACATGCATGAACTCATATCTACATAGTATTTTACACACTCTCACACATGCATGCTCACATACTTGTACATGCACACCAGCCAGCACACATTGCTTTCTCTGGGCAATGCGGCTTTATTGACTAGTAAACGTCTCCTTGCACACTATCAATATATTTACTATGTGTTTTCATAGCCATTGTTTTTGTCTGACATGCCTTTAGAATCTGTAGACTAGTTCTTGAAGTAGTTTAGTTTCATCACTTAAGGGGTTTTGTGTGTGTGTGAGTGTGTGAACTAGGTAGGGGTTTCCACTTGTTTTATTAATTAAGAAGACAGATGGCTATAAGCAAACCTTTCCATGTGTTTTAACCAAAAAAAATCCCTTCATAACCATTTTAATAACACATATTGCATGAAGGTTGCTTCCAATGTCATTTTTCAGGAAGCTATGTGCCACCCATAACACAGATCATGTGGTGGGTTTTAAAATTTTCATAGAAAAATATAATAAAAAGATAATGAAAAAACAAGTAGGAGCACCCTTTCCAAGAGTCTTACCTCATCATTGGTGGAGAAGCCTGAATGCAGTATTTTCTGTTTGGAAAAGAAAGTACTCTTTCATGGAAAACATCGGGAAAAGCAAACAAACAAAGGAAAGGCACTGTCATGGAGGCAATGCTGATGCATAGCAACCCCCAGGGGGGGTCCCAGACTGGAACTGTTGACAGGAATAGAAAGCCCCGTCTTTCTCTGGAGGTGGGTTAGAGCTGCCGACCATTGGGCTCACAGCCTGATATACATATAACGGCTACACCGCCAGGGGATTCCCAACAAAATGCAGAGTCTGGAAAGCCATCGTGCATTCTTGTAACTCATAGTCTGTGCTCCCACGTAATGGAGGGCTAGCATCTGGAGTTTCCTTCTGGACTGATGTTTACTGGGTTTGACAATGCTTTTGAATGTTTGGCCAAGGAGCTGTGACACAAGCGCGGAATCCATATTAGTGTCAAAACCGATCTGCGCTGTGTTCTTATGTTTGCCACTTTGATATGCTTTTCTGAGACATAGAGTCTGTGCAGGTGTCATCATAGGAAATGTGAACAGGTTCATATATGTTGCTGACCCTCCATAAACTAGCCTATCGACTGGGAAAATGGAATCTTAGACACCCGGGTACATGGGAAATAAAAACGAGTGGGGATCCATCATGCTGTCAGCATGATTTGGCTGACCTAGTTTTTAGGGAGGATAGTCAAATGTGAAACCTCTTTGAACTGAGGCTCTATTGATGAAAGCATGGCTATTTCCCAAATTCTGTACATAAACTAAAACCTAAACAAAACCGAAACTCGCTGCCACGGAGTTGATTTCAATTCATATATCCAAAACCAAACTCCCTGCCACTGCATCCGGTCGGACTCACTGGGCCCGTCTACTCCATCCTCACTGGGTGATAAGAGTCGGAATCCCAGTGACTCACTGTATACAGGCGCAACATACACAGGCATGTGGGATCTAGTCTCAATTATAACCGAAGTGACAACATATTCCACTTTGTCCCACTGCTTCTTAAGATAGATCACCCCAAACTTTTAAAAGCGGTGTGTGGGGGGGGGGGCGCATGTCTATTTAACAGGTCCTTTGCAGGGCCTGGGTCAGGGAGAAGTCATGTGATATTTCCATAACCAGATTTCCATTTAACAAATGTAAGCAGTTTTTGTGTCAACTGGGATGTTTCACTTACAATTGAAGTCAGCCTTATATGTCCTCGGGCTATGTCCACGCAGACAAAGTTACAAAATCCTCAGGGTAGAAAATGAATATGAAGTTGATTAGCACTGCCCTTTAAGAGCAGGGTAAGAATTTTTTTTTAAAAAAAAGCCTTTTAAAGCAATGTTTGATGACTGTGGCAAGCTGTCTTAGTAAGTCAAATGACAAGACGATATATAGCTTTCAGAACATTGGATTGCATACAGCTATAAACTCAGAAGCACTTTTTTGGAAACATGCAAACTCTCCCTGTGATATGGAAAGAAAAGCACTCTCATAAAAGGGCTGCAGATTCCTTAAAGAACTCTGTGCCTTATAGCTGAGGTGATCGTTGGAAACCTTCACAGATCAGACAGGAGCAGGTAGACAGGATGAAAAGACCAGCAACGCGCGAGGCGTGTGGACGAGTTGGGAAGAAGATGATCGTGAGTGGGGATGTGACTACTAGCTGCACGTAAGTGAGGGTATTTCAGGATGAAGAAGGCGACTTGACCAATGTATGGCCCTATACCCTGCCCACGACAGGCAATACTCATGAGGCCCAGAACTTTTTTCCCTGTTGAGATTAAAAAAAACCCCAACATTTCAAAATTGTTCCTTACACCTCGGTCAGACACTAGTAATCAGAATTGCTTCAAGAGCTGGAAACTCATGGCCAGTTTCTGAGGAGAGCTCCAGCTATAAGAAGCCCACTTTACTGGTTGATGTCCATGCCAACTCATGGGGATTCCACGCACTCAGAGGAGAACTGCTCCCGCGAGTGTTCATAGAAGATCCCTCAGCCCATCTTCTTCCAGCTGGGTTTCAACAACCAGCCTTTTGGCTAGTCAGGAAATATTGAACCATTGGCATCACTTGGAGACTCAGAGGTAGATGTTAGGTTCATAGAAATAAAATCTTACTTTCTAAGTGTGGTGAGAGTAAGTTGCATGGCCTGCCTAGAGGTTTCCTGGGAGCACTTAGGCATAGCTTGGGAATGGGTTCTATTGGACAGCGATGCTGGAAGGTGTGGGATCACACAACCACTTAAACAACGTTCAATCCCATGTTTAAGATTATAAATACTAGTCAAAACTAAATATTACTAAAATATGTAATTTATTCTTGTTCCTTTAACTCCATACCTACCTACCTATAGGTAGTTGTGTCTATATATGTATAGATACAATCTGAATATTGTCTTTTAATCTTACTGAGATACAATACTTCTGGATACAATATTTGTGGAGTGGCACATTTAAAGTATTAAAAAGCAAGGTTGTTACTCTGGTATTGTTAATCACCTCTTATGGATGTGAAAGATGGATATTGAATAAGGAAGACCAAAAGTGAATCAACTCATTTGAATTATGGAGCTGGTGCAGAATATTGAATGGGTGACTTTTTCTTAAAATAAATAAAAATCCACCTAGTAAGAAGTACAGCCAGAAAACTCCTTGGAGACAAGGATGATGAGATTTTGTCTCGCCTATTGTGGACATGTCAGGAGAGACCTGTGACAGGAGAAGGACATTATGGTTGGTAGAGTAGGAGGGAAGCAAAAAAGAGGAAGACCTTTGATGAGAGATGGATTGACACAGTGACTGCAACAATAGGCTCAAATATAAGAACAATTGTAAGAATGGCGTAGGATTGGACAGTGCTTCACTCTGTTGTAAATAGGGTTGCTATGAGTTCAGATGAATTTGATGGAACCTAACAACAATAAATATTATAACTTTACATCAATATGATACTCATTTTATATCTAAAATTAATTTTAATAGATCTTCTAAGATTAGCCATTCTAAATTGAGATAAGTGAAACTTTCTATTCCCATGAAGAATTACAGTCTCAGCAGTCCATAGGGGGATATCAGACAGAGCATTATAGAAATGATTATAGTACATAACAATGAACAATCTGATTTGGGTGGTTAAAACATTATCATTTGATCTCCCTTTTGATGCATGTTGAGCTCTGGCTTTTAATATTTTGTGTTTTCAAACTGGGGTGTATCTCTGTTATATTTTGTTATTGTTGGTAGCCTGCTTGACTGTTAAATATTTTCCATGTCTTTCATATGAGACCCAGGATAGGTGAATCCATAGAGACAATAACCAGATAAAGGGTTCTTGGGGGGTATAACAGGAAGGTGAAGGGATAATGGGTAGCTGATATCAAGGAGTACAAGAAGGATGATAATGTGAAACTGATTGTGATACAGAGTGAACATCTTTTCTTGCTATGAATGAAATATTGAATGTTATCATGTCTGGATTATGTTCTAATAAAATTGTTTGAAAAAAAGAAGGAAAGAAATCCTTCAAGGGGTAGCTCTTTTCTGTTCTGTAAGGTTTCTATGAATTGGAATCTACTCGATGAGAGTAAGTTCAGAGGTTTTGGGGATATGCACATAGTTGCTTTCTTGGCATTTGTACTTTCCCCTGGTAGGGGGCATTTGTAGGAAATCATCTTCATGTGTCCTATTCGCTTAGCAACCATGATGACATTTATTAATTTTTGAAGTTTTTGTCACCATTTATTAATAAGTACCATCTTGTTCAGTGTTACAGGTTTGAGCAGCATGCAACAATGTGAAATGTCTTTAGCCTCCACAGTATTCATTAAATATTCATTAAAGAGACAGGAGGGATTTTAACCAACAAGTGAATCTTGGGAGAAATGATATTAAGTATTTATTAAAGAAGTAAATGGGAAGACGCTTAGTGGACACTGAGAAGTGAGTCCTGACCCCCTTGAGCACATTCCCCTTATATAAACCAGTCAGTGATGGGTGATATTTGCTACTCGTTCCATAGGCTGTGTTAAAAAAAATCTTGTTTTATACAAGGAACTGTCCATTTCCTTTGGAGTAAGGAATCCAAAGATGTTCATAAAGCTTTCCTCTTCCATCTCCTGCACTTCTCATCCCTAATTTCCTATGCAGACCCCTAAAATGAAAAGAGAGCTTATAGTTGATGGTTTAAATGCAAAGGGAAGGAAAGGGTCCATTGTGTGAGGCTTTTCATCTTCTTGATACCAATACATTAGGTAGTTTAGCATGGGGGACATGGCATTTATAAGGTCAATATGTGGAACTGTGGTTGCACAATGGTTACAGCATTTGGCAGCTAACCTAAAAGCAGCAGTTCTCCTTGAGAGAAAGATCTAACCGTCTGTTTTTCTAAGGATTCACAGATTTGGATACATATAGGTGAGATCAAATTACACGTTCTTTCTGCATCAGAATCATCTCACCAGCAGCAATGGGCTAGACTTTGAGTTTAAAAGGCAGCTATAGCATGGCTGGTATCCCATACTTTATCCATGATTCTGTCCTTCTCAATGGTACATGTTCATTACATCATTTGCATGGAGTACAAGGTAGCTTTAAAAACTCCATGGAAAACTGGAATTGAAGGATAGTGGATTCCCACCCACCCCCACACACAAACTGTTCGAAAACTCCGTGTAAATCCAGACCCAGAAGTATCACTCAATCTTTATAAAGAACCTTGTAGAAATGGAAAGGAATTGTTTTTCTTTCTCAGTTCCTTCTGTTACTTGAACGTCACGTACACTCACTTATGTTATTGGCTCTGGAGAATGAATGGCATCAGAGCCCCCGCCCCCCACCAGGCTGACAACGTTATGAAAACTGAATGAACAATATCTGAAACTCTGAACTCCCAGAAATGGACTCCTTTTTCTATATCAACTGTATCCATAAATGGACAAGAGTTTATAAATAATCTTATATCCTAAAATGAAAGGGAACTCATTTGGGGACCTAATGTCCCTAGACGTTGATATTAAAGATCTTTTAACTTAAAACCAATGAAGAGGGAGGGGAAAGGTGGCTGTTTTTTCATTGCTTCTAACACTATTTGTTTCTCTCCTCTTTAGGCCTAAAAGCTCTCCATTTCTATAACTTCAATATGCTTTCTTAGGTCAGTATTATACTTTTCCTAACAAACTGAATTGTCCTCCAACAAGAATGAAAATATTTGAGACATACTTTTATGTCAACATATTTGAATCACCCGACGATGTGAGACCTTATTTTAATATAGTCCGAATCCCAGAGCATGATGGTGAAGACCCTCATCTGTTTCTGATTCATGTTGATTGTCCCAGTGCCTTTATCATCACGTGTGTATCAAACTACCAGGCATCTTCCCAACAGCTATCCTTCTAGAAAGCTCTGCCCGCACTGTGCAGATACTTGTGCTCCTGCCTGTCATTTCACCCCGTGTGCTGGTCAGTCTCTAATCATGCCGGGAGACCCTTCTTCCCGGGAAAACATGGGTAGTGCTTCCTCCAAGCTGAGTGCGACAGATCCGGGAAGGGGACACATCGGCACCTTGAGTTGGAGGGCAACACCCACACCTCATGGACTTTCTTGTGACAAATACCTCGTCCTTTCGTCCCTGAGTCTTTTCCTTGGGTCTGGTTTGTTCACAAGACAATTTAGCAGGAAGCATAAGCCACACAGCCAGCAGCATTTTGCCAGCCAACACTCCTGTGCCCGACACCAAGTCCAAGGAATACAGCAGTGGACAAGCAAGATGGCTTGCTTGCTCTCTTTCTTTGTGGTGAGTTCACTTTAATTCAACTCTAGAACCATTGTATAAAGCCCCTTCTCACTGTCTTCATGTCAGTGCTGACTGGTAGTGACGCCCTAGTGGCTTTCTGAGACAGTAAATGTTTATAGGAGTAGAGAGCTCACCTTTTACCCATGAAGTGGCTAGTAGGATTTTAACAACTGACCTTGATGATCGCAACCCAACGCTTAACCACTACACCACCAGGGCTCCAGAGAATGCTCGTTAGAGAGGGAGGAGAGCGACACTTTGTTTCGTGTACTTCAGATGTTAACAAGAGGGACCAGTTCCTGGAGAAGAATATCATGTTTGAGTCACCGCCCCCACCCCCTACCCCGCAATGAAACTCACTGCCACCAAGTGGAGTTTCCTAGACTGTAATTTTACAGAAGAAGAAAGTTCCGTCTTTCTCCAGCAGAGCTGCTGGTGATTTTGAACTGCTGACCTTGAGGAATGCAGCACTACACCATCAGGGTCGCACGTTTGAAAAAGAAGAAGATTCGCAGTGAGATGGATTGACAGCGTGGATGTAACTACTGGCTCACATAGAGAAATGATTGTGAATACCGGCTTGTTTCACCCCGCTCTATATACGACGGTGGTGATTTTGTTGTCGTCACCTTTGGATCACACCAGTTGATGTGCTTCTTTGATCTGGACTTGGTGGACCCCTCACTGAGATGGCTGCTTGGGTGAAGACAAGCCTCTAAGACCCCAGACACTACTCCGATTGATAGCCGGGCACCACATCAAAGCAGCACACCAGTCTTTGTGACACAAAGATGTCAATAACAAAATCCGAATGTGATGAAGGGGAAAGTACCAGAGCTTAAACTGTGAGCATCCAATTGGCAGAAGGCTATGGAGGACAGTGGGAGCCCCAAATCCATCTGCAGAGTACCTCCTCAGATTAAGCCGCTGGCAGATCCCCTCTGGCCACAGGCGAGGGACTTAAGCAGCTTTACTTTCAGAATGAGATTGTTGTCATTTGATTATGGTGGATCGACCATGGTAGAAGATGATGGTTGGTTGGATGGCCTCCTTCTTGACCCAATGAGAATTTGTTCTGGGCTCAGGTGTCTCTTACTTGCTCCACGACAGAAATTCCTTATCTGGCTCTTAAAATATTGTTGGTGGTCTTTTCTTTCTTACTCTTTATTTTTGTCCTTATATTATTATTATTTTCTTCTTTCGGTTTCATTTTGGTTTTGGTTTTATTCTTTCTGTTGGGTTTCCCAGTGTGTGACTCACAGGAGTGGATGCATGGAGACAACAGTTGATGCAAGATTTATTGGGAAAGGAGGGTGTCATTGGGGATGGTGAGGGGAATTGGGGAGCAAACAATGAATGTGGGTAGGGGAGGGAGCATTGGAATTGATTGTGATGATGTATGTACAATTCTATTTAAACACGCTTTAACTATGGAAGTGTATGATATGTGAATGTTTTATTGAGTAAACTACTGAAAAACAAGACCAATCTTGACGTGTGGATACCCTGGATGAAGGGGGACAAATATTTGCTTGGGGAGCATTGAAGTTTATGTTCATGGTGGTGGAACTATTTGGAAAAGGATATCAATAGTGGGTGTACAACACAAAGAGTATAATTAATGTCACTGAATTATACATGTAGAAGATGTTGAATTGGAGAATGTTTTGTTGTACATATTTTTGCCATGATTAAAAAATTAATTAGACCAATTACAATGAGTAGAAGGAAGAGGAAAATGTTCTAAAATTGATTGTGGTACTGATTGTACACCTTGTCCTGATATCACTGAACTATTGAGTTGTATGATATATGGAGGAAATGCCATCCTCTAAAACCTGTTTGTCCATGCTTTGACTATCCATTTGGCCAAAGTAAGCTCTTTAGGGACTTGAGACCTGAACCTCTGTTAAGATTGTTTTGCATCTCTGCCACCACACAACTAGAGGTCTGGGCTAAAGGTATTTGGGATATTTGCCCCTTAGGACCTGTGCTTGTGTTAGTTGGCTCAGCCCCATTCAAATGTCTGAGAGTTAAAAAATGATCAGTTGATACTTGGCAAGTTATGTGAGAATAAGATAATACCTTTAAAGACCAAATGGAATATCAGCATTATTAGCTTACAGTGTGGAACTACATAATATTTCATATAAGATCCTGCAATGGAGCAAGGATGGAATTCATGATGACTCAGTGAACTATTTATAGGTGTCATTTAGTTTCATCATTTACGGTTTTAATGTTCAATGACTCAATTTTAGCTCAGGGCAAGGAAGATGATTTTGTCTTCTAATTCTGGCTAATGTGTAAGTGGTTAGGAAAGAGATGAAAAAGTACAGAGACATTCTATCCCCCCAATTTATTCATTAATATAACAAACTTCAAATTTGGAATAATTGAATTGAAATGTCAAATTCAAAATCAAATGTCAAAGGATGTTTTCAGTAAGCCTTCATGTATTGGATTATTTTCCACATATGAATCTCAAAAGAAAGCCAATTTAGTCTAGAGAGCCACACTGTAATGTGAGCGAAGTTAAATGGCCAAACCATTGTGATCTTTATTGAATGGAATTGCGTTTTTGAAAGTTCATTTTACTAACTCTCTGAAAAGTGTTTGGAAACTATAGTAAAACACATTATTCTCAGAATAAGGACGCCAGAAAACCAAATTCACTGCTATTGGGCCAATTCTGACTCATAGTGACGCTATAGGAATGACTAGAACTGCCCCCTATGGGTTTCCAAGACTGAAACTCCTTACACAGCAGAAAGCCTCACTTTTCTCCACCTGAATAAGGGCTAGGCACTACCAATAAAAATCCTTCCAGAACAGATGGGTAAAAATGTCATTTCTGAGACTTTCTTGAACATTTTTAATACACAGTTTTATTGGAGCATAAGCCAAATCTCATACAATTCAATAGTTCAATCATATCAAGAAGAGTTGTACAATCCTTGCCACAATTTTAGAACATTTTCTTCTTGTACTCCTTGTGATTAGCACCCTATTTCCCCTATTTCTGTCTGATAATAAGGCTAATTACACCCCTCAACTATGGTCAGAGGAAGATCACTGGAGACTTAATCTATGTGGGGACCCTACAAATGGATTTTGGGCTTCCACTGTCATCCAGAACCTTCTGCAAACCAGGTGTTCACAATTTAACTTTTGATACCATTCCCTCCTCTGAGTGCAAACTAACTCCAGGGTACTGAAGAGCAACAGGAAGAAGGGAGAATTGGAAGGGACTGATCTATGAGCTTCTTTTGGGGGTGAATTCAGTAATAATGAATGCATAACCCTCTAAATATACTTGAAACTCCTGAATTGTACACTTTCAACAGGTGAGCCTACGGTATGTGAATTATATTTCAATAGAAGCAAATGAAAATTCCAGTTCCAACCCAAATTCACATCTGGGTTGTGTGTCCGGCAGTCCGTGTTTTAGCAAGCTGTCCCCAGATGATTCTGAGGTGCTTTTCAGAACCTTGGTTGTAGGTCCGTTACCTTCCAATGGCCCGCATTTAAAGAAGCAGCTTCCTCAATTGTTGTTGGTCTATTTGGATGTCTGAACCCTGTCAACCAGGAATCATAGGAGCACTATTATTAAATATGCTATTGATGTAACAATACAAGATTTCACATGTGAGGAAATGGGCTGTCCCCAGAACCAGAGTTTATTAACTTGCTCTCTTTGGGCAGGGCACTCACACATTTCCTAAACCTTATGTTCCTTATTTGGAAAATAGGGGTAGTATTACTTCTCTCCACAGGCTTGTTGGGTATTTAAAATTAGATTATGAGTAGGCATCCTTAGAAGAATGTTGGAATGTTTAATTTGATTCAAGTCCTGTGATTCTGAAAATATTCCCACTGTCTTGTGTTCTAGAAAGCAGCGGCCCAAGGTGGCATTAGCATTTCCCTTATTGGCACTAAATGTAGGCCTGCTTCTTCTGGATCCTAGGCCCCTGACCTTTCTCTCTCCCACTAGCCTTACAGAAGCCAGATGGAAAACGTTACATTTTCCAGTCAACCAAGGGGATCAACACACCGCATTGCTTAACAACTTCTAGGACTTCAGTGTTTTTTTCCAATAACATACCTCAGCCTTTAAAATACTTCTTGACCTCTCTCCCCTTCCTGATTCTCTTACCCTGTTACATGGCTCTACCTTCTTGTCTTTATCTCCTCTCTTTACATAGGATTGTTCGAACAAAGTCACCCTTCCTTATTATAACATTTCATGGTACAAATTTTTATCTTTGGTATGGTACAGTCTAAACCAGGGTTGGCAATCTATGGTCTTTTGGCCTGACTCTGATTTTTGTACAGGTAAGCAAAATTTTTACCTTCTGACGTTATTAGGAAAAAGTAAATCAAAAGAAGAGAGCAACTTTGTGACACAGGAAGCTTATGTAAGATTCACATTTTAGCATCCACAAGTTTTATTCAAAGAACCCACATCCATTTGTTTAAGCACTGTCTGCACCTGTTCCACACAAAAATGGCAGCACTGAAGAGCCATGACAGAGACCACATGGTCCACAAAGTTGAATATATCTACTTGGTTGTCCTTGACAGAAAAGGGTTGGCTTACCCCTCCGTACACGGGAGACATTGTTGTTATGTTTCTCTAAAGCATCAACAGATGAGCTGCTTGAGCCAACAAGGAATGTGGCCTTTTGGAGGCGGCATTGATGGATATGCCGTATATACTCGTGTATAAGCTGAGTTTTTCAGCACATTTTTAATGCTGTTTTTGTGGCAAAATTAGGTGCCTCCGTTGATATTCAGGTTGGCTTATATTTGAGTATACATAGTATATCCAAGATAGCATGATGGAATCTGATTAGTTCTGAAGCAGGGTCAACAAGCCGTGGCTAGCAAGCCATCTGTGGCTCTTTTGGTACGTACATGTGGCTCCTCTGAAGTCAAAATGAAATGAAAACGAACATAGTTCCATTTCAAGGATATTATTCAGATAAGGGTGATTTCATTTGTTTATAAAATATTTTTTTAAAGTGTGGTGGTGGACAGGATTGACTCCTCTGTCTCAAAAGATTGTCAAACCCTCAACTAGAGGATATTAACTAAAGATATCAAGGCTGAGGGCTGGTTTCCAAATGAGAAGAGACCGAAGGGATTAAAAAGCTTCCAGTTTGGAGGAGGATGGCTGACAGAGTGTTACTGAAGTGTATGGATCCTACATAGGCCACTGAAGATGAGAATGAGAATCATTCTTGCCTACCAGGCATTCCTTACACACCAACGAGATACCAGCAAACTGAAGGATAATCAGATGGACTGTGGGGTCCACAATGGAACAGAGAGCTGGGTTATCCAGGTTCCCAAGGCTAACTTTTTCAGAGACATATCCTGACCATATTGTATAAGTTGGAGCTATTTTCGACTACAAAACTGCTAAAAAAAATGAAATGACAGCTGGACTATCAGCTGAAAAACTTCATTCCAATGTAAGGGATGATTACCCAATGAGCAAGGTAAGCGTGGGCTTACTTGTGTTTCCATACTCATGGGTAGAGAACATTTTCACTGCACATTTGATGTGGTGAAATCCATTTGAAATGGCTACTACAAATGAGTAAGTAAGCTCAAATAAGTCTGTGCTTCGCTTGCTTATTAGGTACTGCATCCCTGTCAAGGACTGTTAATTTGAAAAGAGGCTTAGATTCCATAGGAAGGTTCTGCAGGATTGAGAGAGACAGATGTCAGCCCTACCTAGATACAGAATCTTTAATGTGGTGAAACATGTAAAATTGTTCCCTACAGATTATTAAGTGAGAAAGGATAAACTAATGCTTGCCTTGCTTATTGAGTCATCTGACAGGGTTTTAATGTGAACTGATAAATTAAAAAGACCTGAAGATGCACTCTGATGGTTTTTAGTGGGTGAGGAAGCATAATGTTATTTTTTCCCTGCATAGGTTTTTATGTTTATCCATTATTGAATAGATTTTTTTCCCCTGCTTCCTGCTAGCTTCAGAAAGACTTAAGATGTCCTGGTGATGGTGTTTGGCTAATTTCTTTCTCTCATTCCCCCCCTTCCGAAACCCACAACTCCCTCCTATACAGAGAAATACAGCTGCTGCTTGGCCCCTCCTCGTTGGAAAGCTGGATTTTAAACCAGGATGGAAAAGCACAGGTGATTCACAGATCCTTTCCAGGCCATGCATTTAACCCTCTCATTTAATTCCCCTTCAAAGAGACACTTCTTTTTCAAGATTGCAAACATAACCTGCACCTGCAATTACTTGGTAGAGAAATTAGTCTTGCACTTTCCCCCTTTGGAATAAAGAAGCATTCTAATGCTTCGCTGATGAAAACTCCAGCCTTTGTAGGCATGATTTGAATTGGGTTGGAACTCATGTGTAATTAAATGCATAAAAGAGCCTCCCCGTGGAAGGGATTTTTCTTTGGAAACATCTCAGCACATATTATAAATTAGGTCATTTTAACTTGTGGTAAGACAGTTCAGGATTTACCGTCTAGAACTCTGTTTTTCTCAACATGGGATGATGTGACTATTGATCAGACTAGGACAGCGGTTCTCAACCTTCCTAATGCCACAACCCTTTAATGTAGTTCCTCATGCTGTGGTGACCCCCCCCCCAACCATGAAATTATTTTCGTTGCTACTTCATAACTGGCATTTTGCTAATGTTATGGATCGGGCGACCCCTGTGAAAGGGTCGTTCGACCCCCAAAGGGGGTCCCTACCCACAGGTTGAGAACCGCTGCTCTAGGAAGCCATGGAGCTTTCCAGACTTGCTGTCAGTAGGGGAATGTTGGGCCAAGAACATCCATGGAAATAATGATTTCTGGTGAAATTTACCCAACACTAAATTTTGAGAGCTAGTGGCATAAAGCCATGGATATTTAGGTACGTGAGAAAGAAATTGGAAGATAGGTGCATATAAACACACACACCACATTTTGCTGATACCACAATTTAAAATAGAACTAGCTATCTCAATGGAAAAATAAGTGCTGTTCTTTAGAGCAGCTGTTCTTCTGATCTTATATCAAACAAACACACATAGGAGCTTAACTGATAGCATCAAGAAACCAAGTTCCTTCATTTATAAATCTCAAATGATATGCTTTGGCATACACATGGAGAGACAATAATTCCATAAATATGGAATGGTGGAACTTTGGCACTCTTCATCCTGTGAGAGTGCTCCCTTGTAACTACGCCTTCCATGTCCATATTTTTAAATGAACAGTTTTAGTGGCATGTAGTTCACAAACTATACAATTCAATAGTTCAATTATATTAAGAATTGTATAATCACCACAATCAATTTTAGATCTTTCCCTTCATTCTTGTATTCATCGCTAGTATCCCATTCCCCCAAGCCCCCACCCAACCCCTCTGCCATACCCCAGGGAACTAGTAATCCAGTTAATATCTCTATAGATTACCTATCCTGGATTTCATACACGGGTAAACATTTAAAAAACAAGGCAAAACCTAACAACAATAACAAAGTAAAACAGAAAAACCTCAATAGGACAAAAGCATAAGAGATTAAAAACTAGAACAAATTTAAAGTGGGTCAAAGGGGAGATCAAATGATAACGTGTTCAATTATAACCTAACTGCATCTGCACCTGTCCACTTTTCAATACATGGTGCGTGACAGCAAGGTGATTCATATCCCCTGGCCTATGGTCAGAGGAAATTCACCAGAGGCTTACTACAGGTGCATTTCACCCTCACTTCTTTTGTTTTTGTTTTGTTAACTGAAACAACTTTTAAAAGGGTCAAAAGGGAGATCAAATGATATTACATTTTAACTTAACTATATTGGCAATAATTGACTTCACAGTGCTCCTTGTCTAATAACAAGGGTATGTTCACATCCCTCAAATATGATCAGAGAGGGCTGAAACCATATGTGGGCCCTGCCTTTGGGGATTCTACTGTAATCTATAGCCTTCTGAAAACCAAATGTTCACAATTTCACCTCTGATATGATTCCCTCCTCTGAATTTGAATTTTATTATTTACAATCCTTGGATTACACAGACCAGCCTGCGTGCTTCTTCCATTAGTTAATGCCTCTCTTAGATGGTTGCTTGCACACTGAATTCTAGCCCCAGTCTAAGAAAACTTGGTTCCTATGACTTAACTCTGCTTGATGCTCACTCTCACAAAGAGATGACCGAAGATATGAGTGCTAGGGCAAAATGTGGTGAAGAAACTTGATCCTGCCTATCAATCAGAAGGAATAGTGTCAGGGGCCTTAAGAGCTTGTTTACAAATAAGCAGTCGGGTACACTTTTAAGACTTGAATTCTTAAGACCAAAAAAAAGATAGTCATTTTATAGAAAATATTTTACAGGGTTTGCCTCTCTGACTTCAATTTTCACTAGTCAAGGTACTGATTGGTGCTGCTGACATGATTTACCTGGCTTCAGTTTCTCCAAAGTGATAGGCTAGCTTTATTACCATATATACTCGTGTATAAGCCGAGGTTTTTTAAATCATTGTATTGGGGGCTCATACAACTCTCATCACAATCCATACATACATCCATGTGTCAAGCACATTTGTACTTTTGTTGCCATCATCATTCTCAAAACATTTGCTTTCTACTTGAGCCCTTGGTATCAGCTCCTCATTTCCCCCCTCCCTCCCTGCTCCCCCCTCCATCACAAACCCTTGATTATTTATAAATTATTATTATTTTGTCATGTCTTACTGTCTGACATCTCTCTTCACCCACTTTTTTGTTGTCTGTCCCCCAGGGAGGGGGTTATATGTAGATCCTTGTTATCGGTTCCCCCTTTCTACCCCACCCTCCCTCTACCCTCCTGGTATCGTCACTCCCACCACTGGTCCTGAGGTGGTTATGTGTCCTGGACTCCTTGTGTTTCCAGTTCCTATCTGTACCAGTGTACATCCCCTGGTCAAGCCGGATTTTTAAGGAAGAATTGGGACCATGATAGTGGAGGGGAGGAGGAAGCATTTAGGAACTAGAGGAAAGTTGTATATTTCATCATTTCAGCACATTTTTATGCAGTTTTTTGTGGTAAAATTAGGTGTCTCGTTTGATATTCGGGTCAGCTTATACTTGAGTATATACAGTAAATAGGATTGTTGAAAGAGAATTTACATTATTTGTATGAAAACTATCAGCATTTCAAATATTTACCAAAGTATAGTAATAACATCAGAATGTATTGAGGTTTTACTGCGCTTATGTGGGTATAGTGGGTTATGATTTGGGCTGCTACATCGAAGATCAGTTCAAAGTCATGAGTCACTTTGCGATAGAAAGATGAGGCTTTCAGATTCCTTAAATATTTACAGTCTCAAAAATACAGGGGTCAAAAAGAAAGAAAGAAAGTAACACAGGGGTCGTTCTACTCTAATCTTCAAGAAGGATGTTTCAATCTCATCTTGTTTATGCCCCCAAACTTCCAGTGGCTTCCAAATAAATGTAAATTTCTCAAACTTAATTCAAGAACCTATACAGCCTCCCAAAGTTTGTATCCTTACCATGGAGACTTTGTCTAGTCCAGCGGTTCTCAACCTGTGGGTCGCAACCCCTCTGGGGGGTTGAATGACCCTTTCACAGGGGTTGCCCAATTCATAACAGTATCAAAATTACAGTTATGAAGTAGCAACAAAGTAGTATGGTTGGGAAGTCACCACCACATGAGGAACTGTATTCAAGGGCTGCGGCATTAGGAAGGTTGAAAACACTGGGCTAATCAATATGGTTTATACACTTCTACATTCTTCCAGTATGAACACTTCATTGTTTTACATTTTTTATTTTATTTTTTACTGAAGCTGTTGCTTTGGTCATACTATCTTCTTTCAGAGCCTCCACTTCTCAAATTCCCATCCAACTTCTACATGTCAACTCATAATCACCTTCTTCCATAGAAATCACCTTATTTCTTCAAGCAGAAGTTCCTCTGAATTCTAAGAATATCAGAAACATTCTTCTACTGGTTTATTTCCCCCCCCCCCATTGTGTGAACATGTAATCAGCCCAAGTCATAGATATTTCCTTCATTGTTTAACAAATATTTTGGGAATGCCAACAGCATTTAGAGTCATGCTTTAGACATTGTGGAGGCTGTCTAGTTGAATACAATCTAGTTCTTGCCTTACTACATTGTCTGGGACAATGTCAGACTCAATGCTAGAAATAAACAAATATGTGGGGAATATATAAAGGAGTGGTTACTCTCACTTACCATCACAGAAATGTAGGTATAGTATGGCATTTTGAATCAATAGCAAATCCTATTTAAGAAGAATTCTTTAGCAGACCAACTTCCAACATGTCTAAAGTTACTTATGCATATATTTAAAAAACAAACAAACACATAAACGTACCCATAGGAAAAATGCTTACCAGAAAATGGCTAGAGCCTTTTTTATACCAATTGTACACGATCTTGTCATCTGCTTCTATGATTCGTGCCTGGTAAACTCCCAGTGTTAGTTCTAGTAGCTCTTTAATATTACAATAGTTGCAGGCTTACTATATGTATTTCTTTTCTGTATATAGTTACCATACAGATTTTAATCTAAATTACTGTAGATGTAGTAATAATCCAATGCATTTTGTTGACAATACCGACTTTGTTTACAGGATTCTGAATAAATTTCTTTAAAACTAGAGCATTAGAGTAAATATCCAGATAGGTATTCTAACAAAGCTAAATGTAATTTGTGAAACCTGCACTCCTTGACTGTGCTTTCTGGCTTCCATTTGAATGACTACAAGCCAGGAGTTAGAAGGTTACTAGGATAACTTTGCTTCCCTCTGATACCTGTAAGTTGCATTTGCACATGGATAGAAGGCTGGATGTCATATTCAATAAGCATACACAATAATTCAGATCAATGTCAACTTGCTCTCACCAGAAAATGAAGTCCTGTCCAGATGCATCCTATCTTTCACTATTAATTTCTCAAACTCCTGTCTGTTCTAGGGTAGAAAAATGAGTGTCTTCAGATTTCAAAACTTACCCTTTTGAGACAGAAAATCATTGTTGCTGCAGAAAATAGCTTCACACATTAAAAAGTTAAATTAATTTTCTAAATAGTGCTAGCCATAGCTGTGGTACAGAAAGAGCCTGAATATAGACTCTTAAATGCCAGTCTAATGACATGGGTCATGTCATGATAACAATTTATCATGAATAAGTGAGGTCTTTAAGTGACCAAGGGAGAAGCTAATGTTCTAAGTTAGAATGTGACTTCAAAATCCATTCGCTGTGACACTCGAGTCAGAGAGAAATGATCGGTTACTAATGGAGCAATATCAGGTTAGTCACCTTATTACGTGCCTGTATGAATACAAATTTAGATTATTCCAACTTCTGGAAAGTAGCTCATCCATCATTTTAGTCATGAAATACTTAGAGTTATTGGTATTGCTAAACTGTCTGAGTCCACTTCCAGAAAATCCATGGACAATGATCTGCCTTCCCATCAAACACACATAAAAGCTTTGTGGTTTTCCCATCAATGTTCCCATAACTCAATGACAAGATAGAACTCTACAGGTTTTAGTTAAAAGAAGAAATTGTGCAAGGCACTCAAATATTTCAACGGAACAAGTTGGCTGAGATTGCTGTTGTGCTATCAGTGGAAAACTACATAGAAATTGAATAAAGGAATGCTTTTCAGAGTCAGATCTGGGTTCAAGGCTTGGCTGTAAGTGTTATTTGCTTCTAAAACCCTGAAAAATAAATCCAATGATCAAATCCTCAATCTCCTCCTCTGTAAACTGGGAAGACTAATAGCACTCAGATTATAAGCTGCTGTTGTGAGGGGTTATTGACTTGCCTCCAACTCATATGAGCTGCTAAGAAGAGAAAATAAGAATAATGCTTATAAATGTTCACTACATTCAGCCCAACCATTGTCATGGAGTTGATCCCAGCCAATAGCAACTCTTTAAGGCAGAATAGAACTGTATTCTAGGAATGCCAAAACTGTACATTTTTGGGGACCAGACAACCTCCTATTGCTCCTTCTGAGTGAGAGGCTGGTGAGTTTAAACTGCCAACATTGCTGTTAGCAGCACAGCATGTAATCTACCATCAATCCTGAAATATGACTATTTTTAGAAAAAAATATAGCTTTTGTTATTCATGTTTGGGAGTCTGTGGTAAAATGTTTCCATAGGAATGGCAAAAGCCTCATTTTTCTCCTTTGGAAATCCTGGTGGCTTTGAATTACTGACTTTTCAGTTAGCAGCCCAATGCACAACCCAACTACACCACCAGGGATCCTTTGTATCTATATCAATGCTTACATTCTTATTTTACATGTAGGAGGTTGGATTATGGTGAGACATTTTGATGGAAACTAGCTCTTAAATATAGTTAAATATTTGTGCAAAAAGTCTCACAGGGACCTTGTTGTCATGACTGTCACTAAGTCTACATTTTTTGGCAGGGGTGGAGCATATGTTTGCCTAATCAATTGGTAGTCTGAGTTTCTGTGTGTGCAAATGCATGTGTATGTATGTGCATTCCATGCATTGCCATAATGAATGCTTAATATATTTTAAAATCATATATTGATAAAATGGGTATATTTTCAAAAAGTTTGCCAGTTTTGTTTTTGTTTTTGAAGGTAATAAAAACCCTTATACATGTCAATAGACTGCAGTAGAAGTTCCAGAGGTAATAGAGAAAAGGCAGATGGAATGAAGCTATGGTATTAAAATAGTTGAGAAGCTTGTAAATATAAACTATAAACATTTTCCCCCACAATGGTTTGTTTTAGAGGTGCATTTCTATTTATTGGTATAAAACACATTTCTCCCTAGTTAACATCTTTTGCCATTTGCATGTAATACAACTTATATTTTCTAGGCACAGTGCGCTTTTTTATTAAACAAAAGAAGAATGGACTCTCTGCTTTAGCGACTCAACCATTATCTTATTGCTTAATGGATGTGTTGTTAATAGAAATTGTCATTCCATTCCTGTAGTACAAGGCCATTCATGCATACTAATATGTTGAGACCTAGTTCATGGTCATTTTAAATATACTATGATATAATTTCCTGGTCTTCGTTCATTTAGGCTATAGTACATGTTTTCACAGAGTCCAAATACTCATACATGCTCAAACTGCACTGCCAATTGATGAATCCTGTGGCAGTTGACACACTAGTTGTCTATGCAGTGTATATCCATACAAGTGAGTCAGAGCTAATAAAGCATGGGCCACCTCTGCTTAGACCCCTGGACTATGGTTAGTTTTTTAGATTCATGCTTTTAGGAAATAAGTGGAATATAAGATGAGTTGTTAGCTGTCTTGGAGTTGGTCCCAACTCATGGCGACCCCATACACCATGGAATGGGATTAGAACTGCAGTCAGGTTCTGCGCAATCCCAATGACCGATTGCAGATCAGACTACTTTGATCGATCGAGTTTTCACTGAACAACTTTTGGAAGTAGATCTTTATGCATTTTTTTCCTTGTCTGTCTGAGTCTGGAAGCTACACTGAAACCTCTTCGGTAGCAGTAGCGGGACTCAAGCCTCTACTGACAGAAGGATGGTGCTGATGCTTGGGTCTTCTGCATGGAAGGCAAGAATTCTAATACCGAACGAAGTAGATTGATATAATTAATGTGGACATTCTATATTGGCTAGTATCTCCGTCAGCTAGTAACATGACGGGCTTTCTCACATGGCAGGCTACATGGGGGTTAGGCTTGGAGAGGCAGCTCAAGGGCATTATTGAAAACCCCCCCTTCTCCTTCTTCCGCCACCCTGTGCAGTTGACCGTTGTCTTCTTTGTTTCATTATAGATCATTTCTAGGCATTGTTTCTCACTGTGAATTTTTTTCAAGAAAGGGAGACAACTTCAGTGACTTCTTTCGAAATCACATTAACCAAAACTCAGTTCATGAGAGGCTTTGAACTTAAGTTCTTTACTTTGCAAGTTCTACAGAACAAGAGGACCGATTTGGAAAATGTATCAAGTGAGCCAAACTATAGTAGTTGTTCACTAAAAATATATTTAGTGCTATTTTATTTTCAGGTCAAAAGATGTCTGATCATCTTGTCCTATTCTTAGTCATCAGCCCATGCTAAAGTCATATCACGAGGGTACGGGGCCCTCATGTCCCTCAGTATTTCGTTGAGGGTCCAATTTTGTTGTTACAACCAGCTAGTAGACATTGTGCCCTATCCAGCATTTGATCCTCCAGTTTTTGTAGCATTCAAAGCCCAGTCTTGGAGGAGCTTCCCCACAGGCCCAGGTGGCTATGTACTCTAGGGGAAACGATCTTGACTATGGATGTTTCTGGAATGAATTTTTATCTCATTTAGATCTGAAATGATATAGTAATTCTTCTGGGGACTAAGGCGACCCTTGCTTGATGCTAAGATGAGTTCTACTTCTTCTACATCTTGCTACTACATTGACCATGAAGGCAGGATGAGAGAGCAGAATAGAAAATACCTGGTACATTGATGATATTGTTGAATCAGCCTGCCCTACAACCCACCTCATTTTTAACTTTCTGCCAGGTGAGGGCTTTCATTTCTCATTGTTTTAGTTGGCAGGATTCAGAGATTCTGTTATTTCCAGCCAAAAGCATCTTAATGCTTGTAAATTGTGTAAGAAGTTTGGGTTTGGGTTATTGCTGTTACCTTTGTTGCATGTAGCTCAAGTCAGATGAGCTTTTCCAGTGAGACTTTCTTACAGTACTGCACTCTCTGCCTCAGCACATTTAGAGCCAACTGATGATCAGCCATGTCCTAAGGAAAGTTTCCTACTCTCCACGCCTTCCAGCTCAGGGTCTTGCCCACACAGGGAGACAAGCTATAGGTGCAAAGGAGTCCCAAGGAGAAACACTACTAGAAAATGTGTAAACAAGTGGATATTCACTAACAAAAGTATACTTGGACAACTGAGAGTTATGTAATATGAACTGTGTTCAAATTGACTAGGCCAACAGCTTGTCAAAACTAATGACCAAAGCAGTTAAAAGGGCCCTGAAAAACTAACTGGCTGCCAGAATAATTGTGAATCAAACCGTGAACTTCCCCTAAGTCACAAACTATTACGCAAAAGCATGAAGGAAGAGATAGAAAATGTATTCTGAGCCCCTCACTGTTCCCAAACCCAATTTGAGATTGGCACGCAGTAACTGGAATTCCTGGGAGTAGGATTGTTAATTTTCTCAAGCTATGATGGGCCTGTTATTCTAGAAGTGAATATTGAGAAAGTGTAACTTGGAGAGCTCAATATAGATAATAGAGATAGATAGATAGATGATAGATAGATAGATAGATAGATAGATAGATAGATAGATAGATAGGTGGTAGATGATAGAGATA
>NW_022111336.1:1618605-1621240 GCF_000313985.2 Echinops telfairi | reverse complement strand
AGATAAGATAAGATAAGATAATGATATTTTCATATAGGCTATTTGAGAACTTCTATAAAATGATATTGGATTGGTTCGTAAGACACTGGCTCAGTGTTGGATACAATAGAAATCAGAGTAGAAGCAAATGTCACAGAGAAGGAAAAAGAAACACACATCATTTTCAAAAAGTGGTCAGTGTAAGAATACATCCGGGATGACCCAAATTGAAATAATGTAATGAAAACAATGCCACAAATAAGTATAGCCTCAAGCAAATGAATCTGAAACCCATCTTTTTTCTTTTACCTTTTTTTTTCTGTCAGAATCTTAGCATTTGGTTAAGAAATGGCATGGCAACATAAAAAGGCATTGGAAGCTATTCATTTATGATTGTTAGAAATCAGTTAGACATTTGTGATTAATTTTAGTGGCCTTTTCTAGAAAAGGATAGAGAAAATTATGCTTCTGCTCTAGCCTGACTTCAAAGCTTCACACTATTTTTATTACTGAGTGATCAATGACTAAGTAAAAGGTTGGCAGTTCAAATCCACCACAAGAGAAAGATACAGCACTTTGCTTACCTAAGGATCCTTTACCTTGGAAACTCTATGGGACACTTCTACTCAGTTCTGCAGTATTACTCTGATTTAAAATGTGACTAGATGACAATGACGTTTTTAAAAATGTGTGAAATAAAAGCAAAACACAAAGCTCATTGCTGTTTAGTCAATTCGACTAGGTCTCTGACAATGTACATCTTTATGGGAGCAGAGAGCCTCATCTTTCCCTTGCAGAGCAGCCAGTGGGCTCAAACCACCGGCCTTCTGGGTAACAGCCTAGTGCTTAACCCAACTGAGCTGCCAGGCTTCCTGTGTGAAACAGAAACACAAATCAATAATCAGGAAGTGCTCATGTGAATTGCTTTTATGATTGAAACTTCCTCAGATTATGCAATTCTTGAGTAAAACACTGAAGCATTAACATTAAGGTACATATGGTTTTCACACCTTTAATGTAAGCTACGTGTTTAAGAAGGACAAATTGAAACAGTGGCACACAGAGAGGTGGATTTCTACAGGAATTTCAGGACATGAAATGGCTCCTTTCTTTCTTTTCGAAACTCCTGTCAGGCTTCAAGGTTAAAGCCATATTTATGTTTTGGGGTTTTTTTTCCTCATCAAAATTGGTAAGGTTATATCTATGAATATTATACCAACAAATTTCAAATATTTAAAATAGGTTAAAAGATAATGTATCATCAGTTTTAAAATGGGATATTAACAGCTTTGTAGTTAAATAAGGCTATGAAAAATGGATAAAAGTTGTCTATGGAAAATAAGCTTTTTATGACAATGGTAATTGAACTCACAGAGAGGAAGGTATAACCTGAAATGACTTAGAAAATTCATCATGAAAGTATGTCATTATATTAAATTAGAGAGAAAATCACTTTTTTATTTACCCATCTCTAATGAATTCATCTCCCTCCATTCAGACAGGCTAGGGACCAACTGAACGTTAATGATGCACATGTCAAAAGTTGGAATATAACCTTGTCACACTCACCGTAAGATTCTCAACAGTACTGAACAATTTTCTTGACGTGCTTGAAATCCTCCATGAGAGGATTCTTTTAAAAGTCATTTCATTGAAAGATAAAAGAAAAAAATATTTGGGAAAGCTCTTTTTAGTCATTTCAAAACAATGTTATGAAAAACATGATGCATATTCATGCTAGAGAATTTAGACTAAGCAGAAAAAGTGTAAAGCCAAAAATAAAAGTACCCAGAAATCCATTATTTAAAAAGATATTAAAAAGGTTAATTATTTTGTTTCTGTTTCTGTGAATCTTTATGATGTGGTTATTATATTTTTGTGCATTTGATTCAGTCAACAGTTTATCATGAAGCCCAGTCCAGATAAGCGTGGTTATATAACTAGAGAGCCTCAAAAAAATATTGAAAAGTACCATTATCTTTTAATCCCATGAACTTTTGGAAATTCCCAATATACTTGAGAACTATTCTACTAGGAAACTATTTTAATTGCTTCTTAATTTTTCTCTTTACCAATAACATTGTTACTCACAAGTTCCACTCAACCTTTTTTTTCCCACATCTGATGACTAGTTTAGAATAGATTCTGATCTATGGAAATCTTATGACCAAGGATGTGATATCTATCAATTTACAGAGGAATGAAAACAAATAAAATTTATCAACAAGTTTATTATGGAGAAGATTATTTTAAAATGTTTTGTAACTGTGTGTCCAACTTTTAATAGTAGCTTTTCGGGGGTATATTGTTAGCATCTGAAAAACAAAAGAGTGTACCATTTACTATGTTTTGACATCTGTGAAGCTATCAGGACACATTCCTCATGGTCCATTTTCCCTCCCATTCTTCTTTTTTTCATGTTTTTTTAATCATTTTATTAGGAGCTCATACAACTCTTATCACAATCCATGCATACATCAATTGTGTAAAGCGCATTTGTTCATTCATTGCCCTCATCATTCTCAAAACATTCCTCTCCACTTAAGCCCCCAGCATTAGGTCCTTCTGCCCCCCTCCCCCCTCCCTCATGAATCCTTGATAATTTATAAATTATTATTTTGTCATATCTTGCCCTGTCCGACGTCTCCCCTCACCC